>NC_068342.1:1561808-1896713 GCF_014633365.1 Diospyros lotus | reverse complement strand
TTCCTCCTTGTTATTTTACCACAATTAAAATTCTTAAAATATCTAAAACACCCTCAAAGTTCTCTCATTTATTTCTCTCGCGCCCTAATGGGAAAGTCCATCTCCTCTCTATCTTTCCGCTAAAAAGTTATTATTTCATAAATTAACTAGTTTTACACAATAACTGATAGTTCATTACTATATGTACATTCAATTATCTATACATAGTTTCAAGTTTGATTATAAATATAATAAACTATTAAAATTTAAATTTACAAATTATGATTTGATTTTAAATATATAATCAACTGTTAAAATATAAATTTACAAGTCACAATTCGATTCATATCATAATCCATATATTATTTTATATAATATAAAGTTTAACCCCTATTATATTTGAAATTTAAATCATAATATCTTGTCATATATATATATATATATCTTTGTATTCATTTATAATCTCCAATCTAAAATTTTTTGTTTTATAATCTAGCACACATCTCTTGATATCTCTTTCTTTCCCTCTATGTGCACACATATCCCAACCATTGTGACAACCAATCAATGAATTTAGTGAAGATAAAACCAAATATAATTTCGATCTATTGCAAGTTTATTACTAAATAAATAACTATATATATGTGTGTGTCTACACAATTTCCATCAATAAATAGATGAAAAGAGAAAAAATATTAGTTATAGTGGTTATCTATGGGCCAATGTTATTTCAATTTTTATTTTTGCTAATCACTATATTCAATAGAGTTTGACTACCCATGAAAAAAATATTGCTTATTCATTAAGTCAAACTCATCACTAGGTTTGACCCAACGTGAGTTTGGTTGACAACACAGATCAAAGGAAAATATAGATAGAGAAATAAAAAAATAATACAGAAAAACAAAAAGGGGTAAAATAGTATTTTTATCTATTTTTTTAATAACAAGTGGGTTTTTTACGATTTCAAAAATCACAATGAGTTATGTGTGTTTTCAAACTTTATAGTGACAATTAAATCTTATCCTAATTTTAAATCCTCATAATTAAATGAATAAGTACTATTCACCTTAATTTCAATTAGGCTTGACTAACAATAAATATAATTATTTTAATATATTTATATAATGTGGTTATATAACTTAATGCATGTATTATTGGATTTAAATTATTAAAATAATTGATTAGTGACTATTTTGTCTGGTGTTCATTTATTTATTCTAAATTCGAGTACACATGTATATGCGCAATTAGGTATTAAATTATTTAGTATAATCTTTAAATAAAAATTAATGTCCAAATAGTGGAGGAAAAATATTTGTTGTGTCTATTTATGATAATGGAGAAGAAGAATCGTATCTTAAAATTTTGGAAGAAAGCAATCGAACAAAAGATTAATAAGAGAAATTAAAATGTCCACAAATTATGCTTGGTAGGCAAATAATGAAAATCACATATTTGTTAAAGTGACAAATTGAAAGGCATACATTGTTTATAGATCTAAAAAAATGTTATTGAAAGGTTTTAAAGAAGATAGGAATTTGAATTATTAACATATAGGTTTATAAAAAATATGTATCACAGAGCATAAACGAATATCAATACACAAATATGAGATATTGAGATTTTTTTCAATTATAATAGGATTACATATGCATCAAATTCTTATCTGTTGACCCTTGGTAATGAACGAACTCCTAAACACGTCCAAGCAAATATGTCATGGTGCATGCTATTTACGGATGACATTATATTGGTGGATTAGAAAAAAATAATACAAGAATATTATGGTTTATATATTAGATTTTTCATGTAAAATACCTACCACTAATTGAATTTGGTGATTGTGAAAAATGGGTTGACTATATCGATAAAACTCACTTAACGCGATTCAATAAATTTTGGGATTTACGTTTATCTAAATGTTTAATTACATATGATATAAAAAGGTGTAAAGAGTATGCAAATTATTGGTTGCTTAGTAAGACGATATATTAAAAACCCTAAGACTAAATCCATCTATCTCTAATCCAAAATAAAGTTTTTTATATAAATATAAAATTACGACGATTTGTTCCATTGAGAATTATCATACAAATATTAGAGAACTAGAAGGAGCATACAGTCATAACACATAAATCTTCTCGTATTAATTGAATCTATCAATACTTGTCATCAATTCACCTAACAAAAATTCAAATCGTTACAAATAATGTTTATTTCACTTTATTCTAATTATGTGTTTTATTTTTTAGCATCGAATAACAAATTATATCTAATACGAGATATATAAAGAACGATTTATAATCTACACATTTTTAATTAACTATAATAAAAATCAAATATATCAAATGTAAATAAAGTAAAAATATAAACGTCGATAGTGACATGATAAAATTGAAATATTAAATAATACAAATGAAAGATAAATATATAAATATTGAATCAATAAATCAAAAAGACAATAAGGTCAGTAGGTTTTGTCGATCGAATTCAGATACGGCAATTCAAATAAGAAAATACACGTGACGTTTTAGGCAATAAAATTTGTTGATTAAAGAAAAAAGTAAATATAATAAATATATTTTATTTAAAATAGTATATATTTATTAATATTTAACCATTACTCTTAAAATAATAACGAATATGTACATAATTTATATGTTTGAGATTTTTAAATAATTTTTTAATTTATAATTTATAGCGTGTTTTGAATATGTTGGTTTGATTAGAGTAAAGAGGACGTAAAACACACGTGTCGAGAATAATCATATTTGGGGACAGTGATCAAAGGTGCACCCCATCACGCTTGCAAGTTTTCTACCATGTGTTGATTAGACCAAAAGAAAAATAAATATAAATATAAATAATATTAATTATTATCTTAAAAACAATAGTAAAATATTAATAAATGTTGTTTATCTTTGCCCAAGGAGTAACTTAAGTATAAAAAAATAAAAAATATAAATAAATTTATTTCGATGATTATAGTTTAGTTTTTAATTTGTTTAGGTAAAATATTAAATAAAACAAGTTGTGTTTAGTTTAAATCTCGTTAGTATAATTTTTTTATAATTTTCCTTATTTTCCACTAAAAAAAAGGTCATTTGTGAGATTATTTGTAAGTTAGCATAAGATTAATTTTTAAGGTCAATAATTTATTAATGAATATTGATAAAATTAAAAAGTAGAAAGTTAATATGAATATTTTTAACTAATCATAATAGTGTAAATGATCTACTGTATGCGTTCAAGAGCTTGGAATACTATGATACTATAGATTCAATTTTGTGTCTATGTTATAATATATAATTAATTGTGTCTATCTGTCTGCTCATCTAGAGTTATGAGCTGGTGAATTGTGAATTTTAGAGATAATAAAATAGTTACTGAAGACTGATTGTGAATGAGAAATCTCTTGAATTTTTCACATTATAAACAAAATAATATTTTCAAACTATAGAGATATGTTCACAAATTTCATCTGATTTCAAAATAAAAATAATAAGTTATCATAAAATATAAATAAATATTTTTTGATGATTATAAAATATTAAATAAAATAAGTTGTGTGAAGTTTAAATATTGTTAATATTATTTTTTAATATTTTTCAAAATTTGTATTAAAAAATAATTATTTGTGGAATTATTAGTAAGGTAGTTTAAGATTCATTTGTCACATTAATAATTTATTAATAAATACTGATAGAATTGAAATGTTTTGTTGCACGGAAACATCCAAATGATACGGTTTTATGTTTTTAAAATATTTCTTATCCTGAAATAATAAGAATACTTAAAAAATTTGTTGGGTTGTTTTCGTAAGTTTAAAACTATTTTGAGACCATCAAAAAAATATAAAAAATGTGTTTTTATTTTACGACCACATAAAAGATGAAAGTAATTTCATTTATGCTATTTCGACGACCATGTTAAGAATAAAAGTAACTTGTATTTATGTTTGCTTAAATAAATGATTAAATTTATATTTTTATTTGATTAAATTATTATTTTTTATAACTTTTATATTAAACATTATATTTACAAAATTATCATGTATTTTATTTATTTACGTATTCATTTATGTTTTATTTATTTATTTTTAAAAATATATTATTATTATTTTTTATTATATTTGTTTCTTATTTTTTTATATAATTTAGTTAAAATGTAAAAAAATAATAGGAGTATTTTCAAAATATGGGGGTGTGATAACGAATTTCATATAATTTAAAATAAAAATAGTAATTTATCATAAATTATAAAATTTAAAGACTTTCAATATAATTTAAACCATTTTATTAGTAATAATGACTAATTCGTAGGACGTTCTTGCGCAGTGAAAACGGAGAAGGAAAAAGAAAACCTTCTCTCTCTCCGCTGCTATGGCGCCCTTGGCTTTGAACTAGCATTTGCTCGCAGCCTTGTGCTATATCCATCACATCCATCCTCAGTGTTTCGCAAGAGAGTAGGTGTTTGCGAAAATGATTCTGAGAACGCCGCCTGCAAGGAAGCGGAAGGCGGACTCGAGGCCGATGGAGAGCCCTAACTCCGAGCGGCAGCTCGTCATATACGAGGATCCTCCGGCGCCGGAGTCGACTCACGAACTGCCTTCCGAGCACATGCTCTGCACTTACCAATGCCGCCAGATGGTAAACTTCAATCGCCTCTTTTGGTTCCCGTGTCTGCTTTAGAATGCGACCTTAATTTTGTTGAAATCTGTCCATTTGGCTTCTTCTGCGCGTGTTCGGTGAGGGCTTATATTATATCTCGTTGTTGATGCAAATCGGAGGTTATCAACCTTTTATGATTCTTTATTTTGGATTTGAAATTTTACGAGTTTACTGCGACTTAGGAAAGCGATTCCTGCTGGCAATTTTTAGGACCGTTAGGCTTGTGTTGGCATTCTTTGATAGATCTTTTAAAATCGACTTGTTCGAGGAGAAATAAGCATCTGTTGGAGTTGCCACGAGTAAGGCCATAACTGCCAGATGCGAACAAGAGAGGCCGTTGGGTTAATACTTCAGAGCCCGAAACTGGTGGACTGATGGTGGCTGAACTGAAGCAATAGTTTGTTGGAAGTTATCCAGTCAAAAAATGTAAGAGCAAATTCTGAAATCGTAACAAAAACAAATTTAGCTTAAAAAAGAAGAGAAAAGATAAACATATTTACTTCACCTAAGCCAATATAAACAAGTTAAAAAGGCTCTTATTACCTCCAACATTTAGAAATAGAAGAAAAGATAAGAAAGAAACAACTTTAATTTGTAAGTTTCACATGTCATGACTTCATCCAAATGCCTGCTAATAACTATTTTTTATCTTGGATATGTGTGACTTTTGTTGCTCGTAAGACATAATAGGCCTGCACGAGCAAGTATTTGGAATTCTTGATACTATTTATCAATCTCTCTCTCTCATTATCAATTGTTAACTTCACAGTTGTTTCTATGCTCTGCTATGCTATATGGAGAGTTTAGATCGGAGTTGCAGGAACATGACCATGTGTACCTTGTGAGAAAGTGAGGTTTTTTTCTCAAGTGTTGTTGTGGTTGAAACTTCTATGCTTATATAACAGATGTTTGCTTTTTCAAAAAAGAAAAGAAAAGAAAAGAAAAGAAAAGAAAAAAGAACATGTGCTCATGTTTTGAGTTAAATGGATATTATATTTAATTTTTATTTTTGTATTCTAGCCTAGTAGCACATCTGAAAAAAGCATTTGGCTATCTAGCATCACAATGCTTATATACTTCCCCTTCCTTTGAGGATTACTACACGACAAATTTACTTATAATTAAAATTACATACAATATTGAAAAAAATGAAAAAGCAGAGCACAGAAAATAAAGTAAAATAATAGAAAGCCCCCATAACTGCACCTTGATGAACCTTAATACATCCAAAGAATGTTTTTAGCTAAGGAATTTTGTTGCCACTGTTTTGCTGCACACAAACTATTGAGACAGAGAATCAAACAAGGACAACAATCAAAACATTTGGGATTTTCATGTCAGTGGTGAGTGATTATAAGGTGGCACGCAGTTTGTTTGCTATAACTAACAAATCCTTTCCATTAGGAGATGGATTACTCCTGAAGTAATGTACACTTTACAATCTTTACACACATTTAAGATTTATGTTCAAGTAGCATCTCTTTTGTTGATCAGTTTTTGATACCACACAGATATATTGATTATTCTGTAGTCTTCACAGAATGCTGCCTGTTCTGATCTGCCATTTGTCCCTAAGAGAGGTGTTATGAAATAAACGTTCAAAAGGAGGAGGTTTTGGTTAGTCCTCAGTCATGGCTTGGCCAGACAATACGCCTTGTCCTAATTCCAATGCGAATTAGGAGAGCTTGATGCTCGTATAAGGAGCAGTAATCAACGAGAAAGAGAGAAAGAGAGAGAGAGCAATCCAGAAAGAAGAACAGAGAGAATAAGAATAGAGAGAGTGAGAGAATTTAGAGGAGGAAACAATAGGAATTCTGATGTTCATTCATGCCTCCCTCTTGTTGAGGGCAGGCGAATATATGCACACGCCTGGGGAAGATTCCTTGCCAGGTGGGGTCTACTCCCATAACAAAATTGGGATTCCTTGCCTGGCTGAACCGTTTTTCCTTCTAGAAGGCCTAACAGAAAGTAAGCTACTATGCTACGATATAACAACAACAATTAATAACTAACAACAATAGAGATAAGCAGAAAAAATTAAATTCAAGGCTTGGAAGGATCTCCTCTTGACATTTTCCCCCGCCTTAATAATTTTCTTGTCCTCAAGAAATGCTAAGGAGACTAGCTGCCCTTGGAAATTGCTTGAGGAGATCCGGTAGATACTCCTAGGTGTTGTTGTTGAAGTTTGTCTCGAGTTTTGTCCTAGAAGATAGCAGAACCGGAAGGAGTATAAAAGAGTAGTTTTGGCTGAAGAAATTAGGCAGCTAGGGGTTAAGTGTAATTAGTACATTTTGTTGAGGTTAATATGTAATTTCCCTAAGTTAGTTAGTTGCCTAAGTGTGTCTGCCTCCTTTATAAATAAGAGGGCAAGGCAGCAGTCTAATAACTCCTCTCTCTTGTCAAGTTCTCTATTTCTATTGTGAGTATTATTTGTTCTAGAGAAAGTGAGGCATGTGTATTGTGTTCTTGAATTTTCTTGGAGTGAACAAGGGTTGTACTTGAGCGATAGGATTGAGAGAGAGCTTGAGTTTTGTACTGATCTTCTGTCTGGAAATAAAGACTGCTTCAAGGGTGTTTGAAGGCTGGATGTAGGATTGCCAAAGGCATTCCGAACCAGGATAACTTCTGTCTCCGTTTGGTTTGTTGTTTATCTTTCTATATTTCTTGTTTACATTCTGATTTTGTCTAGTTTATGAGAGGGTTTTCTCGCCTAAGGTTGTAATCTAAGCAGTCCTAAGGTTAACAATTTGGTATCAGAGCCTCCCTTAGGATCAAGAACTAGCTTTCTTGCAAGGTTTCTTTATATTTCTTGTTGATTTAATCTACCTACTGTCTTCAGCCATGGCTGCAACAAGATATGATGTAGAGAAATTCACTGGCCATAATGATTTTGGCCTTTGGAGGATTAAAATGAAAGCTTTACTAGGGAACTTAGGATTGAAATCAGCCTTAGAAGAGGAAGGAAAATTGCTTGAAACCCTCTCGGCAGAACAGAAACAAGAAAGGTTAAAACAGAAAGAAGAAATTGATGAGAAGGCCTTTAATACGTTGATTCTTAGCCTTGGTGATAAGGTTTTAAGAGAAGTATCCAAGATGACCACCGCCCTATCCCTATGGAATAGGTTAGAGACTCTATATCTAACCAAGACCCTTTCTACTCGGTTGTTCTTGAAAACCCTCTTCTTCTCATTTAGAATGGGAGAAGGTCAGAAATTACATGATCATATTGATGATTTTACAAAGCTGTGTTTGGACCTAGAGAACATAGATATCAAGTATGATGATGAGGACATGGCCCTCGTTCTCTTGCATTCTTTGCCTAAGACCTATGAGACCTTTGTTGACTTACTAAAGCATGGCAGGGAAAACCTTTCATTTGATGATGTAATTGGAGCTTTAAACTCCAAGGAATTGCAACAAAAGGTAGAGGTAAATAGTTCTCTAGGAGATGCCCTAGCAGCTGGGTCTAGGCCGGAAAAGGGGGATCAAAGAAATAAGGGTAGGGGAAGATCTAAGTCTAGAAATAGTAGGAGATCTATTAGGTGTTTCTTGTGTCATGAGGAGGGCCACATCAAGAGAAACTGCCCAAATAAGAAGAAAGAAACCCAGGAGAAAACCAGCCCTGAATGCTCTAGCACCATGTGTGGTTTTGGCTATGAGAGTGCGGATGTCCTATAGTTTTTCCTAGGTATGCAGGTATAGTAGCATAGGTCCTAGGTTTAGGGTGTACTTCTCATAGGAAATGGGTATTTACCCATAGAGACTTGGTGGAGGGGGAAATGGTTTGTCTAGGCATCAATCTAAGGTCAAGATAATTGGAGATGTGAGAATAGGAGGCATGGTGGAGCTGTTCCAGAATACTAGAAGCTGTAAAATATGTCCCTGTTCTAATAGAAAGCCTAATGTCCTTAGGAATAATTAGATAGTGAGAGTTGGAGTCCTAAGAAGTTGCAAGGATCTCTTAGAGAGATGGTAGCAACCCTCAAGAATAGAGGATATGTGGTGCTTGCAGGTTTTGTGGATAAGCTGCAGCCACTAAGTACAGCCTATGATAAGTTAGGTTAGCTCATTTCTTGAGGATGGCTCACAATGGTGAGCAAGGACTAGGAAAGGTATCTAAGGCTAGGGATATTAGGGGAGGGGAAAATTTGCAGGTGTATAGGAATAGAATCCATGTAGTTTTGACTAGGTCTCCATATGTAGAAGTCTCCAAAATCAGTAAATCCCATTAGAAATCAGTTTCTAGGATGTTTTGGGAACCTATCTAGGTCTTGTCTCATGGTGGAACTAGGTGAGGTGAACCTAGTGGTGATGGTGTGTCCCTAAGGAATTCCCAAGCGTATATGAGCTTGCTGGAATTAAGTATGAGCTTGCTGTAAATTGCTTCTGGTGTGAAAGGTTAGGTGTAGTAGAGTTGTGGAATAGGTATGCCTAGGTCTTTCAAAAGCTAGGGTTCTTACCTATGAGGGAAAACTCTAATAATAGGACATGGAATTAGTTGATTCCAAGGCCAAGGGATGAAATTTGGAATGCTGGCCAGCAAGGAAAATCCTTTGGATGTCTGGATCTAACCTATGAACCAGGGTTTATCAATAGGGAAATCTTTGAAAATATTTTGGTCAAATTCATTGTGTAAGCTTGGGCTAGATTGTGAGAGGGAGGAAGCTAGTATTTAATATAGCTTTGGCTCTTGCAGTGAGGGTCCTTGTGAACAGTGAGGAGAAATGGTGTGTGCAAGTGTGTCCTTGTATGGTGTAGCCATTATTGATCAAAAGTCCAGATTAAGCAAGGAAAGGGAAGGAGAATCATCTTGTAGGAAATGAGCAAGGGAATAGAAGGTTTAGAGTGCTGCCTTGGATGGGTAGTGATAGGTCTTAAGTTAGTTTCCAGTGAGGTATGGAAATTTGGGTTTATAAGATGCTTAGGCTCAGGTTTGAGTGCTAAGGATAGGCTGGGATATAGAGCCCCTTGTATAAAAGAGGGTTGCACTCATGACCAAATGAATGGCATGGAGCCATGAAAATTTGGGGAGAGTCTTGGAGTCAGGTGGAAGATCCCTTAGGTTAAAGGGGTAAATTGAGTGCATAGGAAAGCTGTGTCAATTTCAGTGGTATGCCTAGGAAAAGTAAGGCAGCTTCATTGATAGTTATCCAATGGGAATCTCAAGGTGTAGCTGAGGTGGTAGTTCAGTGTTTGAGATTGTTGGAAGGAGGGGAAGCTGGAAAGATAAGGCATAGAGGTTGGAATAGGAATAGGACAGCTCATGGCAGCCTAGGAATACCCAAATCTTAATTATACCTTTGTTAAGCTGGAAATAGAGGAGAGTTAAGAAAAGAGGTCTAGCAGTCTTGTTTTGAAGCAAACATAAAGGAAAAGGCAGTGGTAAATCTTAAAAGGCCTGTTTTGGAAGCTAGGAGGAAGTCTAGCAATGTTAAGTTCAATTCCGGGAGAGGTTCACTGGTGTTGAAATGCTGTGTAAAAGTTTAGACCCTTTGGGATTAATGAGTAACATCATATATGGATTTGGTTTATGGTGGAGTGTGCCTAGCTGGAAATTATGCATTTAGGGTGTATATGTTGCATTTTGTATGCAGCAGGAACCCTAAAAATATAGTCTAGGTAGGAGGAGTTGAAACAGCCAATGGGCAGTCCATTTGGCTTAGTCATTAGTCCCATCATGCAGTATATCAATCATATTGGTGTTAGGAATATGTTCATTAGGAAATCCCTTGAGGAGGATAATATCTAATGAGAGTTGCAGGTTTAGTTATTGTAGCTGGAATTTATCCAAAGAGTGGTCCATTATTATGTTTTACAGCATTGATATGTTTTCTTTGATGTGTTTGTGTTTGATATGATCAGGTTTGTTCATCATCCATGGAGAAAGCAGGAGTTGGCTATCGGGTGAAGAACTCAAGGCAAATGGTGGAGATTTGTTGAAGTTTGCCTCGAGTTTTGTCCTAGAAGATAGCAGAACCGGAAGGAGTATAAAAGAGTAGTTTTGGCTGAAGAAATTAGGCAGCTAGGGGTTAAGTGTAATTAGTACATTTTGTTGGGGTTAATATGTAATTTTCCTAAGTTAGTTAGTTGCCTAAGTGTGTCTGCCTCTTCTATAAATAAGAGGGCAAGGCAACAATCTAATAACTCCTCTCTCTTGTCAAGTTCTCTGTTTCTATTGTGAGTATTTTTTGTTCTAGAGAAAGTGAGGCATGTGTATTGTGTTCTTGAATTTTCTTGGAGTGAACAAGGGTTGTACTTGAGCGATAGGATTGAGAGAGGGCTTGAGTTTTGTACTGATCTTCTGTCTGGAAATAAAGACTGCTTCAAGGGTGTTTGAAGGCTGGATGTAGGATTGCCAAAGGCATTCCGAACCAGGATAACTTCTGTCTCCGTTTGGTTTGTTGTTTATCTTTCTGTATTTCTTGTTTACATTCTGATTTTGTCTAGTTTATGAGAGGGTTTTCTCGCCTAAGGTTGTAATCTAAGAGTCCTAAGGTTAACAGTTGTCTTCCGGGGGTCTTCCCTGCCACCTAACCAACACTTGCACGAGTGGAGCGCCATGTTTGTAGATCACTCTTCGCTCCAGAATAGCCTCGGGTTTCATTGCTTGCCCTGCCTCTACGGGAATTCTTGGTAGGATTGCACTGACAGGCTGCTCACCCACTGCCTTCTTAAGAAGAGATACATGAAATATCGGGTGGATGAGCGATCCTGTTGGTAGCCGAAGTCGGTATGCCACCTTTCCCACCCTGGCCTCTATAGGAAACGACCCATAGTACTTAGGACTGAGCTTGGTCACCTTTTTCTGAGTGAGGGACTTGAGGTGAGGATACTTTAACCTCAAGTATACTTCGTTCCCCACTTCGAACTCTCGTTTGCTCCTTTTTCTGTCCGCGAACTATTTCATGTGGTTCTGAGCTGAAGCCAATTCCTGCTTCAGCTATTGTGTCACCTCTCTCCTCCTCTGCAAGTAGTCATCCACTGAAGCTACCCTGGTTTCGCCTTCTGTTGCAGGTATAACCGACGGTTGGTACCCAAACAAGGCTTCAAATGGGGTCATCTTAATGGAGGAATGGTGGGAAGTATTGTACCACCATTGAGCTAAGGCTAGCCATTTGTGCCATTCCTTGGGCTGCATAAGGCAGATGCACCTCAAATAGGTCTCAAGACTTTGGTTCACCTTCTCGGTTTGGCCGTTCGTTTGAGGGTGATGGGCAGTGGACATGCTCAGTTTCGTCCCTATTGATCGCATCAGTTCCTGCCACATTATGCTGGTGAAAATTCAGTCCCGATCTGAAATTATAGTCTTGGGAGTCCCATGTAATTTAACCACCCTATCCAAGAAGGCTCTCGCCACTTCTTGAGCTGTATATGGATGGGTTAATCCAATGAAGTGTGCAAACTTGGTCGACCTATCCACCACCACTAAGATGCTATCTTTCCCTTCAGACCTTGGCAATCCTTCCACAAATTCCATTGATACGCTTGACCAAGCCTGATCGGGGATAGGCAAGGGCTGTAATAGCCTAGGATAGGCTACTGTCTCTGATTTACGCCTTTTACAAGTGTCACAAGGTTGCACCATCCCCTTAATCTCTGACTTCATTCTCGGCCAATAGAAGACTCGCCTCACCCTTAAATATGTGTTTTGTTCTCCTGAATGTCCCCCCATGGGCGATGCATGTAAGGCCTGAAATATCTTCTCCTTTAGGTTTGCTTTATCCCCGATTACTACCCTTCCCTGATACCTCAACATTCCTGGTTTAAGGTATATCCTTTCCCCACGTCTGCCCCCAACGCTAGCCCCTCCAGCAGGGGTTTAAGCTTCTCGTCCCCATCATAACTGTCAATCACCTCATGGTACCACTAGGGAATCACTTCGATTATGGCTGCCGAGCTACCTTCTTCATGGCACCTTGACAGTGCGTCGGCAACAATGTTTTCTTTCCCTTTCGGTACTGAATAAGATAGTCCAACCCCATGAGCTTGGCCATCCCTTTCTTCTGCAGCTGTGTTTGAAGTCTTTGTTGTAACAAGAACTTCAAGCTCTCACGGTCAGTCTTGATTATAAATCTTCCTCCCTCTAAGTAATGCCTCCACTTCTCCACAGCCATTAGAATTGCTAGGAACTCCTTTTCATATATGCTGAGTTCCAAGTGTTTAGGACCTAGAACTTGGCTTAGGAATGCTAGTGGTCTTCCCTCTTGAACCAAGACCGCACCAATTCCAGTTCCACTAGCATCGGTCTCTAGAACGAAAGCCTTGCTGAAATATGGCAGACCAAGGGGTGGCACTCTGCTCATGGCCATTTTTAGTTCCTCAAAAGCCTCCTTTGCCTTGGGTCCCCAACTGAAACCCCCCTTCTTCAACAGTTCCGTTAGCGGTTTACTAATTATCCCATAGTTCTTTACAAACCGATGATAATACTCGGTTAAACCCAAGAACCCTCTCAAAGCCCTTACTGAATTTGGCCTTGGCCAAGACACCATAGCCTCCACCTTTCAGGGGTCTGTGCTCACTCCTCCTTGGGATATAATGTGTCCCAAGTACTCCACCTGCCCTTGGCCAAATGCGCACTTGGACTTCTTAATAAACAGCTGGTGAGATCGGAGGATATCAAGGGTGATTCTAAGGTGGGATAAGTGTAGTTCAAATGAGGGGCTATAAATGAGTATGTCATCAAAGAATACCAATATGAATTTTCGAAGATGAGGTTAAAAAATGGTGTTCATAGGGATTGAAAAGTGGCTGGGGCGTTGGTGAGTCCAAAGGATATCACCAAGAATTCAAAATGCCCATGATGAGTTCTAAAGGCTGTCTTGTGAATGTCCTCGGGTCTCATTCGGATTTGGTGGTAGCTCGAGTGCAAGTCTAGCTTAGAAAAGAATCGAGCATTGTGTAACTCGTCCAAAAGGTCTTCTATCAAAGGAATAGGGAATTTATCTTTGATGGTTTTAGCATTTAGTTGGCGGTAGTCCACACAAAACCCCCATGTTTCATCTTTCTTTTTAACCAAAAGGACGGGAGAAGCAAAGGGACTTTGGCTTGGTCGGATGATGGCTGTTTAAGCATTTCCCTCACCAATTTTTCTATTTCATTTTTTTGGAGTGGGGGGTAACGGTAGGCTCTAATGTTGATAGGCTCAATTAGTGGTTTTAGGTGGATGGCGTGGTCATGAACTCGGGTAGGAGGGAGTGATTGGGGTTCAAGGAAGAGATCCTCATACTTAGCCAACAATCTATTAAGGAGGTCTAAGTAACGTACCTGTTCGGGCCCTCCCGGGAATGCACTAACCGTTAGGCACTTCTCTCCTTGCAATGTTGGACCTGCCTGGACCTCCTCTGCTGCCATGATCGAAAAGAGTTGTGGCCAGCGCCCCCATTTCCCCTTGATCGCCCTCTGCAGTCTCCTTCCCGACATCATCTTGCACATTCCCACCTCTTTCTCTTTCTCAAAGGACACTTCCATCCTGTTAAAATCAAAACTGATGGGGCTCACCCCTTTCATCCAATCTACCCTTAGGACCACATCACAGCCCCCTAGCTGCAGAAGCCTCAAATCTGTTTCGAATTTTTCTCCTTGCATTTCCTAACAGAACCCGTTACATGCTGATTTACTCAACACCCTTTGGCCGTTAGCTACCGTTACACTCAAAGGGAGAGTCCCTGTGAGTTGGCACTTCAGCCTTTCTGCGGTTTTCTCATCCAGGAAGCTATGGGTTCTTGTCGCTATCTATTAAAATCATAAGATCATTACCTTTACAGCGTCCTCCCACCTTAATGATCTTGTTGTTAGTCACTCCCTTCAGAGCGTGAATGGAAATCTCCCCATTGTCCTCTGTTACTTCCTCCTTGCTGTTTTCTTCTATTTCCTCTTCTTGGTTTTCTTCCTCGTCTCCTTCCAATAAGAGAATTTGCCTCTTGCAAGGCTGTCCTGGGTGGTACTTGTCACCGCATCGAAAGCAAGGGCCAGCCAACCTCATTTGCTCTCTTAATTGTTCCCCAAAAGGAACCAAGCTCGACCCACCTGCACCGTTGACCACTTGGTTACCCCTTGCCTCATCGCGAGGGTAACTCCTTCCTCCGACAGGGTTGGCTCCGATATTCACTCCCTGCTGCTGCAGTCTCTGCTTCCTCATTAGTGCCTCCACCGACATCTCTTGCAGTTGGGCACTTTCCGAAGCTTGCTCCACCGTCCTCGGCTTCATCATTTTGACCATTGGTTGTAGTTCCTCGTTCAAGCCGCTCAAGAAGCTTGACACGAAGTAAGCCTCAGAGAAATGAGGGTTGTGACCTATCATAAACGATCTTAACTCCTCAAACTTCTGTAAATAAGCCTCTACACTCCTTGTTTGTTTAAGCTTATTGAATTCTTCTATCGTGTCTGCCATACTCCTCTCTCCGAATTGGTCACAAAGCTTTTCAGAGAACTCCTCCCACGTATAATCTCCCCTCAAGCTCAGACATCCTTGAAACCAGGCATCCACCGCTTCATTAAAGTAAGCGGCGGCTAGCAGCACCCTCTGTCCTCTAGGTATATTGTGCCAGCTGAACAACCTCTCACACTTCCTCAACCACCATCGGGGATTAGCTCATTCGAACACGGGTATCTCCATCCTAGGCATGCTGAACCCTAAAGGATGGCCGTGAGGCTGCTCAATCCTCTCTCTACCCACCACCCCTTCTAACTCTTCGTCATGCTCTACCTCAATCTCGGACGTACCATCCCTCCTGTGCGTTCTATTTCTCGGTAAAACAGTGTCGTCCCTCTCGCGCGAAGGAAAGTCAGGAGCCATCCTTACCGTATTTTGGCGTGTAAACATGAGCATAAACTGCTGCATGTCCTTTCGTAGCCTCGTCATAGATCCTTCCAGCCTCTGCTCCAGTCCCACCAACGACCCTTCTAGCTTGTGATCCATTGCTACGATCGCTTCATGGTTCCTTTCTCCTCGAATCTCCAGCTGGTCGATCCTCCCTTGAAATTCCGACACAGTTGAGCTAACCTGCTGCAACTGTGTCTCAAAATTTTTCATGCGAGTTCCTTTCGCCATTTTTCTCAAGTTGCAGCCTCGACCAAGAACCTGGCTTTGATACCAAGATTGTCACGGCTTGGCCAGACAATACGCCTTGTTCTAATTCCAATGCGAATTAGGAGAGCTTGATGCTCGTACAAGCAGCAGTAATCAGCGAGAAAGAGAGAGAGAGAGCAATCCAGAAAGAAAAATAGAGAGAGTGAGAGAATTTAGAGGAGGAAACAATAGGAATTCTGATGTTCATTCATGCCTCCCTCTCGTTGAGGGCAGGCGAATATATGCACACGCCTGGGGAAGATTCCCTGCCAGGTGGGGTCTACTCCCATAACAAACTCGGGATTCCCAGCCTGGCTGAACCGTTTTTCCTTCTAGAAGGCTTAATAGAAAGTAAGCTACTCTGCTACGGTATAACAGCAACAATTAATAACTAACAGCAATAGAGATAAGCAGAAAAAATTAAATTCAAGGCTCGGAAGGATCTCCTCTTGACATCCTCTCAGTGGCTTTGGTGGCTTATGATCTACTTACATACTACAGCTTTTGCTTCAAGGGCTGGTGGGGGGTTATTGGTGACTTTGAAGTATCATACAGTACCTGACTTTGCTTATAAAAAAAGAGGTTTTATTGAAAGGAAGAGTTTGTACTTGGAGTGATTACCAGTGCCTGATAAGATAGAAGCATAAATAAGCTGAAGATCTTTTAGTATGATCATTGTCCTCGAATCTGTCTTCAAGACAGCATATATTGCATCTAGACCACCAATATTACTGCTAAGAGCATATTATTCCAGACTTTTGGCTCTCTGTCTGTCACCCATTTTTCCTTGATACTTTTGATCAGCATAATCAGATATGTATGGACTGCACAAATTAAACCATCCGTGCCAAATACACTATTTGGCAAAAATATAGTGGGGATGTGACTGGGTCACTGTGCTAATGCTCAACAAAAGAATGGAGAGGTATGTACTGATTCAACAACAATGGTTTTGCCTGATTGAAATATATAGACAAAGGATCTATGTGTCTTCTTTCTTGGATCAATTTATGGTTTTAAATCAGGACACAATGACGAGGCCCTGTTTTAAAATGCCTAGCTAGAAATTTAAAGCAGAATTGTTTCTGAACATAAATTGAAAGAAAATACTTCCGGGGTTATGGCGTGGTGATATGCTAATACCTTGAAGAACTTATAATTGTACTAATAATAAGACATGTGATGATGATGAATAATTGTTGGCAAGAATGCCCTTGATAGCCAGCCTTCATTTTAACTTCTTCACAAGATAACCATTTGTTCCCATCTTTTATCCTACTATGATAGTACAAGCTTTTGCTTCATGTGCTTTATTTAGATTATTGTTTACAGGCAATACATAGGCAAATTGGTTGCTCTCAGTTGCTAGTTTTATTGAAAGCAATTCCTTGCAAATTTTGGATGCTCAAAGTCACAACAATCCAACCAAATCCCCCACCCCCACCCTGAAAAAAACCGCAATCCTGTTGTACATGCTGTTTATATGTGAAAGTTTGGTAGATGATGTGAATTTCTTATTATAAAAATTGCATAACTTTACTTTCTAGGAATATCTTTGGTTGGTTATAATTTATGGGTTTCAATAATTTCTAACATTGTAGGTTAAATCTGAGTTCTTCGATGCCTTAAGTAGTGCAGAGAAGCAAGCTCATGATTGCCAATCTAAGTTGGAGGTGCTAAATGATGACTATTGCAAGGCAGGTGGGTTATTTATGTTGTCTTTGTTCCAACACTTGAGGCTAAACTTTATCAATGCATTTACCTTCTTTCATACTGTGGAAGGATAATGACGCAATCAAGACTATTGGAACCCCAAAATAACCAAAAACTACATTAATTTTATGTGATCAGGTATTTTTTTGATTTTATATTGGTGTTTTATTACTATCTAGTGGGATTAAGGCTTGATGTGTTGTGTTTTAGTTTTATAAGGACTTTTAGTAGATTATATAATTGAATTTGAAATGTCATTAGGTTACCATATTAGGTAGGATTAGGTCTGCAAGAGTTTTATAAATGCGACTTATTCATATAGTCTGAGATTATGGTTTTGAAAATGAACAAGTTAATTATTTTGAAAAGCTTTGAGCTCTCTGTCCCCTTCTTCTTTCCTCCTTCCTTCTCCATTGTCTCTCTTCTTCTTCTTCTTCTTCTTCTCCATTGGGCAATGGTTAAGCAGCAATAAATGCACCTTGTTTTCAGGTAAGGTCCATTTATTGCATCTTGTTTTTAGTTTCTAAACCCTCCAATTGGTTGATTAAATGGTTCAAAATACGATGCATTTATCATTTATTGCCACTTAACCATTGCCCTAAGGGCAATGGCTAGCATTACCCTATACATATTTTTATTTTTTACTTCATTTGCTTGATTTTTCTTTTTCTTTTGTCCTTTTCTCTTTCTCTCATCCTCTTCTTATTCTCTTTTAGTGGCAGTTACACCTGGTTGTTAGTCTCATTTATATTGCAGTCTCCTCTATACTGATGTCTGTAGCTGCAGTGGGGTCCAGGAGTCTTTTGTAGTTGATTTTTTCATTTTGTAGAAGCAGGTTGTGCTGGGTTGGATTTTGAAGTGGTGTTTGTAGCCACTTTAGCTAGTTTTGCTTACTTGCTTTGAGCTTTGATGGTCATCATCTGCCTGAGATAACTTCCATCACTGTTTTGCTGGGGATGCCCCTTGTGTTATATTCATTGTTGCTTTTTTGTTTGAGTGTATTTTAGAAATCTATCTTTCAAAAAAAGTAATTTTTTGGGTGAAATACTTCATATTTTATATGATGTTAGGATCAGTATGTTCAGCAAATTGGTCAAATGTCTAAATAGATATTGTATACTTTCAAATAGATTTTGTACACTTCCAAAAAAATTTCCTGTACATTGTATAATATTTGGTGGGAGACACTTAGGTATAATATTTGTAATAAGGGCCTTATGGAAGATAAGGCTGTAGATGGAAATGAATGGCAAGCTTGAATTCATGTAGCTGACCCCACATAGTGTGATAAAGGTTTGGTATTCTGTTGTTTTGTTGATAGGTACGTTTCAATCCTTTCCCTTGGACATCGAAAGGGCCCTTTATTTGACTTTGTATTGCCTGTTGATCTTTGTTTTTCTATTTTTTATAGAAGCTGAGAGGCAGAAACTTCGCGATCAATTCTTACGTGCAGAACAAGAACTTGCTGCTGCCAAAGGACGTGAACATGCACTGCAAGATCAGCTGTTGAAAGAGGTCAATGATTCTCAAGAACGGATAAAGAAACAAATACAAGCATACAGTGAACTTGAGGTTCAGCTATTTTCTCCTAATTTTATCTTGTGATATTCGAGAGAGTCATTTGTTGCCTGTCATGTACTTCTGTCAACACGGAAATGGCTTCTAACTTGCATTGACAAATCAAGCATTTTGGTTCTATATTCATTTCTTATAATTGTCTTACGTTCTGTTAATGCAGTTAGTAAATTACGGGACCTTTTGAACTAATTGCCCCAAGTATCCATATTGCAAACTTTGGTTCATCTTTCTTCTTATTCTACTTGTCATCCTCTTCTTTTGTCTCCCATCTTTGGTGGGAATTGAAAATCTCAGGTTCATGGCATTGGCTTAATGGTAATCCTTGCGATCAACTATTGAACAGTCTTGTTGCACCTAGGTAACTGTGTATTATGCAATGGAAAAAGATACAAGATGCCTCCTGGGTTGGAGTTTGGTATGATGAGCCAGTAAATTTAATTTCAGAGGAGCTGTATACATAATCTAAATAAATATCTCGGCAACTGATTGGTTTTATGTAATAATAGATAATCCAGTGAAATTTCAGGCTTAAACATTTCGTCAACCGACTGGATAAAGGACATGCTCTTGGATTTGTTCTCAGCTTGCAAGTAATTATGGAGAGGAATTCTCCCATGTTGCATAGCAATCTAAATGATTTTTGTGGGAGTGTACAGAGTTTTTATGGGAGTCTATGGTAGTTGTTGCTGTAAAAAAAAATAAAAAAATTCCTGATTAGAATTAGAATTTTGTTAAACTTGGTGGGAAATCTTTAAACATGACATGGAGGTATAGTGGTGGTCTTATAGAAGATATGGCCATGGATTCAGATGGTTGGAAAGTTAGGATTCATGTAGCTGACCACGCTTAGTGGGGTTAAGGCTTCAGTGGTTGCTGTTGTGTATCAGAATTAAATTTTGTTAATTCAACATCTATGCTTGTTGAAATTGATGTACAATTTCAATTTCTTGAAAATTTCTTTTCTATTTTTGGATTGCTTTTGCTATTTTTATGTTTTACCCTCTAGAATATTGTCTCTCTTCATCATCAAATTATCTGTCTTTGCCATCATTGGCCTCCAATAGTTTATGCAATCTGATTGTAGGTGAAGCTCCAAAATGAAACTAAACTTCGCAGAAAAGCAGAGTCTTTAGCAGCTTCAGCCGAGGAGAAGGCAAGCATTTTAGAAGGAAAAATAAGCCATCTCTCTGGAAGCACTGAAAGGGAAAAGAAACAACTTCAGGATGAGATTGTACAGATTAATAGAGAATCAAAACTTTCTGTTTCTAGAATAACTGCAGACGTAAGCTGCTAAATGCCTTACTGGATCATGAGCATTTGTTTAGACATTTATTCTAATGACTACTTGAATTTTGATTTTTTTAAGCTTGAAAGAATGGAATGCAGAGCTAATCATGCTCAGAAAGAATCTGAGCTGCTGAAACAACAGCTTGAAGAACTCCGAAGGCAGCTTGATGAGGTGACTGGCTTTGTAATTTATTCTTTTCTTGCCATCCACGTACAGTAATACTTTCTTCTGTTGTACAATATCACACCAGCATAATGGAAGTATAAGTTTTGGTAGCGGAAGCTATTTGGGGGTTCCTTTTACATGTCTAATATTTCTTCTCTGTCTTCTTTGAAAATTTTGTTAGAGCTTGTTTTATTTGTGAAAGTCAAATTCACAACAAAGTTCATAATTACCCTGTTTATAAAGAATGTGGAGGAGGACCCTAACCACTTAGACCTTCCATTTGTCACTTTCTTGTGTATTTGATTCTTGCTTCTCTATTTTTTAATCTCTTTGGTAATAAGGTCTAAATGCAAAGAAGTTTGGATTGGCACAAAAAGAAGCAGTTAATTTCTTTTATTCTCTAATATCTATACTTCATTCCAAAAATGGTTATATTTAAAAAGTTCTCACTCCCTTTGTCCCCTCTATGGCTAAATTTTAAATCTCAAACTTTACTTTCCTCCTTCCACCAACATTACGATGTCTAAACCAGTTGATCTTTTTTGTTAGTTGCTATACTTTAGGTATCTTCATAGCCAAGTTAATTATTTAAAAAAAATCATAAAAAACAATAATGTAATTTAAAAATAGTTGGAAACTTCAATTTTATAATCACATACCATGTTCTAAACACATTTATTTTGTGTATTTCTTTTATAAAATTTGTGATTTAGACGCTGTTACTTATCTTCATTAGCTAGAACTTATTTTGCACTTGAGTTGACTTATTGTGCAATCAAGTAAATATTAAGTATGGGCTTATTAACATTGTTCGGGTGTATATTGTTTAACTGTCTTGCTCGTCTTCAAATGTTGGCCAGACATTAACATTAGGAGGTGGGTCAAATAGGTCTTCTTTTCTCAAAATATTGTTAGGTTAAACTATTACACTTCGTATTAAGTCAACTATTAGTTGTGTGGGATTAAGGATTGTGATTGTTATTGTTATTGTTGTTCTGAGGTAGCTTATATCTTTGTAGGACAGAAGACTCTAATATATATAACTAAATCATGCCTGATTACAATCTAAATTGAAATATGCTGTGCCTGATGTGGTATGTTGAGTAGCAAGGAGTTTAAATGCTTTAATATTCCAGTAGATCTAGTATATGAATTTGTTATTCAAGCATATGTGGTAAACTTCCCTTCCTTTCTCTCTCTCTCTCTTAGGGATTCCCTAGATAGAATTTCTCTCCTTATTTGTAGTTTGCATGGTTTATGGCTAATTAGTGCATTTGTAAATAAAATATAGCAAATATATGTTTCTGTCTGTTTCTTGATAACTTTACCAATTTATTGAAATATGATGTGACTCGGTCGTTTTGTTTACAATATATTAGAGCTTGTACCAGAAGGCTGAACTAGAGAAGAAGCTATCAAGTTTCACATTTCAAGAAATTCCTTCTACAGGGAATGATGTTTTGTTGAAGCATTTGCAAGAAGAGCTGCGGATTTTTGTAAGTGCTATTTTTGTATATTATTCTCCATGATTTATTTTGTTAAGTTGATGCTATTTATCAAGTCACATATAGTTTAAGCTATTGGGATAAACTGTTTTGATATACTAAAATTTAGTTTATTGAAACCAGAAGATTTTTGCATTCTGAACAATTATTGTTTTTTGCAACAATTATATTAATCCATTGAGGTTGTTTAATTTTCTCTTGTTATAATTTTTACATTGTAGATGCACACCTAAAATATTAAAGGGAAATTTTTACCAGACAAGCCCACCATGCTTTGCTGTATGGAATATTTTGAAATTAAGAAACATATTAAGAAAATGAGTTAAGCTTCGATGAGCATATTAAGGGGGATTTTTGAAACAACAGTATAGATAGGGTTATGAATGAATGAACTGGTCAGATGAAAGAGGCAGCATTATTACAGATAAAGGGGAGAAAATTGATTTAGATGGTTTGGCCAAGCAATGGAGACCAACAGTTCCTAGTTAGGGTCATGACGGTGTGTGTAATTAAACTCTAATTGTGACCAGAGAAGGCAAAGGAGGCCAAAATTAAATCTGGTTGAAATAATAAAGAAAGACATGACATTATAATTTAACTCTAATTGTGACCTTTAATGGGAAGGATTGAAGAAAAGAGATCGGGGTATTTGGTCCAAGTAGTTGGTTGAAATGCTTCGTTCAATTTTCTTCATGCATGGTTATCTAGGGTGTGAAGTTGTTAGCACTGGGATTGTTTTAGGTGTGATGATGGTATAAAACTAATTTTTTTTGTTGCTGTGGAACTTTTAAAACTATAGTTCTCTGTTTTTTTATCGTTATCTGCACTGGAATCGTTCAGGAGGCTGAAGTGCGAGAAGCTAGGAGGTTAAAGTGTTCTCATGAAAACATTGAGTTACTGAAAGAGAAATTATTGGAGGAAAAAGGCCGAAGGGAGAGGGCAGAATCAGAACTATGTAAATTATCAGATATGCAGCTCACCATTAAGAAGTTGGAGGATGAATTATCTGCTTGGAAGATGTTAGTGAAGGACATTCCTGGTGTATCATGCGCTGAGGATATACCTCTCAAATTTGCAGCTTTACAGAAGTATGTTCCTGGTATCTCTATTTCCTTAAAACTTTGTTTTGACTGTCTACTTCTCGAAAAGCCTTAAAAAGAAGTTGTATGCAGTGTTATTAAAGGCCCAAGGTGCACTAAAGTGCAAACGGGTGTTGGAGCCTAAGGCGCAAGGCACAAGGCCAGGTGCGCGCTTGATGGAACCCAGACGCATGCTAACTAAAATAAAAGAAAAAAGAAAAATATATATCCTAATTGAAGAATCAATATTCTAAAACGTGCTAGGTGCTAGTTGGGCGCCAGATGGGGGACTAGCGTCTAGGAAAAATGTTTTTTTTTTATTTAATTTTAACATTTTAATGTAAATTAAAAATGTACAAATCTGTTTACTTGCTGCTTGCTGAGTATTGAACAACAATTTTTTCTTCTTCTTCTTCTCCTTTTTTTTTTTTTTTTTGAGTATTGTAACTTGCTACGTGCCAAGGAGGAAGTTGGCTTGCTGCTTGCAGCAAAAGCAAGTAGCAATGAGCAAGGACTTCCTCCTTGTTGCTACATCAAGCATCCTTGCTCGTTGTTGCTTGTAGCAAGCCACAACAACAAACAAGGACTTCCTTCTTGTAGCAAGCAACAATGAGCAAGGATGAAGATGGCGCAACAAGGAGCAAGGAGGAAGGAGGAAGATGGCCATACTTACTGGAGGAAGAAGAGTGAGAACCGACGGTAGAAAATGGCTTGATTGGCGGAGAGAGAGAGAGAGAGAGAGAGAATGAGAATGAGATCGGCGGCGACAAGTCCGACTAGAGAGTGAATGAGAAAGTGAGAGAGAAGGGGAAAGCGGCGAGAGACAGAGAGTAACGACAAGAGAGAGAGAGGGAAGCTGAAACATAATCGGCCTAGGCTGCGTGTGACCCAGGCAGGTAGGTGGTGACCTAGGCGGCGCCTAGCCACCTAGGCGCCGATCAGGTCTGATCCAGCGCCTAAGGGTGCCAACAAGGGCTTAATTGCGGTGGCCCTTGCACCTAGGCAACCGCCTTGGTTGCCTTTTAAAACATTGTGAAGAATAAGTTATAAAATATGTCCTAACTCCTAATGATATATTCACAAGCATGTTATCAAGGAAATTAAAAAATTCAACATATACTAATGAAAAGAACAATAAAAAATGCCAAAAGATGTAATCTAAAAGGCTTTTAAGTCAACTTAAATTAAATCTTAAAATAATTTATAGGTCTTAAATTTTTATCAAGATTAACTAATTATGCATTTTAAATAATCTAAAAATCATCCTCATCATCAAGATCAAACATTTCTATATTTTCATCATTATAAGCATCATCTCTAATATCTTCTTCCACATCATCTCCCTCTCCATTTTCATCTAGTTCAAATTCAATTGGAGCATTTGAAGTAATAGCCCTTTTACTCATTGTCAAATTTATAGTTAAAACAATAAATTTAAACCCTAAACAGTTAAAAGTTAAATAAAGTAGTAAACAATAAAATAAAAATCTAAAAAAAATAATTAAAAAAGTTCAGGCGTGCCTAAGCCCATGGCACCTTGGGCCCAGGCATGCCTTGATGGTTTGCGCCCGGCTGGATGCCTTCCAGGTGCCCAAGGTGCGCCTTGAGCCTAGACGCGCGCCTAGGCCCAAGGCGCCTTGGGCCTAGGCGCGCCTTGATGGTCTGCACCCGCCTAGATGCCTTCTAGGTGCGCGCCTAGGCGCATCTTTAATAACATGTATGAACTTCTGAAAATTGATGACACCTATTTGAATCTCCTCTATCTTCTATGGGAACTTTTAGGCTCAACACTCTTATAGCAAAGTAACAGATCATTTATCAAAAGTAAAAAATGGGGAAATGCCGTGGTCTTTTTCTTACTTATCCATCTTGTTGCTCTTTGGGTTCTGATGAAGTCAGATTTATGGTATGTGTTTCTGTGTGTACTTTTAGAGCCTTTTTGGTATTGCTGGCATTTAAAACACAACTCTTATCAAAGTTTTGGAAAAGAGGCATTTGGTAAGCGTAACTTTGTTTTTTTAGAGCACAGCTGATTCTTCTAAAAAACAGGATAAGCTATTTAAAAGCAAAACCAAGGGGCCCCTGCTTTTTTATCAATAAACACAGTAGCTTTTTGTCAGACCCACCATTTTCAAAAGTTATATGATGATTTTAACCTTTTGATATATTTATGGATGCATGAAATATCACATTTTGTATAACAAGATTTCTCTTTTTTCTCGACAACCTTCTCTTAAATTCCTATGTTTTCTTTGTATTTTTTATTTTTCTTCAATTGTTTATTTAATTTAGAGGTATACACAAACACTACATCTGTTTTAGTATCTGCTATAATATAATACATATACATTTTCATATATACAAATAATACAACACACATATATTTAATACATATACGTTCTTATATATATATATATTCATATAATATAATATAATATAATACACACACATATATGTTTAATAATTTATGTAATTTTATACATATTGATGTCAAATGAATGGAGAATTGAAAAATTTTTTAGGTATGTAATTTTTTAAGATTTTGATATACAATATTTTTTGCTTTAAAAAATGTTATTAAAAATTATTTTATATAAAAAAAAAGGAGCCTTAGTTTAAAATATTTATTTGAAATGCTTAGTTAATATACTAATGCCCTTTTTAGTCATTTTGCATATCTACAACACAATAGTAAATTGTTAGTCAAACACTTACTGCTTGCTTTCAACATTAATAAGCACAACAGTACACTCAGTTACCAAACATTACTTTTACCAACACTTTTCACAACACAGCACAACAAAGCAGAGCACAACACAATAGCCCTAACGCAACATAGCACAACGATACCAAACAGGCTGTTAGAGGGTTTCATTGAAGACCCCTTGCTGTTTGTTTGACATCCTTTAGTTTGATGAACAGAGATAGCCTGTTGTAAGCTATTTCTGTTGATATTCAAATGTAAGTTCTTTTTTGAAATTCTTTGTATTTAAATCTTTGGGGCTGTTCAGGAGCTCTCAACCCCAAAGTTTGCTTCTACAAGTTAATCAATAGTTGTCTGTGTAACAGAAGAAAAAAAGTACTACTTGTCCACCCATTTCAGTAGTTTTTCTTCTTTTTATTCATTGAGCTTTTTTTTCTTCAGAGAGGTGATTCAAAGCATGAGGAACATGGGTGAGGCCAACACCCGCTTGAAACAAATGGAGGTGGCTTTGGATGCTGCAGAACTTGATAAACAAAATGCTGAAACTCAAGCTGCGCTGGCACATGAGAGTGCAGAAGCTTCAAAGTTAGAAGTCAAACGAGTAGATTTGATGGTAAGGGTGATACCGATCATTCTGAACTTTCTTGTTTGCAATTTAAAATTGTTAAGCTTCTGTTAATAATTTTTTATCATGTTATCTTTGTATTGTATTTTATGCCTTTTCTTTCTAGAGTATTAAAGGGAACTTCATTGTGTTAAGATTGCGGAAGGGGCTGAAATGGAGGAAAGAAAATAGTCATTGCCATATAACTCTATAGCTAAGCGCATGAAGACTTAAATAAGCATAGGGTCTTTTCATTTTCTTTTCAATAATTATGATTTTCTATATAAAAAATATGAAGAGGGTTCCACCCATCTGATTTATTTGAGGAGAAACCAGCCATCCACATTTCTCATAAGCTTAGTCCAGTGACCACACAAAGCATGTTTGTCGATGGGTCAAGGCAGACTAAGGCTCAAGAGTGCTTGGAGCCTAGGCGAGAGTCACAACGCTCACAAATAGTTTTACATCATTATTTTCATTTGCACGTATTAAGATGTAAATGAAAACTTATAAAATTATAAATAACAAATAACTAACACTATATTACTATAATAGCAATTGATATTATTTCAACCACAATAATAAGTTAATAACAACTACTATTATTTCAAAAAAGTACTAGAAGTCTAAAATATCAACATAAAGCGTTGTTTCAAATTCAAGTTTCAACACAAGACGCATTCATAAAATGACAAGCAAGTAAATTGACATACAATCTCAAGTAATATTTAAATTGTCCCAACATAACAAAACATCAACATGAAGCATTGTTTTAAATCTTTAAAAGTTAAAATTCCACTCATTTCTCAATCTTCAACAAACTAAAACAAAAAGCAGATCTATGTGATTGTGCTTTCATATTGACAAAAGAATTAGATTCTCCAATGACACTCAAGCTAAAACTGTCAGGGAGAAAAAAGAAAAAAACAGAAAAATACCTCAAGTTTGTGCCAACAAGTTAATACTGAGATTTGATGGTTAAATTTGCTGTTGGATCTCTTTCAATCCTTTCTCGTTTCTCACTTTAGGATTTAGAATTTTATGTTCAATAGCTATTGAAACTTGAGAGGTTTTTGTTTTAATGTTTGGGTTTTATTTTAGGTTGCTAATGCGGTGCTTGATTGTTTTCTCAAATTTCTTTTCATTCTTTTTTTTTTTTTTTCTTGGTTATCGTTGTTAGATTTTAACAAGTCCATATGTAAACATATGACATAGACACAAAAGTCTGTCCCTTGTCCCTCAGGGTGAGGCATCACCTTGGAGCCCAGGCATGTGCCTCATAGAATGAGGCATTCTCCGCTAAGCCTTGAGCCAAGGCACGCCTTTGACAAGTAAGATAAAAGAGCCCAAATATTGGTTAAAGGATGAAACATCAATGCCCAATCTTAAGATACAGAATCCTATTCTTCAATTTAAAACATCTTCCACTCATTAAATGTTCTGTGATTTTGTTCTCTCCAAATAAACTGAACCAGATGTAGAGGGCCCAAAAGCCGTGTGTTTTTCTGTCTTCCCCATTCTGGATCCATTTTTATGAATGGATAATTTCTGTAACAGTCAGACACCCTCATCACTCCAACTGTGCTAGGAATGCCTAAACATTTCTAGCTAGTGTACAGTGAATATGAAGGTGTGATTGATGCTAATCCATCACTCAAGGTCTTTGCAATTAACAAGAAAGTATACTGCTTTCATTTTTTTTTTTTTTGTGGGGGGGGGGGGGGGGGGGGGTGTTATGCAAATGGCATTTGCAAAGGCCCTGGGCATACTTGATATGACCTATTGCGAATGGGTAGGTTCCCCATGGACTTGCATTTTTTCCCCTCTATTATCTTGTAATTTCCTGCTGACCCTAACATACTTAGAATAAGGTGTAGTTAATGATGATGATGATGATCTTTTAATTTTCCCATGCTGACTGCATTGGGAGACTTGATAGAAAAGGCTGGGAATTTTGTAGAAGAAATATTGTAGCTACATTGCGATCCACTGCAATGTAAGGGGGCAGAGGGCTCTAGCCATGCCAATTGCCATCCTATTTTAGGCTTGAATAAGATTGTGGCGAATCTTGTGATAAAAGGGTATAGGTGCTTGAAAGTTCTGATAGTGGATTATTTACTAAAATTTGTAGTAAAGCCTTATATGGAATGGAATGAAGTCTGAAATCAGGGTTTCCTCTGTGTTCAAGCCTAGCAGGAGCCAACAAGCTTCAACGAAGTTTAGGTGCAGGAGTTCATTTACTAAAACCAAAACTTATTGATTATTTTAGCTCATATTTGCTGCTTGGTCATTCCAAGCTTCTTAGTGGCATATCTGCTATATGAATGGTTCTGACTAGCATGCTGGATAGGATGGCCAATCATAATATTTTAGTTTCTTCAGGCATAGCCTTGACACGGCATGTTTTGTTTATTTCTCATTTCAACTTCTGGTAATTCTTTGTTTATGTAACAATCTGGATTTTTTTCTATATCGTATTTTTCATCTTTGAGTTGTTTTATTATACATTATGTGAGTTATTTTGTTGACCCAGGAATGGTTCAATTTGTTTGGCATTGTATTTTTACCTTGAATTTTAGTCACTTAATCACACAGAATATGTGGTAGTTAGTTCTCCTTTTTCCTTTTCCTTTGCGATGCTTTGATGAGTTGCCTTTTGTTTGGGGATGCTGACTTGCTGCTAGTTGAATAGTAAGTTTATTTTCCCCTCAAGTTACAACTAACTCAATTCTTTCCTTTCTTTTTCTCCTTTTGAAATTTTAACTAATACAATGCCCTTCTTGTTTGTCTCTATTTTCTTGTGCTTGTCAAAAGTGCTATGGACTTTTTACTGATTAAATATGGATGTTGTTGTTTGTTCTTTCTTTCCTTTTTATCGTCCTTTCTTAGCTTTCTTCTGTGATTGAGGAAAGAGATAGATTAAAAAATGTTATTGATGAGTTGAAGAAGCAGACAAATGTTGAAGCAGGTGGCGATTTAGTGAATGGAACTCTGGTCAAGGTTGTGCTACTTCACTCCTATTTCACTTTGTTTCTGACACATCTCTTGTTTTTCTTTTTCCCTGATGACCTTTGTTTAATGCATTTTTTTCAAGGACAGGAGCTTGAATCAAGTCTTGCCCAAAAGGAATGCAGTAACAAGGAATTGGAGAATGACTTGCGTAAACTAAAAGAACTCAATAGTGACCAGCAAAGTGAAATAAAATTGCTCACTGAGAAGTTAAATAATGAAGCCAGAAGAATAAAATCATTGGAGCGGGAGAGTGATCGCCTTCGTTCTGAAATCTCCCTCTTGGAGTCCAAGGTTTGTTTACCAAAGAATAATCTACTTGGACTTACTACTGGGTTGCAGTTTTCTAACTTTTTATTAGTATAGTGTTTCTATTCTTTATATTACTTTGTATTTTAGATTATAGAGGTTTATTCTTTTTGGAGTTGCTTGAGGAAATAGATGGGGTAGGGCCCATAGGGTTGGACAATTCATTACCCAGTCCTACATTTTACTCCTTTGGCATGATATTTAGTTAGAACACTTTATTTTTTTTTTTCAAAGTGGAAAACTAATGCACATTCTTTATGGTGAAATTCTGTGGTAAGAGGCTTATACTTGATAAGGAATGGAGAAAGTCTTAATATATGATGCTGTATCATATTTTACTTCTCTCCTTAAGCTGCTGAATGCAGGACCTTGCGCTAGAGTTATTGTTATTTTTGTGGTTATAATGCATCTTTGAGTTAGTTGATAAAGGTTATACTGCAGTCAGAGTGCCATCCTTTAGGTCAGAAAATGTTATATTAGATGCTTGCACTGGAGTCAACATGCACTTATGGGAGAGACAATGAGCCAAGGTAGGAGTACCAACTGCCAGGGTAGTGAGAGATTATCTCCAGAAAAATAAAGCACATAATCCCCAACAAGATTTTAGCACATATGCAATGCAGTCCAGAACTTTTGGTTCCTTGCACTCATAAAAAATGCCAAATATTAAATGTTAAGTGTAGAAATAGATTTGCAGAAGAAAAAGTCACATTGCAAGCTGTTTTTCTTATTAATTTGCAGCTGGGACATGGTGATTTTTCGTCTGCAAATACGAAAGTTCTGCGAATGGTGAATACACTAGCAGTCGACAACGAATCAAAACAGACAATAGAAGCCTTAAGGAGTGAATTACAGAAGACAAAGGAGAAGCTGCAAGCTGTTGAAGAATTAAAAGCACAATCAGGTATAAGAAAATATTCTTTAAAATTCTGAATTTACAGCTCTCCCCCTTTCCCCCCCGCCCCCCGGGTTCTGAAGCAGTACACAATCAGATAATGTATTTTTACAATAATTTTGTTTCATCACATCTTTTTGCCTTGTTTTTCCTCCTTAATCCTTATGCAGTACAGACTTATCAATTTTATTGTTGTTGCAATTAAGTTGGTTTGGACATACTATGTCATATAGCCAACCCCACCTAGTGGGATTAAGCCTTGTGATTGTCACTGTCGTCGTCGTGGTAATTGTAGTGGATTAATGTATTATATTTGACAAAAACAATTGACCCAAATGATAGTGATAATAAAAGCTTGGAAAAAATTGTAAAGCCATTGAACTATCTAAACTTATTAGTGCTTTTATTTTCATCTCCTTTGATACCCATAAGTTGCTAATCAATATTAGTTGGTCAAAAGCATGGTTGAAACACGGATATTAAGATTATTCAATAGTAATATTAGGAAGTCACAGTAAAGGTGGGTTCACTTTCAAGATGCTGGAGATGGCGAGTGGACAAAAAAAGAAAATCTATCCAGGTGATTTCACTGTGTTTAATGAGGAAACCCTAAACAAAGCTAAATGCAAGATTGGTGCTTGTAAATACAGTTATCATAAAGTAGATAGGTAGAGGTCTATCAATATGATGACATATTCTGATGAGTGGACTTTGTTGCAATTTTCTTTTTGATTTTCAAAAATCTGCTTAATTATTTGCAATTTCAAACTCTTAATTATGTGGTTTTTTCTTGTTCTGTTTGTTTGTTTTGTTAAATATTCAGGTGGTGCTGGGAAACTTGTAGACTCCTACATTTCTGAAAAGATACTGCATTATAAGGAGCAAATTGCAACTCTTGAAAAACGTGAAGAGAGGTAAGTGCAATGTAGCATTTTCAGTATTATCTGAAACAATATTTCTCACAAGTGAAGCTTTTGAAATGTCTATCTGGAACAGATACAGAACTGTTTTTGCAGATAGAATCTCAGTGTTTAGAAGGGCTTGTTGTGAGCTTTTTGGTTATAAGGTATAGTCTAAGTTTTTCTTTATTTATTTATTTATTTTTGGCTATATAAACTTTGTCACAGCTTGTTTTTTGCAGTAACTTATATGATGCTGTATTTATGGGTTACAATAACTTATATGATGCTGTAGAGGCGAGGGCTAAATTATGTGTACAAAGAATTAGATGTCTGTCAGTAGCAGGATGTCAGTCATACATATCCAACAGGTAACTTTTTGTGTAGGCTGGGCCTTCAAGTAGAGGCGAGGGCTAAATTATGTGTACAAAGAATTAGATGCCTGTCAGTAGCAGGATGTCAGTCATACACCCAACCGGAAACTTTTTGTCTAGGCTGGGCCTTCAAGTATAGCCAAGGGCTAAATTACATGTACAAAGAAGTAAACTTCACTGGGTTGACACATGAAAGAATCAGGTCCTCCTGGTTTCATGTGCACACAAGTCAGCAATATGGATTTTCTTTTCTTTTTCTTTTTCAACTAGAATACCATAGCAGAAAATTATCATTAAGAGGGTGAACTCATTCCCAAAATAATGCAACAAAAAAGAAAGGGGAATGCGTATCTGATCTGTTTGTAGGAAAAATAAATCCATATAAAAACTGCACAAAAAAGGTGCTCTCCATCAAACTCAAAAAGAAGGGAAAAGAACTCCAACAATAAATTTAACTCTATATGCTTATTTATAAAAAAAACTCTTCATACTATCAAATCTCGTTTGTTTCTTTCCCACCATAAGATACATCTTAATTATTCAGGCAACTACAACCCTAAACTTAGCCTCAAACAAGGCTCTATACCTCTCACTGCAGAGGATCAAGTAAGCTGGTGATGGTGATCAATGAATTGAGACTTATTTTTAGAATAGCAAATAATCCTTTTCTCATTCTCTTTCTTGGTATCTTTCTACTCTCTCTTCCCCTCCTCTATTTTCTTCTTCTTCCACTTCTTCCCCTGATTCTACATCAATATGACCCTTACCATGGTAATGATGATAAATAATAGAGGGATTACATGAGCCAGCTTGTTTTACCAAAACTATCAGGCCTTGGATGGTAGGATCAAGAACAAATGCTTGTCTTGTTTTAGCCTTATTTTCAAGAGGCTAAGGATGTTAAGCGTTAAGAATATTTGTGTTTCAAGATAGGTACTTGTTTAGGCAGAGTCGGCTCCACATACCTCATACATCACTTGTGAATTTCCTAGTTTTGGCATGCCAGAGGACTTCTTAGACATTCTTGTGCCATAACCCTTGTTGATGAAAGGTATTGTTGGCCTTCCTTGAAAGTGGATGCTACTAAGATTGTTTCCCACTATTTGTCTATTAGCTAAGGCTAGATGCAAAATCTTGGTATGTATGCACCTTGGTTAGTTCTACACAAACCATGGAATGATCTTTGCATAAATTTTTTCCTTGGTTTGTCCAAGAATGGGAGTAGGGGACAAACCTTGGCAGCAATAGTAAGGTTGTTTGTTTGTGATCAGAAAGTCACAGATTCTAGTTGTGGAATAGCTTCTTGCAAAAAAAAAAAGGGGAATCTTGCATACAAATACGACCCTTGCCCAACTTTTATGAAGTGGGAAGCCTCGTGCACTAGGGACACCGTTCCACCCTTTTTGCCCAAGAATGGGAGTGGACACAGTTCATGCTTGACATGTGGCTAAGTTTTAAGCTTACATGGCCTTGGATTGTAAGCTTACAGGGGTTATGATGCGGTCACCAATCAAGACTTGGCCTAAGGCCGATCCAACCAAATCAGAACAGTATCACCAAAATAGTAGTGCCATAATGTTATTTTAATACTTCTTAAGTTTTAGAATTCTACTTGATTTAGAATTCTACTTTATATTTCTACTTGATTTAGGATTCTATTTCATGTTTCTACTTGACTTAGGATTCTACTTCATGTTTGATTAGGGTTTTATTTTTATTAGGATTCTAGTTGACTTTTATTTAGGATTTATTTCTATTAGAATTCTAGTTAGATTTTGTTTTCCAAATATTAGATGGATTTGGATTAGCCAAATACTATAAATATGTCTAGGATCTAGAGTTTGTAATCAAGCTTTTCTTAATCAAATTTCAGCAACCTATTTGGGTTTTCTTAGCAAAATAGTCTTGTTTTTGCGTCTTCTTGAAAGCCAAGGTTCGGCCATTAAAGTTTGTTCTTTCAAGAGTTTATTTTGGTGTGTTTTTTTTTCACACTCGCGCTACACGCTGCGTCAGGTGGTATCAGAGCGGTTAATCAACCAATCAGATGGCCAATCTTGAAGGTAATGGTAGCAACCAGCCTTGTGACGGTGATCAGAGGTTGTCCGCAGTTTGGAGAGCAATCGAAGAACAGCGAGAAGTAACTCGTACTATCCAGCAGCGATTGGAGCAACTTAGCAACCAATTGGGCATCTTACTATGAGTTGATGATGACAGGAACCTGAATAATGGGGTGAATCAAGCCGGAGCGGGAAGACCACCCATTAATCATGTCCTTGTTAATCTTAGAAGATCAGTGATTGAAGATAGCGATGAAGATGATGATTTTGGTCGAGCAATAGCTAACCCTGGTGGTAGAGGGGTTAGGAGGAATGCGTATCAGCACAACCACTGAGGCAACGATGAGTATAAACTAAAAGTTGATATTCCTACTTTTAGTGGAGATCTTGATATTTAGGGGTTCCTGGATTGGATCACTGAGGTTGACTGTTTTTTCGAATACATGGAGATCCCAAATAAATGACAAGTAAAATTAGTGGCTTATAGATTGAAGGGCGGTGCATCTGTTTGGTGGGAGTGATTAAGAGAGACGAGATTGAGGGAAGACCGACATCCAGTTCAGACATGGAGACGAATGAAGCAGCTGTTAAGATGTAGGTTTTTGCCCCCTGACTATGAACAATATATGCTCGAAGCTTATCAAAGATGTGCACAGGGAATGAAGAGTTAATGAATATACCTCTGAGTTTCTGCGATTGGTGGAGAGAAACCAATTGTCAGAAAGTGACAATTAACAAGCAGCTCGTTACTTGAATGGATTGAAGCCTGCTATTCGTGATAAAATTGGGGTTCAGATGGTTCTGAGTGTGCAAGAAGCAAGGAACTTAGCTTTAAAGGCTGAGTTAATGTTGAGTGAGAGATCTCGTAATGACAACTATCGTCGGTACAGTGGGAATGAAAATAAACAAGTAGCTTTTGATAAAGGCAAGTCGGTTCAAGGAGCGCAACCCTCCAATCCACCCCATACAGTCAACCCTAATAAGGTTACAACAGGGGGAAACATTCGAGGTACTACTTCTGATCTTCCAAAATCCCCTAATCTTATGCAAAGCCTATTCTTTTAAAATGTTTCAAGTGCAATGAGATTGGGCATCGATCTAGTGATTGTTCAAGGAGGAAAACAGTTAATATTGTAGAAAAGGAAGAGGAAGATGTTGCTGAAGAAGAAGTATATTGCGGGCTTAATGGGGAGGATGACGAAGAAGATTACGGACATGGGGAATATACCTGTGTAGTGAGGAAGTTAATGCTATCTCAAAAGAATGAAGATACTACTCAACGGCATAAGCTTTTTCGCACGAGGTGTACGATGAAAGGAAAAATCTTTGAGTTAATTATTGATAGTGGAAGTCAGGAGAACATCATAGGAAGAGACATGGTGGCAAAGATGCGGTTAACTCCTGAAAAACATCCAAGCCCTTACATGATTGGATGGATCAAAGAAGTTGGTGGCATTCATGTGGATGAACGTTGCAGGGTGCCTTTCTCTATTGGTAAGTACTCCGACGAAGTCTATTGTGATATTGTTGATATGGATGCTTGCCATATTTTATTTGGGAGGCCTTGGCAATTTGACGTGGATGCTAAGCACTCGGGTAGGAAGAACACATATCAGCTTGAGAAAGAAGGTGTGCGTTATACTTTGTTACCCATAGTGGAAAATAATCAAACCAAAGCTTCTAAAATGGAGGGGCGAAATTTTCTTACCATTACACATAAACACACTGAGTTTGTGAGGGAGTGTAAGGATACTCGAGAGGTTCACTTATTAGTTATTAAGGGAGAGAGTGTGAGTGAGCCACTGAAGGTGAATCAAATTCTAGTGGAGGTGCAGGGATTGTTGGAGGAATTTCATGATGTGGTTCCTGAGGAGTTGCCTAATGAGCTACCTCCTATGAGAGATATTCAACACCACATTGACTTGGTTTCTGGTGCTATCTTGCCTAACCTATCACACTACAGGATGAGTCCTAGGGAGAATGAGATTTTACGTGAGTAGGTAAAGGAATTGTTGAGAAAAGGGCACATTCAGACTAGCACGAGTCCATGTGCAGTGCCAGCATTATTGAGACCAAAGAAAGATGGGAGTTGGAGGATGTGTGTTGACAGTAGAGCCATCAACAAAATTACTATTGGATACAAATTTCCAATTCTTAGGCTTGACGACATGTTTGATCAACTTGATGGGGCTGTGATTTTTACCAAAATTGATCTTAGAAGTGGTTATCATCAAATCAGAATTCGACCTGGAGATGAGAGGAAGACAGCTTTCAAGACGAGAGATATGGGTTGTTTGAGTGGTTAGTCATGCCTTTTGGACTAACCAATGCACCAAGCACTTTCATGAGACTAATGAACCAAGTATTACGCCCTTTCATTGGTAAATTCGTTGTGGTGTATTTTGATGATATTTTGATATACAGTAAGTCTATTAATAATACAGTGGAGGCAGAGGTCAACAAACATGGCAATGACTGGACCCATGCCAACACAGATATGGCTAAGAAGGGGAGGAATGTCTTTACTTATGTTCCCTTAGCAGAAAAGTTCAAAGTGGTTCAGGAAGATGTCAAACAAAAGTTGCACAAATAAGAAGTACAAAGCGACAACTGACAAGCATAGAAAACACAAGGTATTTGAGATTGGAGATGAAGTCATGATATTCTTAAAGAAGGAACGGATTCCAGCATGACAATAGAATAAGCTCAAGCCAAAGAAGTATGATCCTTACAAGATTACAAAGAAGATAAATGATAATGCTTATGTTGTGGATTTGCCTAATCAAATGGGTATTTCCAAACATTCAATGTGGCTAATCTCTCTTCGTACTTATCGGATGTGGATTAGTCCAAACAGGATCAAAATTCGAGGTTGAATTTTTTCTCAAGTGAAGGTGAATGATGCGGTCACCAATCAAGACTCGGCCCAAGGCCGACCCAACCAAATCAGAATAGTATCACCAAAATAGTAGTGCCATAATGTTATTTTAATACTTCTTAAGTTTTAGAATTCTACTTGATTTAGGATTCTACTTTATATTTCTATTTGATTTAGGATTCTATTTCATGTTTCTACTTGATTTAGGATTCTACTTCATGTTTGATTAGGGTTTTATTTTTATTAGGATTCTAGTTGACTTTTATTTAGGATTTATTTCTATTAGGATTCTAGTTGGATTTTGTTTTCCAAATATTAGATGGATTTGGATTAGCCAAATACTATAAATATGCCTAGGATCTAGAGTTTGTAATCAAGTTTTTCTTAATCAAATTTCAGCAACCTATTTGGGTTTTCTTAGCAAAACAGTCTTATTTTTGCGTCTTTTTGAAAGCCAAGTTTCGGCCATTGAAATTTGTTCTTTCAAGGGTTTATTTTAGTGTGTTTTTTTTTTACACTCGCGCTACACGCTGCGTCAGGTTAATTGCTTTCATTGTGTCTTAACAGGGATGCTAAATTTATTAGTTATTTTTGGAAAACATGGTGAAGATTATTGAGGTTATTCTGAAATTTTCACATCTGTTTTAAAAATAGAGAATGAGAATGATGACAAAACCATATTTGGGTATTCTTAAAGGATCTCTATTCTTAAGTTGCATTCTTTTTTTTTTTTTTTTAATTTTAAAAACAAAGAAAATGATGCACTTTCAAGATAGCACGTTTTTGATTATCACTAGAAAGATTGTTTTTAGAAATCTGTTTAACAGTAAATATTTTTGCAGATTGTAATGGATGATCACCACCGTCCTGATGGAATTCCAGTTACACGTTTTACTCTCCAGTCTATCTATGCTCAAAATGATGATGAAAAGCTTGAATTTGAATATGAATCTGGGAATACAAACATTTTGGTAAGTTGGACACTGGGTTGCAGTTCTAGTATGGTAATGTGTTTGAATTTCTTGATGAAATCATTTATTTTGGTTCGTATCTGTCTTGTACATAACGATCGTTGGGTGTATGCATTACTTTTGAGAATTTTTTGAACGGCCTTCTTTTGATAAGGTCATTTTTCAAAATAATTCCAAGTCCAAAAGCTGTTTTATTGTTAACTAATTCTCTTTATTCATCTAACAGGCAAACGGTTACACCTCACAGCCTGAGATATCCCGTCAGGTATGTAGCAAAATTTTCACTTATTCATTTGTAAAATCATTGATGTTTTGAACTGTGGGGTCAGTGTCTCTTTGGTTTCTGACTGAAGCCATTGATCAAAATTTAGTTTGTCTGCTGTTTTGATTAGTATAGGATCGGAACAGATAACGTTTTGGAAATCTTTCCAAGGCAATAGAGAGAGAGAGAGAGAGAGAGGTAATTGAAATCCAAGTATAAAAAAATCGAACTTACTCGGATACTTTTTTTTTTTTTTAATATTGTCTAGTAACTTAAATTTCCACAAACTAAAACATGTAGACCCAACTAATTGAATAATGCTCGTAAAGTCAGATGTAGCAGTTCCGTTAGCTCCTATTATGTTAATTGAATAACATTAGAATTCAAATCTAATTAAAAATCTATGCTTTACATCTTGTGGGTGGTGTTTTAACAGGTCGACATATTCATCCGGAAGTTGAATTCAATTCCGGCTTTTACTGCCAATTTGACTGTGGAATCTTTCAACAGACGCACTCTTTCCTGAGGTGTTGTATCATTGCCCCCTTTTGTCCCTCTACAATCTCATAACTCAATTGGCAATTTCCGAATCATAAATGCATAAACCATGAGTTATAGTATTAATTTGAAACTATTCTAATCTTTGAAGTCTTTTACACATTTGCTGTTCTTGAGTGCCTTTAAACACACCAAACATCTTTGGGTGGAGAATAATACTTCACATACAAAATATTGTCGGTACAAAGTGATATCTATTTTAAGGCAATATATATATATTCAAAATTAGTTTGAATATATATATTGGAATGTCAAGTTCTGGAATTTGCACGGAGAAGGCTCCATGTGTGTCAGTGCGTCAGCCGTCAGTGGTTGACAAACTGTGAAAAGCAGACCGGAAAATGCTCATAAAGGAATTGTTGGAGATTTGACCCAAGTGGTCTATCCACTCCCCTCGCATTACATAAGCTTCGGCCCTAGAGATTTCGTATGCACTTTGGGATTATCTTAGGTAGGAATAGGACCTCACATTTGGTGTTTTTTCCCCTACCTAAACTGCCTCTTGGCCACATTCATTGAATTGTGTCTGAGGATGGGAAATGTCACCGTCCTCGTCAATTCTTGACATTAATCAACAAGAAAAAGAGAGAGCCCTTCTTCTCCACCCGTTTAAAAAGATAAAGCTACACAAAGATATCCATGTCGCATCATTTTAGTAATATCTTCTTAATATATATGCGATGTTTTGCACTTTTTTTCTCTCTATATTTGGAGAATATATTAAATGTAATTATGATGTTACCTTATTGTGTTAAACGTAATGTTATATTTGGATGGTATATTGTCACATATTTATCATACAAATTTAAAAATTAAATTAAGAGTTAAATTCACAAGCTGAATATGTAATAGTCACATGTTTGGGTTGTGCTACCATGTTAGTACAATGATTTAGTATAATATTTTCTTCTAAATTTGACAGAAGCCACGTCATTTTGTCGTGCAACACTTGGCTCTCTACAGATTGTCAACCACAGAACTAATAGGTCAAAATCCAAATTCATTGGTTTACAAAATTGCTATAATATACGTTAAGTGTGTCGTATATCTCAAAGTCATACAACCGTTATTTTACCTTTATTGACTTCAAAATTCGGATATATGACTGGAAACTGGAAAGAAATCATCGCCGCAAAAATTAGCCCTTTGTTAATGCGACAAATAGACTAAAGGTGGCTCAAGTTTGTGATTAGCACTTTAATATGAGATTATTGGTGGAGCAATTACATATCCTTTAGTGGTCAGAATTTAGTTATTTCATATGTGCCAAAAAAAATAAAATAAAGGGTTCATAAAATAATATCGATAGCGTGAATGGTAAGATATGACTTTATAAGTGAGAGATTCTTTTACTAAAAAATCATTTTTAAAACAAGTTTGTTTTATTATATTTATATGGGCATCTAAATCAAACAAAAAATATTTCATACAAACTATGTTCTATATACGTATATTTGTAACACTTTGCAAAATCTCAGCCCCCATCTATTAAGAGGCTTCTTTGATATTTGTGTTTTCAAGGTTAAATATATATTTTTGTTATTGTAGTGGTTATTTAAATTTTTTATTATTTTAATTATATATGTAAATTTATATTTTAAAGTTAATTTAATTATTATATTTTAATTTTTTTATATAATAATTTAAACTTTTTATTATTTTGATCATACTTTTAGATTTTATTTTTGAGTCAATTTAACTCTTGTATTTTAACATGAATAGAATGTCATGTGTATTTTATTATTTTATTTTATCTTTTTTTATACATATAAAATACATATGTTAAATTGTCTTGAAAATATTGATTTAAGAATGTAATTGCAATAACAAAAAATTTAAATTGTTATAAAAAAAATGTTGAATTATAAAAATTAAATTGATTAAAAAATAAGGTTTATGAATATGTTAAAAGTTTAAATAATTACATAAAAATATAAATTTGAATAATTATATAAATAATATAAAAGTATAGAAATAAAAATAAAAATTTAACTTTTTTTTTAAATATCATATGTGTGTCTATATATAACACTTGATAAGTCAGCAATCCAAGGAATCGACATGGAAGCACTAAAAAAAGGAGGGGCCGAGTGTTTAATCCTAGTAGTTTAGCATAAAGAGGTGACGTGGCCTACCTTGAGCCACCCTAAGTAGGGCACGCAAACCACACGTCACCATGCACCTTGAAGAGACCCAATTGAGTGTTTTTTTTTTTCTTTTTTTTCCCCTCCAATTTTGTTAATTTGAAAAACATGCATTTAGAATTATTTCTAGAATCCAAATGTTTGTAACTTTGTATTAGTGAATCCAAATTCATACCACAGGTTGTTCCTAACTCTACATTATACTTCAAATTATTCCTTTTCTTAAATATAACTATTTACTGAGATTTCTTAAAAATCGATAATCATATTAATGAGCAGTAAAAATTTCTTAATAGCAAAATATATTCTTTAAAATTATATCACATTATTTTAATAATATTTTAAAGATTAATTGCACCCCACATCCTTAAAATTTCACTAAATTATAGTAACTCCCTCTTTAAATTTTAGAAATATCTATCTCATTGAATGATACGATATAAATATTTTTACATTTTTAATAAATCTCAAATATAGTTAATCTAATTTATGTTATTTTTTACAAAAAAAAAGAAAAAAGAAAATATGAAACTAAATGTGTACATGGGTGAGTGAGTGAGGAGTGAGTAGTTCCATCACAATCTTTTCTCCTTCAAGGACCTTTCTCTTTCATTGTGGTGATTGGGACTGTTGATTAGGCAGGCAAGCAAAGTAAGAAATCCTTTTAGTACTGTTGGGAATCCATCGTTTCCTAAGCTAGCTGCTTGATAGGGACCTAGCTAGGAATGGAAATATGGACCCTTGTGAAGAATCTCAATAACAATACCATAATTAATAGTAATAATAATAAGATTCTAGCACTGCCCAAATCAAATCTAAGAGGAAATCACTTTCCATAATCTTCATCTGCTCCTGGATTTGATGCCTCACACAACCCACATATCAGTGAAGACCTCAGTTTATAAGCTAAGGTGGAGGGGTTATTTAATACCATAATTAATAGTAATAATAATAAGATTCTAGCACTGCCCAAATCAAATCTAAGGGGAAATCACTTTCCATAATCTTCATGTGCTCCTGGATTTGATGCCTCACACAGCCCACATATCAGTGAAGACCTCAGTTTATAAGCTAAGGTGGAAGGGTTATTTGAACCTCTCTCTTTGGCCTGACAACTTGTAACCAACCACAATCCAATGTTCCACTCCTTTCCCAAGTCATTGTTCATTTTCCTTAAAAACTTTTATGAGTCAAATTGCATACAAGGCTTTTTGCTACAAAGTTACTAGGGATTCACAAAATTTGATAAATTCAATCCTTTTAAAATGAATATAAATTTAAAATTTTGTCCAATGATACAAATATATACATGTATAAATGGAAAAAATACTTGTCCAAATATGAGTAAAGAGACAGATCTAAAATCCTTCACCCATATTTACTAATCAATTATTGCCATATTTACTAATGACAATATATAATTGAATTATGGCTACTTAATTTACCTTTTGTTTTTGCTAACTTGTACCCAGTGAGGTAAATAATCATCTTTTCATTTATATTACTAAGCTGAGAGTTTGTTTTATAGCAATTTTTTTGTATGAATAATACAAGTTGCCTTCTCATAACAGTCCAATGATATTCCCATGAAAGATTCTTAGGACCTTGACAAGAAAACCATGAAAGACACCAGTTTCATTAATTACTCCAATTTGAGGTCAAAGAAGTTATTATTATCCCTCAAGAAATTTGTCAGAATAATCAACTTCTAGACCTAACTTCTCACAGTGAACCATTCCATGGGTTAAAGTCAAAATGCATGTACCAATACCTAATTAAGGTATCTAACTGATTCTTTTCTCTTTTGCTAAGCAGATATCTAACTCCTCCTGCATATGTAGGCATTTACTTAATTTCTTTACATCCTCTCTCTGCTGTGTTTGATTCAAATCTTATGTTTGTCTATATATAGATATATATATATATATATGAATCATAGGGAAAATAAAAATACAAGACATTTACGTAGTTTAGCATAAATCTACATCTACAAGATGAAAAATCTCAAATCCACTAAATTAGCGTTTGTTAAAATGAATAAGATAAAGTTGTATTAAAATATCTTATCTATAAAGTTGAAGAAAACTTATCCGAAGAGGGGGAGATAAATTTATTTGAAAAGTCCAAGATAAAAATCTACATCACTTATTTCTAGATAAATTTAACAAATACAATAGAAAATACTTTTGTCCGAAATATTTTTCATATGACACTTTTTTTGTTCTATATCTTGATTAACAAATACTACCTAAGATGGAATAGATTTATTTATAATGATTTTTCTCTTAACTCTCTTCAAACATAATACATTTAAAAATGTTCTATATACAGGGGAGAATACAAGATCCTACTTCATTAAGAGATAATAGGCCTAAAATGGGCTTCAGGCTGTGAAAATAGAGGCATAAACCCACACTCTTGGGTTCTAAATCTGCGTGTCAAAAACCCAGTAAAAGTTCAACATTTGAAGGAAGAACAAGGTTGAAGTCTACTACAGTCAACATATAAGCTGGAAGATGAATCTACAAATGGTCAATATATCCATAATAATGCTTATTATTTTCACAAAGAAAAAGGAATTACACACACACACACAGAGTATTACTAAAATAACTTATATAGGCATTTTGCCTTGTGCAAATACAGAAGAAAAGTCTTTGACGAAGTATCCATCTTGAAAAGCTTTTTATACATACATACATACATATATATATGTATATATATATAGTGCATAAATGAGTGGGCGGTGTGTTTGGAACAATAGGTAGAAAGGGAGGAAGTGGGTGGTAATGACCCTAAAAACAGGTAATGGAATGGGATGGTTTTGCAGTGCTCAACCACCAAATTTGAGCCCTTTTTGACATTCTAGTCACAAGAGCAATGGATCTGGAAAAAGGTTCCATATATGGGTGGGTTGAATGAGGCTCACTCATTGAAAAGCTTGCCTTTTAGTTTGGGATTAGATGATCAGATTGAACTTTTGTTGACTTATTTAAGCTTTGCTTTGGTGCACATGGAATTGAAGATTGATTTGTCAATATTTTTTTTTACAATTATTTGTCAAGATCAATGAAGTTTACTCCTCACAATGTATATCATTCTACTTACAGAAAAAAAAAAAAATGTATATCATTCTTACGAAGCAAATTATTGATGCCAACAAGCATGCGGTTAGCCAAGAATGTAATAATACAATACATATCCACAGTGAAATTAAACTGCCCCTTATAAACTTCCACTTCAATTATTTATTAATTTTTCTTCTCTTCTTTCTCCACCAAGTCATGGAAACAAAAAGGTTTCATGGGTACATTATCACACTAATAGTTAAAGAGCACAGCACACTTGAGGTAGTGGATGGTGAAGTTTTTTTTTTTTTTTGGTTAAATAAAATGCTAAAAAAGACCCTCAAACCAACAATATTACAAAATACATCCTATTCAAGGGATTGCATGCCATAGGATTGATTACAAAAGAGCACACAACAAAAGTATATAACTAAGTACAAACTTTAAACAAAACAAAAATAATGGCTAAATAGTATAAATCGTTAATGAACTTTATACTAAAATACAAAAAAAATTATTAAAATTTAATTTAATATATAATTCAATAATTATTATCAATTGCTGTTAAAAGAGGCTAACAAGATGTTGACGTGGCTAATAATGTGGATGGCTAAATAGTATCGGTGGTCATTGAACTTTGTACAAAAGTACAAAAATGTCATTACACTTTGCATTAAAGTACAAAAAGATTAACATTTCATTAGTCTTTTTTAGTGATAATTGACAATAGTTATAGAATTGTATACTAAATTGAAGTTTAATGATCTTTTAATTATAAATTGAAATTCATCGATCTTTTTGTATCTTGGTATAAAGTTTAGTGATTATTTATACTATTTAGCTAAAAAATAATAGGCAAGTAGTAGAGACAAATAAACTGGTACAAAAGCTCATCAAATTAAAGAACCAGCATTGTAGAATAAATCTGTTGGATTCAAAATATGTGACCAATCATCTAAGAGATAGGGCAAAACTATCCTAGTCATCCAAGATATGAGCAAAATTGTTCCAATAAAAACAATCCCAACTTATATGAATTTATGGTGTCCACACAGTGACAATGGAGAAATGGAAGTGAGTGGACTAGCTAGGTTAGAAAAGAGCTGCTGCATAGTTTAGTCCATAGAAAGCATTTCAGAAAAGAGTAGAATAATATGTGCGTATGTATATATATATATATATATATGCATATACACACATTTTTTTGGTTTCAAATGTACATGCACCTAAAAGCTTTGGGTGAGGTCGCAGAGAAGGCAGAAAGCAGTAGGAAGAAGAATGGAAGAAGCCAATCCAAAGGCATTCCCATTTGAACCCCATATATGTATACACACACTGCTTTTTTCCATGACATTTGCTTGGTGGCACCGACAACCTTTTGACTTTGGTTCCCTTGACTTATACACATATATTAATTAAAGTAAACCTATATTAATTAAATTAAGCTACCTAAGCAGTATCTTGCACTGACCATACCCAAAAACTAATTCAAAGCTTATCATCACCAAAATGCACTAAAAACCTCAATTCACCACCTCATCAACCCCTAAGATTCCCCAAACTCTCTCTCATCTCTCTCTGAATTTGCTGTCGGCATATCCTCATTCAGATGCAACAGTGAGATAATATTAATATATTATATTTCATAATCCATTGTGGTTGACCCTACAATTTTTCTTACGGATAATAACATAATTGAGAGTTTGAATAAGGGACCCTAAACCCTCCTCTATCATTATCTCCCATTTCTTATTTCCGTCCCCCTAATTTAATAGGCTGGGATAGATCTCCATCCCCATCTCCTACAAATGCCGAGTTCCCAAAACCCAATAAATTTTATACAAAAAAAAAGGTAGTCTGAATTCAAGCTAAACCCAACTATGAGATGCGTTTTAAAGTTATATAAAAATACAAATGGGGAAACAAAGACTTGCTCCAGAGACCATTTTCTTTTCTGAGTGCTTCAGTGCAGGGGAAGGGTTAATAATTTTTGAAATGGAAATAGCAATATAGAACTTTTTGTGTATTTATTTGAAATACACGGTTTATTACATATATCTAATATATTTATTTAATTTAAATTAAAAAAATTAAATCTATATTTTTGCCCTCATACTTTTAAGTTTTTTTCGTGTGGTTACTCAAACGTTTTGTTATTTTAATTACACAATTAGACTTGTATTTTTGAGTCAATTTAAATCTCATACTTTAATATTTTTTTTCGTGTGACAATCTTAATTTTTTATTTTTTCAATTATACTAATGTACGTACATCTTCGAATTAATTTAATTTTTGTATTTTGATGTGTAAATAAAAGATAAAATGAGATGAGTCAATTTAATTATTTTTTTTACATATCAAAGTACAAAGATTTAATTGACTCAAAAATACAAGTATAATAGTGTAATCCAAATAATGAAAAATTTACTTTAATACGTAAAAAAATGTCAAAATACAAAGAATGTAAATATAGAGGTATAATTAAAATAATAAAAAAATTAAATAAATTAAAATATATATATATATATATGAACAAAAATATAAATTTGGCCCAAATAATAGTGGGCGCAAGTTCTGATAGGAAAAGAAAATGGAGTGGCCTGAGGATAGATGCCACATAGAGGAACACTTCATGGACTGCTTTAAGAGGCTTCCTTTTCATCTAAGCTAGAGGAATTAGAGGCTTGGGAGGGCTTGCTCAAGCCTGTGGCTTTAGAATGAGACAAGGAGCTGCTGTGTAAGGTTCCAACTGAAGTCACGGCCCCAAGGAGTGTTTTTTTTTTTTTTTTTTTTAATAATATTATTTTTATATAATTCTTAACAAAATATATGTAGATATACATACATACATACATACATATATATTAAAGACACTCCTCAATTCAAGGCACCTGGACGGCTGAACCAGATGGTGCATCTACAATATTCTAAAGGCTTTTGGGGTGGGGTGTCCTATTTAAGGGTTAATTGACAATAAGTTAGCATAATTGATGAACTAAATTTAAAAAAATTATAGACCTTAATTGAAAATAAGTTAGTATAATTGATGAACTAAATTTAAAAAAATTATATATATATATATATGTCAACAAATAGCCATAATGGCTGTTGTCCCAGTCACCCAGAGCAGTCTAAACGCCATCCATAACGTCTAGAAAGGACAGCGAGTTATAAAATGCCACAAAAGCATACCCACTGATTATCAGCCTTTATATTATTTTGTGTCAAGTTTCTTTCAACCTTTATAGGGGCGAAATGGACTGCAGCAACAAAAACAAATACATAAAATTAAGAAAAATAGGGATATGAACCACCAAATAAAGACTATTTGGTGGTACTTTAATGGGATTCATTCATAGTGCTAGTGAGTCGTGACCCGGTACATTAGGGTTCGTGTTTTTTAAATCTTAATTATTTTTTATTAACTTTCAAAATGTTTGGATTTAAGGGATGAAAGAATTAATGATATTATCACAAAAATTTAATAAAATATTACTGGACTTATTAAATTGTACTTGAGTATTATCTGACTTTATGATTCCAGAATAGGGTTATTAATCTATGATCCCTAAATATATAAATAGGATAATAAATTGAACAAAATCAGTCACTATATAGGTCCTTGATATCTAACTTTATCCTCTTACAAGGGAAAAAAATACGTAAAGAAGGTACAAAAGCTAGCCTCAAGTTTGGACTTGGAGAAGAACATCATTCGCTGGCTCTTTTTCAACAGTAGAAAAAGCCTTCTCTTTGGGCATGAAATTCGTCAAAATGCCCCAACAGGGAGAAGAGAGTGCAGTCCACGCCACACTTAATAACACATGTGGTCTGAATTTGCCAAAGAGAGCCATTAATCTCTCTCTCTCTCTCTCTCTCACACACACACACACACACACACTCACACTATTTACTCCTTCTCGCAAATTCCAACAGAGGCTCTCTCTGTTGCCTTATAAATTTGGGATCTTCCAACCCCCTTTATTGCCTCAGATTCCAACCTAGCTAGACTTACCAACAAAACACTTCCATCACCACTCTTCACTCTTCAGAGAGAGAGAGAGAGAGAGAGAGAGAGAGAGAGATGGATGTGGAAAATAGAGCACAGGATAATTACAAAGCAGGAGAAACCATTTCTGGAGAAGATCAGATCACTGTTGATTGGAGGGGCAGACCCTCCAATCCCAGCAAGCATGGGGGAATGAGAGCTGCTGCTTTTGTTCTTGGTCTGCTCTCTCTCTCTCTCTCTCTCTCTCTATATGTGTGTGTGTGTGTGTGTGTGTATAATATGCTTGTATATATGTATTGCTTCCATGTTTAGACCAGTTTGTTTTAGTATATGGGTCGTAGTTTTGCTATATCATGTCTTAAGATTTGTATTTGTTTGTAGAGAGAGAGAGAGGGAGGTTTTAGTTTTCAATTTGATGATGATCATCTATCTATATATACATGAAGGGTTATATATATATATGATGATGATGATGATGGTGTGTGTATGTTATATATATATGAAGGGCTTCAAGCATTTGAGATAATGGGCATAGCAGCAGTCGGGAACAACCTTATAACATATGTGATAAATGAGATGCACTTCTCCCTGTCAAAGTCGGCCAACATAGTGACCAACTTTATAGGCACTGTCTTCATCCTTGCACTCCTTGGAGGCTATCTCTCTGATTCCTATCTTGGCTCCTTCTGGACCATGCTCATCTTTGGCTTTGTTGAACTTTCAGTAAGTACTCTTTCCCTCTCATTATATTCCTCTTTTCTTCTTTTCATTACACTTTTTTGTCTGCTTCTATATATATATATACATATATATATATATCCTCTAAATCCATTCATTATCCAAATACTCTCTTAATACCATCACATATGCATATACATGTATGTATATTCTTATGGCATGTCTACTGTATATTTCAGTACTTTTATGCTACTTGTGTTAGTTATCTAATGCAACCCTTCTTCTTTATCTGGATTTAGGACTTACAGTAGATAAGAATCCATATGTATGTTCATTATAAAAGTATATTTCATGTATTTTTTCTTCTGATGAATGATGAGATAAGAATTCATGTATATATTCATTATAAAATAATATTTCATGTATGTTTGTTTGGTCAAACAAGTTTTATGTTAATTGTTCAGTTACTTAACGCAACTCTGTCCTTTTATCCGGGCTTAGGACAGGTAAAGTCAGTATGATAGTATAGATGCATCTAAACTTTAAAAAAAGAAAGTAGCCAAGAACATTAACCCTAAGTATACCCTTACTATTTTTCATGAAGCTAGGAAAAGGAGAAATATTGATCTCTCTCAATGGGTTTTGTGTTTAACTTGTGTCTATAGGGTTTCATACTACTATCAGTGCAAGCCCATCTTCCCCAGCTAAAGCCACCCCAGTGCAACATGGCAACAAATGGAGAGCACTGTTTGGAAGCAAAAGGATTCAAGGCCTTAATCTTCTTTGTGGCACTTTACTTGGTGGCCCTGGGGAGTGGCTGCGTAAAACCCAACATGATTTCTCATGGTGCTGATCAGTTCAACAAAGCTGAGCCCAAGCAATCCAAGAAGCTCTCCACCTACTTCAATGCTGCCTACTTTGCCTTCTCCATGGGTGAACTTGTTGCCCTAACTGTTCTAGTTTGGATCCAAACCCATTCGGGTATGGATGTCGGGTTCGGACTCTCGGCAGCTGCCATGGCAATGGGACTCATTAGTTTGGTTTGTGGTACAGTGGTTTATAGGAACAAGCCTCCTCAAGGAAGCATCTTCGCCCCTATAGCTCAAGTACTGTCAAGTTTCTTGATTAATCCTTCTTTATCGCTATATATATTTGTTTAATTTTTGATGATTGCAGTATCAAAAACATTCATGTCAATTGTTTGTTTCTATTGGAATCTTCAATATTTTATGGGGGTAACACGGTTTCTTTTCTGGATTCATTAAGGTTATGACCTGGAATATGTTGTTAATATGTGTGTTCTTGTGCAATTTTTTAATTTTTTTTGTAAGGATTTGAAAGCTATGATTCTATGGATCATGCAAGGAAACTTATTTGCTAATGCTAATTAAAATAAAGAGACATATCAATTATAGACTAAATTAATTCCCCAAGGATTAAATATTAAGTGCGGCCCCATCATTCATGATAATTGGAAAATCTTATGATAATGTGTCCTATGCTAGGGGAACATTTACCCATGATGAGTCGTTGAGGATATCGATAATTCAATTTGGATAATATTTCTGTTTTCCATTTTTCAGGTTCTTGTGGCTGCATTTGTAAAGAGAAAGCAAGTGTGTCCATCTAACCCACATATGCTCCATGGCAGCCAAAGCAAGGTGCCGAACAACCACCTCGCTGTTTCCTCCGATGGTGGCTTTGTTCTTCATCACACCGAAAGATTCAGGTACTAGTCTTCATCTCTATCATCATGGGATTTATATAAGGAATCTTGTGATTTTATGTCCACCAAATTTCAGGTTTTTGGACAAGGCCTGTATCAAAATCCAACATGGGACAAACACAAAGGAGAGTCCATGGAGGCTGTGCACTGTGACTCAAGTGGAGCAAGTGAAGATACTAATTTCAGTGATTCCAATTTTTGCTTGCACCATTGTCTTCAACACCATTTTGGCACAGCTCCAAACATTCTCAGTCCAACAAGGAAGTGCCATGAACACCCAACTCACGAAATCCTTCCATATCCCCCCGGCGTCGCTCCAATCCATCCCTTATATCATGCTCATCTTCATCGTCCCTCTCTACGACACATTCGTCGTGCCATTTGCCCGGAAGATCACTGGCCATGACTCCGGGATCACCCCATTGCAGCGAATAGGCTTTGGTCTATTTGTCGCGACATTTTCTATGGTTTCCGCGGCCCTAATGGAGAACAAAAGGAGGAATTCATCTGTGAATGAGAACAAGACACTGTCCATATTTTGGATCACCCCACAGTTCTTGATATTTGGCCTATCAGAGATGTTTACAGCAGTTGGCTTAATTGAGTTCTTTTACAAACAGTCTTTAAAGGGAATGCAAGCATTTTTAACAGCCCTCACCTACTGTTCATACTCATTTGGCTTCTACTTGAGCTCTCTACTGGTCTCCCTGGTCAATAAGATCACCTCTAGCTCATCCAATGGTGGTTGGCTGAGTGAGAATAATCTCAACAAAGACAGGCTGGATCTTTTCTACTGGCTACTAGCAGCTCTAAGCTTTGCCAACTTCCTTAACTACCTGTTTTGGGCTAGATGGTATTCTAATAATCTGCCTGTATCAGCAACCATGCAGAATATTCAGTCTATCGGTGAAGACTTCAACCATGAAAATCCAAGTTATACTAAACACAGTGGAGATGACAATGCTGCTTGATTAATGGATTTGACTATGTCCCAATGCAGATGAATGTCTCTTTAATATATACAAGTCTTGTATTGCAAATAGAGAAATATATATAGTAGCATGCTCCTTATAGGCTGCCAATATTTGTACAAGGATAAGGTATATCCAAAAATGGCACCTTTTCTAAGTTGAGAATGCATTGCATTTTCTATTACCTAATTTACCTTTCCTCAGCATTAAGGGCAAGGCTATGACATATAACAAGTTTGGCTCTCAATTAATACATTTAGTGAAGCTAGCTAGCTAGCTAGAATGAAAAGATGGCCAGATCATCTCATTAACTAAACTGTTCGTGTGTTACATATATAGTTAGATGAAAGTGAGGTGCAATTTTCAAACAGGCCACTGATTTTTTTGGATGATTGGTCCCAGTAATCTATGGAGAGTTTAAAGTATATATTCGAATGCACGAGATTCAATGTATTCTCTACTTTTTGTTCTGCTTTACACCATCATCAAAGTCAGTCCTTGATTATGGGGCCTTATCACATGAATTCTTTTGGATGACAAAAGGGAAATATATATAATAACGTTAGTGGTGGATAGTGCCTTTTCTGTAGCTAGTTCCTTGGGAAGAGAGGGGCCTCATCAAAATCTAACCAATGTTTTAATGAGATGCAAGTTCATGGGGCATAATGGAGCTCCTATCAATGAAGTCAAAAAGGAAAATCGATTTTTTTTTTTTTGTTTGGAGGTGATTCATCATAAAAGAAAATTTATACTCATAAAAATGTTTGTATAATAAATTATAAAAATTATATAACAGAAACTTCTTTAATAAATTATAAATCACTTAAATTGATTTTTTAAATATATTTAATAAATTCTATCAGTTAACATATAAATTTTGTGTACTATTTTTCATAAGTTAAACCCTTGTCAAGGGGTTCTAGGTTTTTTTTTTTCTTTTTTATAAAAGAAGTTAACTCTGTGTCAAGGGACTCAAGGGTATCTAGGAAGTAGGAACCTCACACAAATAGACCCTACCCATGAGGTTAATCTTCATGGGGCTAGTTTGATATTGCTTACTATGCACCCAAAGTTTGTCTAAGCCACAAGGATAACTTTTGTTTGGTCATTAATGACAGTATCATTAATACTTTCACCCTTAAACTTTTCATATTAGCGTGGCAGTGAGTGGCCACAATTCTATACAAAACACAACAATCAAACTTTAAGACTTCTAATCTATGTTCAAACTTAATTTCCGGTAAAGTAATTCCGCTAACCCTAACATAATTCCGCTAACCTATTACTTTAGGGACAATTTTGTGCACATTTTCTGTACATGTATTATTACCCAGTAGAAAATCAGGTAGGAAGGTGTCCCCATGTGCTTGTTGTTTGCTAATCATTTACCTTCCTAGAAAGAAGACATGTCTGGGACATGTTGTAGTGTTAAAGCTAGGCCCCTGCTGCCCTTGCTAGGGCCTTCGCCAATTAGCTCTTTGGTGGTTCAGTTTTCATCAAAATGCTGGCTAAAAGGCTAGCATGGCCCCTCCATGCACATACAATACTTTCCAATGGGATCATGCTCTCACTTTCTCATTCTGGTCGCCCATTTGATGATAGCTTAGAGCACTAGGGGACACAGAGAGTGAATCAAGACCAGTTTCTTCTTGCTAACTGCCAGGATTCTCTGTAGGGGCCAACTCTATAACACACATGTAGAAAGAGAACATTTCAAGGGCATACCAATATCAATCTAAATGGTTCTCCTTGTTTTTTTCTATTTCTTTTCTTTTCTCTTTTTGTTGTCAAATGATACCCATAGAGATAAAAAAAACAAAAAACAAAATAAGGAACATTATTTCTTATTGAGGGTGGCAGCTTAACTAAATGGATAACCCTGATAAGTGCTTTAATACCATTATTAGAAAGTTGTAGGTTCAACTCATGGTCACAACTCTCACACGGAGTCAAGGAGACAAATCAACTTGCAATAGTAATTTTCTATCTACATACCACGTGAAAGGAAATTTGTTTCACCTGTATCTGTCTGATAGGAGTGAACTACACAGTTATAACTCATCTAAGTCTCTCCAATCTTCAACATGAATAGAAGTTGCTCTCGTTTGAAACTTCCACCTACTCTTACCCATTTACTTATGGGGAAAAATCCCATGTGCTTCTATAGCAGTAGTCTATCCTTTTATATAAGAAAAAGTAAAATATCCCATGTGCTTTGATGGTAAAAAGTCATAGTGTATTTCAAGGATAAGGATCTTGTTCTTCAGATATTTCAGTTCACAAAAGATATCGCTTCCATACGAGCAGTCTAATCATCACCAAATCGCAAGTGACATCCAACTCATGTAGGGTAGTTTATCTTTTCAAGATAGACAAAAGTGATAGTTAAGATGCTTGGCACTAAATTAATGTGCTATACCTTGGACCAGAAAAGGCAGATTCTTCACTTGCTGGTTTGTAATGGATCAAATGAGTTCCCAACTGACCATATTCCATCCATTAGATGAATAGCAATTCTCTGTAGAACCATTTAGTTACTATGCACCTACGCATTCACTAAAACAGCAAGAGAAGTTCATAAATTTATTCATTCATTGAAAATCAAAAAAGACTCAGTATCAACTTATAATTATAAAACATCAGATCATTTGTTCAATCTACAAAGGAGAAAGAAAACTACTAAATGATCAGAAAGTTCAATGAAATATGAAGTATCTGTTTGATGATGCTGTGAATCCCACATCATTTGTTAAAAATATGTTTTAACATCTCCTTAGACTGGAAGAAGGGGATTAATTTCCAAACGTATATTGAGCTATATATTATGCAATTTCAGAATCTTTAACCTTCAGGAGCATCAAGAACATATCTTTGCAGACATTCTGACCAAAAAGGGTATATAACAGATTAAGATGTAAAATGGAATTTTAATGGAATCACAACTACATGGCAAGACACCAATGCCTTTGAATGTCATTTTGTTTCACGAATAGATGTTCACAAGAAATCATTTCGCACTGGATTGAAGTTTTCATATTAATGTTACCATATAACAAGCTAATCAACTTGCTGCTCACACATCAGAGATGGTTTTGCCATTTCAGTAAGCAAATGATGGTTCCCCCTATGGATGAATTGATTGGACTTTGATGGAAGTCGCAAGAGTTAAGGTACTTCATAGTTTAGGCTGGTGTTTTCACACAATTAAGCATACAAAATATATATGATGCGTACAGAAAACTGGAAATAAAACAGAGCAAGCAGTAAGAACTAATATGCGAGAGCAGGAAGACAATACTTAACAGTTGACATCAATGGATAATTAGGGTTAATCTCCAAATAAGAATGTTCTGCAACTTCCAAATATGAAAGGTTAATGATTCCCATGCAACAACTGGCCCATATGGAAAAATTCTGAGAGGTTGTCACAGAAAGCCATGGCATAATTCCACGACAATTTGTTATTAATGACTACGAATAATATGGCACGTAGTTTCCAGTTCACAAAAATCAGTAAAATGTTTTCAGTCTTGAAAACCATTGCTTCAATGTCTAGCCAAAAAAAAAAAAATGCTTGAAATGATGTTTGCTAGAAGAAGGGTAATTGGACAATGCAGTTCCTAATCAATCTTGTTACAGAAATCAATTAGGTTAGCACAGCAACCCAAGGGATTTACAAATTACAATTCCATTGCCTTGGACCTATTTTTTCAACAAGCAATGGGGTACCCTAGTGAAGGCTTTCCAAATAAATGTATGGAACAAGATAAACAGTAAAGCACCTATGCAATCAATATGAATGCAAGAACATGGCTCTGATACCAATCTCAAACCCAGGAAAGTATAATTCAATATCTACATAAAATTCATTATCATAAAGGAGCAAAGAATAATATTATAATATTGAAAATGTAAGTATTAACAGAAAATACTTCGTTGCATTAACTAAAAAGGTTGATAAACATGGAGAGTTTTGTCAACATGAAATTTAGTAGCTGAAATGGAAGGGTACAAATGAATAGAAATAGGTCCTGTTGATAGAGATTTTCTTTAGGAGGGGTTTTCACTCTGTTGAGATTCTGGTCTTCTCGCTCTTTTATAGACGCAAAGAGAGTCTCCTTCCTTAGTTCTCCTCTTGTCAAAGATAACTTTAATCATTATGCCGTTACGTACTATAATTTTATACTAGGTATTCCACAATCCAAACTGGTAAGTACTCCATTACAAGACTTACCATCCTGTTGCCTGCAGCACTTTCTAATTTCAAGAATTTCTCTGCTGAAAAGGAGGTCTTCTCTATATTTCGCAATGCTGTTAGCACCGTTTTCCACCACAACACAATGGTTCCCCTTTTGCAAAGGAAACGTCATTTTTTTCTGAGTCTCAAAAGCCTACATTTACTGCCTCTAAAAATTTACTATGTCATATTTTCAAAAGCAAGAGTCAGCTTTGGAAATTCTATGAACGTAATGTATACTCCAAAGAAAGGCCATGCATTAGTGCCAGAGATCAAGGACATCCAACCATGGTGGAGTTACGGTGATAAGTATCAAAGATGCAAAAATGGTGTTGCTGGCAAATGGCAATGGTGTCACACTGATTTGAGTGCTACATTGCAGGACAAGAAGCTGGCAATCCTTACAAAATGATTGTGGTTTGCTCAACATGGTTTAATGCTTCAGAGGAGTTATGGATTATGTAAGAACAAGTTTCAGGCTAAGTAAAAAAGAAAATAGTTTTCGTGCTTCGAGTAGTTCGCTTGACTCATTGAATATGGAACATGATTACCTATTTACCAACAAGAGACGGGAGGAAAAGTATAGTTACCTATTCACCAATATGATGTACAAATACTACTTGTAATATTTCTAGCGTCACCTACATATTCTAAAATACTCAAATTCTCCTATTCATGCTTGAAGAATTATCTGTAGCTACACTGTGTGGCAAAAACTCAAAGTTTTGTTGATAACAGAGTAACAAATTTTCATCTTAGCTTTAAGACCATAACCCATATCTTACTCCAAAACTGAAAATGCCTGGAAGAACACAATGCTATTAAGTCCATATAAAATTCAGTGTACATTATCGACATCAACCTTCTCATGCTAGGTACTTCCGCGGCCACTTTAGAACCCATCATCATTAATGAGATAATGGAAGATTCCATCCGCATTTAATAAAGGTACCGTCGACACCATGCCACTATTAGGGAATCCTATCGGCGTCGGATATCCAGTCTCATCACCCTGCAATATCCGATGCAATCATATATGTATGCAGGAGGACCTCTCCTCCTTCTATATAGACCAGCTCTATCAAGAACTCAATGTATGTTCTTTTCTAGTTTACCAATACTCTGTCAACCTACTTTTTTTACTTAGTGTCCCCGAAGCCCATTTCCTACCATCTCAAGCTCACATCCGACCACCCCCCTTTGGGCCGGAAGGAACACTTTCACAGGTTAGAATAGCCATAAAATCTGGCTTCATACAAAGGGTTAAACTCAAACGATAACAGACAAAACAAGCACCAACTCATTACTACGGAATCGCAGAAGCTTAAAAAATGTAACCTAATTAAACAAAATTACAACAATCCCTCGATTACGACTGAAATTGTCCCAAAATTCCAGATGAACTCTACAGATCCCGGAGCCAGTTGAATCCACAGACTTCTAACAATCTGTCAATTTCGCCTCGTCACGAATCCATACTACAGAAAACTTCAAATCTTCACATCAAATTCAACAGAAAAGAAAAGAAAAATTATACCACACCTGTTGAGAAGCTGCTCTTCGCAAGTGGAGAGATTTGAAGTGAGCTCTTCACAAAGTATGTTAATGTATACGTATATGTATGTGCATAATTATACATTTATATATATATACTATTATACCAAAAAAATATGATATTTTAGTGTTACGAAATCACATAATAAAGGGAATTACCAAAATATAATTTATATAATTTTGGTTAAAAACTACAAATAAAACTTAATAACTAAGGTTTGATTTTCATGACCTTAAAAGTATAAAAATAATTAATTTTATTAATTTGTTAACTTTAACTTTCATTTAAATTTTACCCCTCAAGATAGTATAAATAGTTTACTGCATGTATTCGAAAGTTTGAGATATTACTAGATTATGAGTTTGATTCTATCTTGTCAAGAAACTGCGAAATCAACTATGTCTATTTAAGGGGCCAAATCTCTCAAGTTTCGACTCGTTACGAACATGTTTATTCATCTAGTGTTATGGAGCAATCAAGTCAAATTGTGTGTTTTAAAGAGATAGATTTAAACCAAAGACTGAATATGATCAAAGGTAGGTGTGTTTGCAGTGCGGTTTGTCCGGTCTGAATCATTTTTAGCACGCCAAATTGCTAGTGTGGTTTTTCAACTAAACCAGACCGCAAATGCGGTTTGGTTTGGTGCGATTTACCGCAGTTTGAAATGCTACTTAAAATCATTAAAAAAGATATTTAAAAATGGTAAATAAAGACACAAATATTGGTAAATAAAGACAATTAAATGTAAATAAATAGGAGCAAAAAATAAAGACAAAATAGTATAAAAAATAAATAGGATGGGGCTACCAATTATTAGATTTTTATAATAATATTTTTTTTATTATTTTCTTGGGAGATTCGGTTTAAAACCAAACCGCCAACTGTCCAAACCGCAAACCGTGCGGTTTGGACAGAATTCAAACTGTTTTTGACTGCCAAAAAAAAAATTCGATCGGTTCTGTTTGGTTTGACCGGTTTTCGCGGTGCACCGATTTTTTTGAACCCATAATTAAAGGTCTCTCAAGTTTCTCACATTATAAAGAAAAGATTTATTTAAATTTTACCTTAAAAATATAAAAATTAGATCACAACTAACAAATATTATTTAATAAATTTTTATTTAAAATATTTTATTTTTTATTTATACATCCATAACACATACTACACTTTTAGTGTGTGTATATATGAGTAAAATTAATAAATAGTCACTGAACTTTAAAGTTGTAATTATTTGCTCACTCAACTTTAAATTGTAACCATTTACTCACTCAACTTTACTCATTGTTAACCATCCATTACTCGTTATAACTCCGTTAAATATTATAAACGAAAAATACTAATAGAATCTGACGTGGCTAACGGAATCTAACGTAGCAAAAATAAATTTAACAAACACTCACTGAACTTTAAAAATGTAACTAATTACTCACTGAACTTTGCTCAACGTTAACCATCAATTACCACGTTACATCACCGTTTGATATTGAAAAACACCCGTTACATCATCATTTTATCTTGAAACATATTAAAAACTTTTTATATGTTTTTAAGATCACTTACTTTTCAAACCAAAAGTTAAAAATTAAATTAATAATTTAAATTAAAAAAATTACTGATGCAAATCAAAAGTAAACAAAAAATCTATTTAAATTTTTTTTATCTCCATTACGAACAACGAAATTCACAAAAAAAAATATTCAATAATGAGACTAATAGCCAAAAACTAATTACAAAAATCGTATTTCTAAGAAAATGATATCATATGCATTTTTTTGTATAGAAGAAATACGATTTTTGTAATTAGTTTTTGACTTTTGGTCTCATTATTGAATACTTTTTTTTGTGAATTTCATTATTCGTAATGAAGGTAAAAAAATTTAAATAGATTTTTTTTTTACTTTTGATTTGCATCAATAATTTTTTTAATTTAAATTATTAGTTTAGTTTTTGACTTTTGGTTTGAAAAGTAAGTGATCTTAAATGTATATAAAAAATTTTTAATATGTTTCAAGATAAAACGGTGATGTAACGGGTGTTTTTCAAGAGCAAACGGTGATGTAACGGGTGATAGATGGTTAACGTTGAGCAAAATTCAGTGAGTAATTAGTTACATTTTTAAAGTTCAGTGAGTGTTTGTTAAATTTACTTTTGCCACGTCAGATTCTGTTAGTCACGTTAGATTCCGTTAGTATTTTCCGTTTATAATATTTAACGGAGTTATAACGAGTGATGGATGGTTAACGATAAATAAAGTTGAGTGAGTAAATGGTTACAATTTAAAGTTGAGTGAGCAAATAATTACAACTTTAAAGTTCAGTGACTATTTATTAATTTTACCCCGTGTATATATATATACATACAAGTGGTGGAATCGTTAAAACACTATGTTTACTTATATAATAAATAGAAAAGCGATTTGTGTCATGCACGTATAAAAAAAATTAAATAAAAGTTTATTTAACAAGTTTGACAGTTATAGTTTATTTTTTAATTTTTGAGTAAACTTTTTTTATAAAATGATATTTTATGAAATTGTAAAGTTGTTTAAGAAATTAATTACTATTTAGAGATTAAAAATTTAAATTTTATCAATATTGTTATTTTTTATTTCTTAAACAAAATTTGTAAAAAAGTATTTTTAAAAAATACTTTATCGATGGAGTTTCATAAGACTAAAAGTGACTATTTATTTATATAAAGTTGACTATTTGTTTGGACACTAAAAAATAATAGATAGTTGAATCAAGATTAAAGATTAAATCGATATATTAAAATTATGTTATAAAAAATTAAAAAAAATAAATTTATCATATAAGGCTTAATATATTTAAAAGTGTATTAAGTGACATTAATTATTTTATAATTAATTTTTTTTTACAATAATATTAACACAAATTTATGGTGAAAATATAATAAAATTCATGATCAAATATTTTAATTATAAATCAAAAATTAAATAAGAAATTATTCACATATTATCAGAATGATAGAAAATATTTAAATAGTAGATGTCAACTCCGTTTTAATATCTTAAATTATTATTATATTTTTAAAAATATAAAAAATAAAATAAAATTAATTAATTGGTTCAACTAGTTCGGGTCTATTGATTTATTGGTTCAATTGAGGTTTAGTAAAAAAATTGACCCATTTTTTTTGCTATGAACCAAACTGAATTTTTGGCTACTTCCCAATTTAATCGTTCTCATCTGATTTATTGAAGTCTAATCTTATTTTGTAAAAAGAGTATTTATTATTATATTAATATTTAAAAAATATCTAGCTTTTTTGCAATTATTTAAAATTGAACTTACTTTTTAATTCTTTAAATAATATGCTTAAGTGATAAAAATTATAATTGAACTAATAACAAAATTTGATAAGAGTTATTTAAACATATTATTTAATTCTTTAAATAATATTTTTAATTTTGGGGGCAATTATGCGATTAATATTTGATAAAATATTATTGTTATTACATTCTACTCAATTTGACACTTCCAAGTCTCAAGCTTACTTCCAAGTCTCAAGCTTAATAGAATATATATAATATACTAACTTATACATTATAATAACTTATGTGGTAGGATAATTTCATCTTTGACTAATAAATACTTTTCTTATCTAACATATAAACTATCTTAAGATTTTTTTTTTTTGAAGTAATATAAAAAACTCAAGAGATTTTTTAATTATAATCAGTCTTCGACCTAGATTTATCTCATCATTTCTAAAACTCACAGTCAATTTCTTTCACAACCCTAACTGGATAAATAGATTTATCATCACTTGAAATTTAAAAATTTGACCCATTAAATAGACACAATTAATTATGCATTTTCACACACAAACACGTGCAATAAAATATTTGCGTTGCCCTTAGAGGATAAGGTTAATCTTCATAGGGCTAGTCCTAAGAAAAACTTTTAAGGGCACGAACTTTTGGAAAAACGCTATTGGAAAAACAAACTTATAAACTTAGGTAGTTTATAATTTTTTTATAACTTGAATGAACCAATAAAAGAAAATATTAAACAGCTAAAAGAGCTTATAAACTCTCTTTGACCAAAGCAACTAAAGCCGACATCCTTTTAACTAGAAGCAGTTGAAAGGTAAATTCATGGAAACAATTCTATCTGGGCAGGACTAATAGAACTTGTAATAATGACAATGGAAGAGTTTGAATGCCTTGTTTAGAGAGACTTACACTTAAGACATAAGTTCCAACCTGAAAGAGGAGTTATGGAAGTAGAGAATGAAGAAAGTTTAAAGGATTACAGAATCACATCACTCCATAACAACAATAATGACAGGATCATAGAAGGAGAGAAACCAGTCTCTCCTTTCTTTAACAGGATCATAAACTCTTATCTTAATAAATATTTCCATCTATAATCCTATCTTTAACAAGATCATAGAAGGAGAGAGACTAGTATCAATTATTTTTGGTTTGTCTATAGAAAACCAGTATGCTTTTGTACATCAGGGTATACATATATGAAGGAGAAAACAATAATAACTATAAAAAAGAAAAAACTCAGCCAAAAGATTCTCCATGGAAAATTGTTTCAACAAATATCAGCCAAAATCATACAAGGTAAGAGATTCTTCTTGATGGTTTGGTTATCTGGATTATGTTCTTCCTGACAATGGCTACTAGGCTTGGTTTTCAGACCTATTCCTGGAAACAAAACCAGACACAGAAGTCATAAATCAGAAACTTTTGCCCACAATGCATGCATAAGAGTGATATTGAGTGCTGAATGAAGAAGAAGCTGATTGTTTGCAGTTAAATGAGCTATTGCCAGCAAGTGAAATCATCTTTTAACTATTTATTGTTATTTTGCTTTTTTCTAACTGGAATCAAGCAAACATGTTAAGAGTCTAGCAGAAGGAAACAAAAACCCAAAAAAAAAGCACAGGGAAACACTTCAAAGTCTGCCATAAAAAGAAGACGTGCGGCAATAATGGTGTCACTTCGATCATTTAGTGCTATCCAGAGGAAGGAAGCAAACTCACATATGATGTTGAAATGGTAACATGGTGATGGAATTGGGTCAAACATCAATGGGACAAGCAAGGACTGGGTGCTAGTTTGCAGGTTGACAAGGTCATATACGATGGTACAATATATCAACAACGAATATATGATGGTTTATGCAAAAATTGCATTAGAAGATGGGAGCATATTATATCAGCAACATAACTGCATCCGGTTGGGACAGTACATGACAAATCATGAAAGGGAAAACATGCTGCTTAACATATCATCAAGGCAGTGGCTGCATTTAAGCAAATAATATTGTAACAGAAAGACTAGCCAAGGAGATGACATAATAAGGGAAAACAGAATTAGAGAATGAGGGAAATCATTTGTGGCCTCTGTGTATACACCTAACGGTTGCACCGGTCTTGCAGCCACTAACAGTTACTTGTATTAGTAGTTGGTTTACCAGCTGCACTATGACGTACCAACTATGTTATTGTAAGACATACACAAAAAAAGTGAAAAAAACAAACGAATTTATGGCCTGTGTGTATACACCTAACGGTTACACCGGTCTTGCAGCCACTAACAGTTACTTGTATTAATGGTTGGTTTGCCAGCTGCACTATGACGTACCAACTGCGTTATTCTAATACATACACAAAAAAGTGAAAAAAAAAAAAAAAAACAAACGAATTTGTTGAGCATTAAAAATAGTTAAAGTTCAAAACTTGATTATTACAAAAAGTTAAACACTTAGCCCAAAAAAAAAAATTAAAAGTAAAAAAAGTTAATAAATATATTTTTACTATTCACCTCAGGACTTCATAAGTAGCAAAACAAATGTATTTCTTTTTTAAAATACTTGGAAGTGGAGGTTAGCAAATAAATCTAATAAAGTGTATTCTTCTGATGAATGAAAATGGACCTATAATTGCTTTCCAATTATTTTCACATGCATTCTTATTCATTTATATGTTTAGTTTTTCATACGCTAGATGTTTCTACAACATTAACTTCATAAGGCAGCATAACTTTACATTTTTTTCCTTCCTTTTACTTCACATTTAACATCTATGTTTTCCTATTACAAATAACTTCATTTATGAAATTGGAAACCTTCTAACCTTAATATGCATTAAATATTTATAGATAGGACACTGCAACCAAGTTTTCTGGGAAAAAAAAAAAAAAAAGCATACTTTCCACAGTCAATAAGAACTTCCCCACATTTAATTCCACACAAATAATAGTGAACAGCAAAGCTACCAATCCTACCAGAACACAAAATTGTGTTTGATGTATATGGCATGGTAGCAAATGTGGCAAGCAAAATGAGGTCGGAATCTCCAATAAGGTGGCAGGAAAAGTTTTGGACTCCCATTTTCATTATAGGTTTAGATATATAATATACAATGTCTGCAGCAATTTTCATCCTTATCATCTGTCTTAACAAAGTATATATTATCACCAAGTAATGTGCTCATTGCCCAGCTTCTTCTAACGCAACACCCATCCCCCCAAAACCCAAAAGAAAATAAAGGACAAGAAGAACTAAGGAACTAGGCATAGTGTCTATCAATAAAAGAATGCCAACTACCATCAAAAGAAATGGAAAAGCACAATATATTTACAAGAAAAGTGTAGAAGAACTAGGGAACTAAGCATGGTATCTATCAATAAAAGAACGCCAACTAACATCAAAAGAAAGGGAAAAGCACAATAAATTTACATGAATAACTATTTCAAGTTTATGCACAAACCACATGGAGTTGTCCAGGACACAACCAACTAAAATGAACATGGTTATGTGCCAAAAATAAGGAAAAATACATGAACAAAAAGATATATGAAGTCAATGACACAGTTTCTCATCCACAACACAGAAGTATGCTCACAAGCAACTGAGAAATGTCACCCGCTGAGACCACAGGAAAAGAGGTTCAAATTTTATGCATATATGAACATGTATGGTGTATTTGTAAGTTAAAGAAATTAGTACCTATGTTGTCATGTAGGCCATTTTAATCCTCAACCTCTGCTCTGATTTCCTTTAGTAGCTCTTCCTTATATTCCTCAAAAGTACCAGGGAAGGTCCTCACAGTTCCATTTTCAACCACCCAAATCTGGCTCGTCTCTTCATCTTCACAAACCCGTGATATTAATCTCGAATCATGGCTTACCAAGACAACTCCACCGGTGAACTCATCAAGTGCATCAGCCAGTGCATCAATACTCTGCATATCCAAGTGATTTGTGGGCTCATCCAATAGCAAAATGTGTGGCTTTGACATGGAGATTGAAGTGAAAACGACACGAGCTTTCTGACCACCAGATAATTTTGCAATGGGCGTGAGGTGGTTATGGCTAGGGAGTCCAAATTTCCCAAGTTTTGCACGGACAGCCTCTTGCTTGCTCAATCCTTCTTGATCAGGATGAAGCCGAAGAAGATACTGGACTGGTGTTTCACCCATTGTTAGAAGATCAACAAAGTGCTGTGAATATCTCCCAATCCTCAATTTTTGGCTCCTCTTTACTTCACCCTCAGCTGGGAACAAGTCCCCAGCTAGAAGATTTAGCAAAGTAGATTTCCCAGCTCCATTTGGACCAATTATAGCAACACGAGTACCCATATCAATACCAACATCAACATTAGAGAGCCTAAAATCCTCCCGGTTTGGATAACTGAAGCTGACTTCAATTAGCTGCAAAAGTGGGGGTGTGAGCTCAGTGGGTTCAGGGAAATGAAACTCAACGGTGTAATCTCTCCACTTTTGAGGGGCCTCCTGCAAGGGTTCATCGTCATCAACCTTTCCCTTTGCCTTACTCTTTGATGCTTCTTTGGCAGCTGCAAACTTAGCTCGATTCTTGACTTTCTCTTGCTCAACCCGATTCCCAGACCTCTTAGCAGCTTTGACCTGCTTTTCGTAAATCTCAAATTTCTTGTTAATCTCTTTTCTGCGCTGTTCATAACCACTTTCAAAATCATCAAAATTCCCACGGTACACGTGGAGTTTCAGGTCATGGAGGTGAATAATCTCGTTGCACACTGTATTAAGGAAATCACGGTCATGCGAGACAACAACAAGAGTTTTCTTCCAGCGGCACAAGTACTCCTCTAACCAGAGAACAGCCCGTAGGTCAAGATGATTGGTTGGTTCATCCAACAACAATAATGTTGGTTGCACAAAAAGTGCCCTAGCTAATGAAATTCTCATCCTCCAGCCACCACTAAATGACCGGGTAGGGCGGCCCTGCATTTCTTTGGTGAAACCCAAACCAGCAAGAATTTTTGATGCCTGAGACTCAGCAGCATCAGACCCCATCAGCTGCAACTTTTCATACAATTCAGCAAGTTTCTCTCCAGCATCATCCCCATTGCCATCATCATTTCCATCCTCAAACTCAGCAGCAGATGATGCATCTTGTAAAGATGCAACCTCACGTCGGAGATTGATGAGCTCCTCATTAGCTGAAACAACTGCTTCAAGGGCAGTTTTATCATCACCAACTACCTCTTGTTCAACTAAAAGCACATCTATATTTTTTGGAACTGGAATCTTTCTCCAAGATAGGAGCTTCAATAGGGTAGATTTTCCCTTTCCATTAGGTCCAACCAATCCATACCTCTTCCCATGAGATATCTTCACTGATGCATTCTTCAGAAGTTCTTTTCCACGAGCTGACACTGAAAAATTATCTATAGTTATATCTTTCACATTAGCGTCGGCTTCATTTTCACCATCCAGAATAGATGCACGGCTACCAATAACAACTGTAAAGGCATCATGATCATCCTTTAGGGCTTCCTGTTTGGCCTGCTCAGCAGCTTGGGCAACTAGCATTTCCTTCTTTTCCCGTTTCTTCAACTCTTTATCAGTTATAGAGATGTCAAGAGACTTAGCCTCACCTCTCTGCTGCCGGCCAGACTTATGGGCATCATTCTGTTGTTGCTCTTCTCCAAAGTCATAATCACCATCATCCTCATCTGAAGGAGGGAGATCAATGTCATCCATATAAGATGCTTTAGCAGGTGCTTTTGCTTTGGGCTTACTAGAACCAGAGCTCAAGGATGCTGATCCTTTCTTGGCTTTATCAGGTTTCTGGTCCATGCTGGCAAGCATGGCTGACACAGAGAGCTTTTCTTTCTTCCCATCTTTGGCGGAATCTTTGCTGGCCTTACCCTTGGCCACCACTCCACTCTCATCGACTTTTTTCTTTCCCATGGAAATGTTTTGTCTTATCAGCAATCAACTGAAACAAGAATAGTAATAATTTACCAACTCTGGCAATCTAAATAAAGTTTAAATTCAGAAACAAACAACAGGATAGGCCTACTGGAAAGAAGTATTAAGTACACAAATCTAGCATGAGAATCAGATCAAGCACTATATACGCGAATTAGGCATCAAAGTGGAGAATTTTGGAATGCCAATTTCAAGCAAAAACCCACAACATATCTATAATTTCAAAAATTTCAAAGAAAAAAATAAATATATAAAAGGAACAAAGAAATCTGACGACATAAAAAAATCATAACAAAATTTCAACCAAGAACCATCAAGGATTCAAAATCCCAACAATTGTTCAAGAAGGTACCCGTTCCATAAACAAGAGAATATATAGCATACGAATATGCACATGTACCGGTTCCATAAACAAGATAATATGCACATATATACCAACAGATACATATATGTATCTACAAATGGTTAGAGAAAGAGAATATCAGCGCAGTGATGAACATGATTAGCTTCTTCAACTACAAATTGGAAGTAGATTCAGAGCTCAGATGCAGCCCTGTATGGGGATGGAAATGGGGAAGGCATGGGTAGGGGACACTCCCTCCATCCTGTAGCTGCATCCATATTCTTGTCCCATACATGACCACAACCGATAGGGTGGGTAGGGGACTATTATCTGTCGGCGCTTCCATTTCAGTTATAAAATTACTATTATTAACAATCATAAATATAGAGAAACGACACATAATGAAGGCAACTGAAATTTCCAAACTCTACTTATAAGTTCTTTAATTAGGTCAATAAACCAAAACAAAAAACAAGGGAAAAAAAAATTCTTGATAAACATATGAGACTAGACCAACCGCCAAACAATCAGATAATTAATCAAATAGATTATACTAAAAACACATCTACCGTTAGTTTGAGGTTTCCATCCAAATTACTTGCATAATTTGCACTCGTGTAAGTTGAACAACTGATGCAAAACTCCACTCTCCCTATAATTTTAGTCAATTGCAGTTAAACGATTAGCACATCTATCGTTAATTATATGGAAAGTAAAAGGCAAGACATGTTTCAACTACTTTGGATTGCTAAAATAGAATTTTGTTGAGATAAAAGCGTCCCGTGTAGCAGCACTTGCTCTCAACGACATAAATTATCAGGGTATTAACGAAAACACAAATTATTCACAAAAACAAACCATCAACAACCAAAGCCAACAGGGCCTGCGCATGGAAACTCCCAATTTGATACTTCAAACATAAATTCCAGAAACTCAAACAGAGAACACGAGTATATACCAGAAACTCGGCGAATACGCAAGGGAGAGAGAGAGAGAGAGATGAATTACAGACGAGCGACCGACGATGGCGAACAGATTAGGGTTCCAGATCTTGTGTTGTGCGCAGCAATGTGTTGTCTGATTTGGGGTTTTGAAACTTAGTTTTTCGATTGCTGAATTATTATTTATAGATAGATCAAATAATAATAAATAAATATATGTCATCGTAATTATAGCTGACATTCGGACTCCAAGGTATTTTAAATATTTTTTAAAACCAAGTGTTTAAAATATATTTTATTTTTGAATTTTTAAATATATAATTTTATTTTTTAATTATTATAAATAAATAAAATTCATTTATTAACCTATCGTCATTTTGAGTTATACGTGAGGCTAAAGGTTTTATTTATGCATCGATGGAAGGGAGTGTCAATTTAATTTAAATAAATACAATAAGCTATTCTCATGTGTCATAAATGACTTATGAATAAGAAAAATAATAAAATAAAATGAAAAGTAACTAACTAACTTCTATAAGAGACATAATTTATGGCATTAGTATCGATAGTTACGTCAATTCTTATAACACCAATCAACTTTTATGTTTGAGTTTGTTGCCAGTCCTAAAAAAAAATTCGCTAATTACAACAAGAAGCAAAGGTAGGGCTAAAAAGCAAAAAAAACGAGAATTTCACTTTTCTAACCGATGGATGATAGGGGTGTTTCCCTCCCATCACATCATTTCTGGTGTGTCAGAGATATAAGGTGAGTACAACGAAAAATAATGAAAACTTGGTAAATCTATTCTTTTAATATGTGAAGATTAATTTATTTACAAAGTACAAATTAAGTCTAAGTTTAAATTTATTTTTTTTGCTTAATTTATTTTTTTGTTAAGCAAAAAAATTAATTTACTTTCTACATGATTTTGAGATTTATTGTAATAATATTAAATTACTTGTTAATTAATCCTGTTTATATATTTACATATAATGATTTATATATATAGTTATAAATTATTATATATTTTAATAAAATCAATATAATCAAAATTTCAAGAACAATATTACAAGTAACTATGGTCAAATCTACATTTTTATCTTTATTTATTTGAATTTTTTTATTATTTTGATTACATTATTAAATTTGATTTTTGAATCAATTTAACTCCTATAATTTAATTTTTTTTGTCGTGTGACAACTCAAACTTTTCGTTATTTCAATTATATTCTTAAACTTATATTTTTGAGTTAATTTAACTTTTATATGTAAAAAAAAAAAAAGTAAGAAGATAAAGTATACATTACATTTTGTTTGTATTAAAATATAAAGAATAAATTGATTCGAAAATATAGATTTATGAATGAATGTAATCGAAATAATAAAAAGTTTAATTTGTTATATGAAAAAAATTAAAATATAAAAATTAAATTAATTTAAAAATATAAATTTATGAATATAATAGAAATAATAAAAATTTTAGGTAATTATAAAAAATATATAAATTTGTCTGAGGTACTACCAACCCTTCAAAATGGGACTAGATAGGTCTGTCTAACCCATTGAACCGCGAAGGCTGTTAGCTAGTTGAATTATATTAAATTAAATTAAACAATATAGGGCAAGAACCGACACATTCTGCCATGAACCATTGGATGAATGGCAAATCGGTAGAACCAAATTGGTTGAACCATGATCCATGAATGTACTGAGTGACAAAAGGTAAATCATTTGTCGCAGGGTATAAATCGAGTGATCACATGAGTAATATGTGGTATCAATGTTGTGAGTTTGATTCTCGCCTTGCACAAGAGTTAAAGGCTAATTTGCGATTTACCTCCATTAATGTAATCGAAGGCATAAACAACGAGAACCACGCAAGAACGGTAATCCAGAAAAAGATAGAGTCATTTACCATGAATCCCCTCCTCTTCTTCGAAATTGGAAATCCTAGGCCCATTAATTTCTTCTTCAATCGCCTCCACAAACCATGTTATTTATCTTCTTTAGTCGTCTTCTTCACAAATCACAATTTGTTCTCAGGCAATCGGTAGCCCATTAATTTTTCAGTTGTCCACTACTTGTACTTCTTATTTTTTTAGTTCTTCACATGGTTCAGTAGTATATTTACTTCAGTTTTATTGCTATTTAAATCTCTGATAGTGTTTGCATTGACAGCTTACATATTTGTCGCTAGGGAAAATGGAGGTTACAAGCAATTCAACTAGGGTTCTTGTTGAGGTGACTCTACTTCAGCTTTATGAAAACTAGAGTGGCATTGTATTATAATTGAATAAAGATTCAATACAAGCGATAGCTGTTAACAGAGAGCAGATTTTTTGAATTAAAAAGTCTGATAGTGGTTGCACATGACAACTCACCTCCTCAATATTGCATATAGTTTTAGTGTAGATCCTCATGGATTGTTGATGTAGTTGCCAATACCTACCTAAGTGGTTTAGTAGCATTAGGTTGCTTGTTTAACGAACCGAATTGTTGGGTTTTTTTTGGTTCCTGGTTGCTTTTCGGTTAACTTGTTTGAAGTGTAGGGAAACCAATTTAAAGATGATTAGTCAGGTTAACGTTGGTGGGATGTATTGCTCTTAAATCCATTGGTAGAGCTTGCTTGGATGTAGCTGGAATGATTTAATGCCAATCTGTTGATTGTATGTCCAATAATCCCAATACAACCTTATTGTGCTTGAGCATGATGATTTGATTCAAGTTGCCAATATTTTGTTCTTACTTTCTTTCTGGTAAGAGACTGCATTATGCTGTAACTAAATGATGTAGTACCTATTACCACATTAGTTGCAACACTTCTTTGGTGGAGCCATGAGTGTTTTCACAACGCAGGCACTTTTGGGTTCATTTGGAGGCTCTGGAAACACACTTCTGGTATTGTAGCCATCAATTGGATTCTTAAGGTACTCTAGTGCTTCAGCGCTTGACATGGTCTAATGCCCCAATTTCAGGGGACTGCAAGTTTGGGAACAATTTTTGTTTTTTCCTTTTGATCCCTGGGATAGGATTTGGCATCTCGTTGTTGGGAATGCTCCTTTAGTTTCATGATATGCTTGAGTTTTGTAAGACTTTTCTGCTGCCTCCATGGAATACTGGTTCTATTCTGGAAACAGTTTTTGTTGGTTTTTACACTGTGTTTTGGGATGGGCTGTGAGTTGCATTAGATGGTGGGACAACATTTGTTTAAGACTTTTCTACTTTCTCTCCATGCTTTTATTGGTGTGACAGATCTTTAACTGAATCCTAATATTTCACAAATCAACCTTAGGCAATACTCCACAAAGAAGTAAAGAAGAGAATCTTATGCCATAATAGATCCAAGCATTCTTCCACAATATCTTGCTTTCTTATTAGCCCCCAAAGCACAATATCTCCCCCAGAGATAATGGGGAGACCCAATGGCCACATCTCCCCAACACTGGAGAACAATTTGTTCCTAATAAGTGGCAAACACAGAATGAAATGACAATTGGTCTCACTATTATTGCAACATAAAACACATACATCAGGCTAGAGAGCTTTATAGAGTCTCCTTCTCTGCAATAAATAATTTGTGCTGATTTTACTAAGAGCAGCCATGCAAACAAAAGACCTGACCTTAAAGGAAACCCAGATTTCCAAATAAAATTGGAAATTGGCATGAGACTTACATTTTTATCTTTCACTAGCAAAATGTTGCTGCTGTTTCATCATCTACTCAACTCCAACATATGAAGCCTCTGCTAAAGGAGAAAACATTGGTTGATGTTACTGCCAAGGGAGGATGTGTAGCAATATTGCCAATCTGGTGTACTTCTCAACTTTTGCTACAGTTCCAGAGGCTTGTGTTGGTTCTGGGCACATAGGGAAAAACAATAATAGGTGCATAACTCCCGCAAACAAAATGACTTGCATAATGACCTGGTAGTTGGCAGTTTGTTTTCTCCCTCTATTTGGTGTCCCCAGGAGTGTTGGATTCTTTTAATTTTTTGTCCTGGGAAGAGTGGTTAATCAATAGTTCTAGTTCCATAAGGGTAAGTGTGTTATTTTCCTATCCCTTTAATATATGTGCTTCCTTTTTAATTCTTGTAGAATGCTTTCATCTGAGTATCCTCCTTGCAAGAGGATCAAATAAGCATGCCAGACAGAAAACCCCATGGTTCTTCATTACAATTTGTATCAACCAAACTTGGGCTATTTGTATCACAATCATATGATCTTGGATGTAGTTGTTGTCTTTGGCTCTGTTGACACATTGTTATGCTGCTGTACATAATTTATACTTTGTGTCTTCTAGCACTAGGGATGCTATATTTACCTACCATGCAATGTATTTGATTATTATTTTGGTCAGCGAAAGCCTCACTGTCCTATTTGCTTGATTATTCTTTCACTTTGGGATAAATATGAGAGAGACATGGCGAGGCATTCATACTCAGCACATACGGAGAGACATAGAGAGGAGTGTCAAATGGATATAGGCTGCTAGAATATTCAGTCACAAAGAGATGATAGTTTAAGGCTCAAGCAAGAATGGTAATATATATACATATATTTATATAATGAGCAATTGAGTACTTTCCAGCCTTGACAATGAGTCAATGAGAGAGTTTCTCAAAGGGCTTCTCAAGAATGGCTTTTGTGGAAAGTGCTTTTGGGAGAATAAATTTGATTAATTTGAAAATAATTTTATTTTTGACATTTTCACAGTGTAGAAAATACTTTTATCTGTTGAAATCACTATTTTTGCCAACTCTTAGCACAACCAAATAGGCTTATCAAGATTGTGTCTTCTAGAATTACTTAACAGTAGTGGAACTAAGACATGATGTCACAGTAAAATCACTGAGTGAAGACAGGTAAATGAATGTGCCACATGAATAAAGTAGTCCAACAAAGTAACTATTAGTTATATTTTTTTGAACTAATCATGAAAATAATTCAATTTTTTCATTAATTTGTAATTTTATCTAATTCTTTCAATTTTAATAATTAAGTATAAATTAACTAAATTAGGTGCAATTTTATCCAATATATAAAATTAATTTGGAAAGAGTTTGTTCGTGTTAATTTGACATGTCAAGTATTATATAATAATAATATTTATGAAATTCTTATGTATACATAAGTAATATATATATATATATATAACTTGTTACACATAATCTGTTTAACTTTTTTTTTTATATATATTAGATTTTTTTTATTTTTTATTTTTTTTTACTTATGTGTACATGTGGTGAATCTCAAAAATATTATTATTATATGACAATTATCGTGCAAGTCAACATGAACACATCCTCTCTAAATTAATTTTATATATTAAATAAAATTACTCAAAATTAAGCCAATTTAGATTTAATTGTCAAAATTAAAAAAATTAGAAAAAATTAGAAATTAACAACAAGAATTGAATTATTTTCATAATTAGCCCTATTTCTTTACTTATAAGTTTACCATTTTAATAAATGGTATATAAATATTTATTCAAAGACTATTTTAGGCAAAATTCTCACTGGCTTTGGTCTGAAATTGCTTTAAATCTAGTGCCTTAAGGGGAAAGAGACGTTGGGTCGGGTCGGGTTGGCGGGCCTTCCATGGCCCATTCAAGCGAAGACAACAAAATTAAAGGTACTGGGAATGTTCTCAACGGCTAGCTTTGCATTTAGGAGAGCAGAGGAAGGAAATAAATTTAGTTGGAGCAGCAGGCAGGCAGGGCAGGAGGCCCCTAAAAGACAGAAGAAAGAATGCATGTCTCTGCCCAGCCATTTATATGTCATTGTCACTCCTCACAGGACATGGGACAGCCATGGAAATATCTCTTTTGATATATGATTTGTAAATAAAATAATATGTTACTACTAGCAAGGAAATGGCCAATATTAAATAATGGTGGGTATTAAGAAAAGAAGAGTAAAAGTTTAGTTTATTCGAACTAATCGAATTGATCTAACCAAACTTGTTGATTTAGTTAATTTTTATCAAAAGTTAAGTTTTCTGTTTAATTTTTTAGTTGGAATAATCGAACTAATTGAGTTAATCGAACTTTACAAACGATATTGTTTTGATGTTTATAAAACAATATCGTTTTATTTAATTTTGTGTGTTTTTTATTGGTTATTTCGATTTTCTTTAATTTTTGTTTGCGTTTCTTCAGTTTAATTGATTTGGTTCGGTTTATATGATTTATGTTTAATTTTTTCAATTATTAGTTAATTCAATTTTTTAAGTTAATCGGTCGGTTCAATTCAATTTTACTCCCCAATTTAATTTACGAAATAAATCGTTTGCACACCTCTAGTATTAAGTTCTTTTACTGTGGAGCATTGCTTTCACTTTTGATAGTGATCATAGGTATCTTGATATTGTGCTTATTTATAAATCTATTTATAAGATTCCTTCTTAGGGCTTATCAGGGCATAATGTGTGTTGCACCAAATTCTCTTTCATTTGGGAGAAAAATTTATGCCTAAATATCTCTCCTTAAATTCGAAGATCTCGCTTAAATGTATCTAGCTTGACTTATATAAAATACAATACTTCGATAAATAAAAAAATTTGACACCAACCTCTCAAGATAGCGCAGATGATTCATCGTATGTACTTAAAAATTTAGGATATCACGAGATCATAGGTTTGAGAGGTTGTTTGGCTTACCATTTTTAATTGTAGCTTTTAAGTTAAATAGTGGTTAACATAAAAGTTGTGTAGTGTTTAAGTTGATAACGTGTTTGGATAAATGTACTTTTAAGCTATCAATTAATAGTTATGTGTTTGGTTTGTAAAAGCTGATAAGTTGTCAAAATTGACAAAAAGACTAAAATAGACATAATATTAAATAATTCAAATAAAATTTATAAAAATACTATTTTGTATAAAAAAATTATAAATTAATTTCTAAATATTAGATAAATTATACATACTTATTAAAAAAAATATTAATGTAATATAAATACATATTTTATTATTTTTTAAATATTACTATTAATATATATATACTTACAGCTGTAATATATATATATATATTGTATATATTCTGCTACGGACGCCATCGGTGATGGAGGAGGAGGCCGTGATCGAGGCTGGAGGCGGCACCTGATGGTGACGACGGTAATGAAGGAAGGTCGATGGTGCTCGGCGACGGCTGCGGCAGATCTGGAACCTGGTTGCAGCGATGGAGCGACCTGCTGGTTGTAGCGATGGCGCGACCTAGTGTTGCAGCAATGGCGCGACCCAGCTGGACTACACGACCACGTCGACGGCAGTATGGAGGAGGGGCAACGGCTGCGGCGTCGGTAATGGTAAAGCAAAACTTGGGAGAAGATGATGGAACCTGGTTGAGATTTGGGAGAAGATGAGGGCATTGTGGTATTTTAATTGGTCAACCAAGCAGCGTTTTTGGGCAAAGTTGAGGGGTACCAGCTTTTGAAAAACGCTGGTATAATAGCTTTTACGCGGGACAGTTTTTACGCTGAAAACTTTTGCCAAATACTTTACCTTCAAAAGTTGTATAGCTTATCAGCTTTCAAATAGATTATTCGCGGTCAAACCGGCAAGCCAAACAGCCTCTGAATCTGCTTCTTGGTGGGATTGTGCAATAACTTGAGTTATTTGAGGGGCCAAACTCTTGGAGTTCGGCTCACAATGAACCTATGCAAATTGTGAGTTTTATAAAAAATGAGATAGGTCTGGGATTGCCTGTGATTGAAAGACTCATTGAATTTCTCACATTACAAAAAAAAAAAAAAAAGAAGTCAATTTCGTAATAATTGAGCTTAAACTTTGTATAAAATTTTAAAATAAATTATCAAAATAATTCTTAAACTTTGTTTTTTGTATCAATTATATAATTTAAATTTTATTTTTTATGATATATATATTTAAATTTTTGTAATTATAACAATTACATAGTACAGTTAAATTTAAACTAAGAGAGCAATTTTTCATTCAAAAAATTAAATTTTTATTTTTACAAAAAATCATCAAAAAATTAAATAATTAAAATTTTCAAAAAAATGGTAAATTGCACTCAAATCCACTCCATTACTAATTCCATTACTTAAACTCTAATCAAGGTAAATTAAATTAATTAAGTGATAATTAAAAGTAAATTTAACCAAAAAACTAAAAATAAACCCAAAAATTAGACATAGAAAATACCCAAATTTTTAATATTTTTTGGTTAAATTTAGTTTTAATTTTACTTAAGTATCATTTAATTAATTTAATTTAACTTAATTAAGATTTAATCGACCTAGTAATGAAGGGGTTGAGTCAATTTACCATTTTTTTGATTTTTTTTGATTTTTTGATGAATTTTATAGAAATAAAAAAGTTTGATTGTTGGATAAAAAATTACTCCGTTAATTTAAATTTAAGGGCTTTTTATAATTGGTACAATTATGAAAGTTTAAGTATATATTTAATAAAAATTAAAGTTTATTATAGTAGATACTCGAGAGATAAAGTTTATATTTTTTTAATAATTTTTTAAAAAATTTAAAAATAATTTATCTTTAACAATAAATTTACATTCCTAATTGTGTTTTTTTCCCACCATATTAATAAATAAATTATTGTAAGATCAAACTTAACGATACAAAAGAGAGAATTTAAGTATTAACAAAAATTTTACATCTAGATTTTTAAAAAATATATTTATTTTAAATTATCATGTGTCACCATATTTTTTTTTCTCAAGTCGGTGAAAATTTGGGCTTTGAAGTGATCTGAGAAGTATGAACTAGACCCTAACCAATATCATACCCATAGATCAAATTACGAGAAATGATTTAGCGAAAATCACGCTCAACTCACCTCTAATCGAGTAATATAAGCTCAAAGTTCTGAAGGTAAGTTGAGGACAAAATATTAATTTACTTGTTACTACCCTTTCTTGCTCCTCCTTCAAAATCTAAATGTGCTAACTTGATCATTAGAATTTACCCTAAAGTAAAGACAAAAGCTTTTGTATTTATCGAAAGTTTAACATGTAGTGTTTCAAGTCTAAACTCCTAACAACGTTAACTTAGTTGGTTTTCTTTTTCCCAAAAATATCAACAAAAATGACTACAAATTTCCATGTAGGTGCATGTAATGCAGTGAAATATTTTTTCATAAAATGTCATCAAATTAATAGGATCTTATCTAATACCTTTAATAATACATAAAAAAAATGTCACTAAAACGGTGACAGACTGAATGATTTGGTTGCAATGTAGCGAACTAAAGAGGTTGAAATGTCACGGATTTCAGACCAAATGGCCTGCATGTGAAGGAACACTGCTCCACATATACTTCATATTCTCCAACATGTGTCCCTAACTGAAGTTGAAGGGATGGATGGATGGATGGGCATTTGGAAATCACATTTCACAACCCAACGAAGCTCCTTTCTTTCTCCCCTCCTTTGGTTTTTCCCACTGAGGGGCACACACAGCCCTTGCCACAGGGGACTGGTGTTTGGATGCCTAGAAAGTGTTGGTGTTTTTTTTTCCTGTTTGATGCTAAGGAGCTGTGCATTTTCTCACCTGGGTTGTGTTTGTTTCTGCATATTTTCCGAAGCATGTGTTGTTTCACATCACATGGTGGAGCTATTGACAAGTTGCAGATAAGCTTTTATCATTTCACTTGTTTCCAAGCCATCAACATCTTGGACGCAGACCCATAATAATTATAAAGAGTAATTGTAATACAGATTATATATATATATATATATATTCCCAAGCCAAGGGGGATGTATAATACCAAAAATAAATAAATAATCTTATTGCTATAACTTTGAAGAATTACGGGGGCGATAGATAAATATGATATAAAATAAAAATAAAAATTAATATTTTTAAAAAATAAAAAAAATAATATAATGAGTAAATACAAAATATAGAGATTTTTTTTGTAAATATATATTTTAATATAAAAAATAATTATTTAATTTAAAAATAAACATAAATCTCATAATGTATTTAAACAAATTTAAAAAAAAATTTAAGTTAGAGGCATAAAAAATTTCGTCTCTATTCTTTTGGTAAATGGAAATGCTTATGAAATGATTCTAAAATATTTTTAAAATTATAAAAATAACTCAAAAATATTTTTATTTGACATTTCAAAAATAAAAACATTTCAAAAAATAAAAAACGATACCCTTGAGACATACCCATGCATCATAAGGTATGGGTGTGACTTTGTGGGCAGATGTGAAAATTAATTTGAATTTTAATTAACATGATTTGAACAGATTTTATTTGAATTTTTTTAAAGTTTAGTTTGATTTGAAGATTAAATTTTTTTGATTAATAGGTATTGGGTTAAGCTTAAGTTATTATATAATTAAAATGTTAAAGCAATAATATTAATTACTATACTAAACATTAGAGCTAAAAGTAGAAATTATCCATAAACAAAAAACAATATAGTTATACCATTTAAAAGTATATTTAGCTAAAACGTAACATCAGTTTAAGACACAAATCACATAATAAATAAAGCCTAAAACCCACAAAATTACATAATATTGTAGCCACATTCAAGAATGTATTTAATGAGTATAATAAGGTTTAAGGCCTCTACCCCACACCACTAGATATTCTATGCCTATAATGCAATGTACTAAGAAAACATTAATTGAAAGCTCCTCCTTTTTTATGCATAATTCAAGATAAGAATGATTTGGTAATAGTATTGTAAATTTAATTAACGTGACACAAACAAAATCTTTATATTAAAAAGTTAAAAATATAACAATGTATAATTGTTCAAATTATGAGTATGCTTTGCACCGTAAGTGTTTATTTTGGTGAATAACTGAGGGGTTGGCAGCACATACTGTTCACACTCGCATAAAAAATTTAAATAATGATTAAGGAAGTGATATGCTAGATGGATTAAAATGATAAATATCTTATATGGCATTTGTAATTATTTATTATCAATATTAGGTGGACTATATATATATTAATAGTTTAGATATTCTTTTGCATTTTTTTCTTTCGTCCTGAAGATTGCGGTATGCCCTAACTTTAAGCTACGTTTATTGATTTCTTTTGAACAAAATTCTTATGTAAAAAACAATAATAATGTAGATTCTTTACATTCATTTAGAAAATAAAAAAAAAATCAATCCAAATGATTAATATAACAATGAAAACATTATTCTCTTTTTTGCTCATTGAAAAATAAAATGTTCTTCTTTCATTTTTTGTGACATTATATATATATATATATGTATAGGCTTTTGAGTTAATTAGAGATGCAGCTCTCTCGAGTCTAGAGCTCATTTTGCATAAAAAAATAAAAATAAAAAATAAAAATGTTATTGTGTCAATGATCCTAATGAAATATTTTATGCAAAAAAAATGGGCATAATATATACTATATTCATCCTTATAATTAATTAAAAAAACTTAGTTAATTTCATATTGATTGGATAAATATCACACTCTTATATAACAATATATATCACATTACCCTTTTCTATTTGTATAAAACTATATATTTAATTGGTCACATTATATATAATTAATTAAAATGATTTGTTACACTTGATAGAAAATTAAGGCAAAGGTACACTTAATTACTAAACTAAGATTAATTGATTATATATATGGGAATAGCTTAAGTCACACTATGTCCTCAATACAAGAGTTTTGGTGGAAAGTTAGAGCATACTTCCATCAAATTGTTTAATCATCTGTTAGGAAAAACACTAAAAAAGCAAGAATTAATTTGTTAATAAGTTTTTGGTGATGAGAATCATGGAGGGTCAATTAACAATCAAGTAATCGGATCAGTCAATCCACAGTTGGTATCAGAGTTCCGGATCACGCATCACATGGTTTTGTTAGGATATATATATATATATATATATAAAGTAGGATTCTGTTAATTTAATTCAACCCTAAATATGGGATTAATAAGAAACACCAAAATGGAATTAAACATCATTAATAGTGAAACCACATTAAACACCAAACCACCCAATTCCATTACTACATATGATCAACAAATATTATTCCAAAGATGGATATAACTCCAAGGAGAGACAGACAGAAAATGGCTGAAGAACACAGCAAAGAAAAGAAAAAAAAAAATTAAGATAAGGAATCATGCATACTCTCTGGGGTAACTGGCACTGGCAAGGGAAAGTTTTCCCCTTTTTTAGGGGAGGGGTTTAGGGTTCTAAATTGGATCTTGAGGAGGACTGGTGGAGGAGAGGTTCTTCTTGGCAAGATTGTGCTTGTTGTTGTGCATCCAGACCTTGAGGACTCTTCTCTTGACTCCAATCTCTTGGCAGAACTGTTGCACCACAGCCTCCTCTTGCTTCTGGATTTTCCACCCAACTTTCTCGGCAAAGTTGAACATTTTCTCTTTCTGTTCCTGGGTAAACTTGGTCCTGAACCTCTTCTTCACCACCCTCCCCACCATGCCGCTGCCGCTGCCGCCGCCACCTTCCTCCATGTCATCAGACTCAGAATTAGGAAGGCTGCCCATGTTGTAGGCCATGATCATCTTGTGATGGGCTTGGGGGGCTGCCCTAGAGCCCATAAATGGCCCCCCCAGAGGGTACCCTAAAGAACCCATAATGAGTTTCCTTGGTGGGGGCAGGAAGGGGCAGCAAGAGTTGTTGGAGGCCTCGCCTTCAACCTCCTTTCTGTGGAAGTTTCTGTGGCAATTGCAGGCCGAGCAGGTTAGGGCTTCCAGAGTGCCTTCTTCTCCACTGGGCATGAACTCTCCACAGCCATCTGTGGCGTTTCCTCCCATGGCGGCTGCATGGTTCTTCAGGCACTCTCTGTATCTCACCATCTTCTTGAAGCGCATTGGACTTGGGTCCTCTAGGGTTGTGGGAATTATGGGGCCGTTGGGGAGGATAGTGTGGTTGTGGGATGTAGGTTCATCATGGATCATGTTGTGCCCACCATAGGAGCTGTTGATGGGGATGGGGATTGGGATTTGGGGTTCTTGACTTGAAAGTTCCATGTTGATGATCTGTTGCTTGTTTGGAGACCAAAAAACAAGGGACAAGACAGCAGGGAATCGGAGAGAGGCCTAAATGATTAAAAATTAAAAGGGGTTGGTTTGGTTTGTTCTGAATTTCTAGGAGGGTTTTCTTAATAATAATTGTCTCCCCTTTTTGGAAGCAGCAAACTCCATAAACTAAGCACATGTGGGGATTTGGATCCAGTCTTGAACATGGTTGTGTCCTTTGCTTTAGGCCCAAGAGAATTAGCTACTGCTCATGAAATTCATGGCAAACAGGTAGAAGCTCTGATCTTGCAGACAGTTGCTCGGGGAGAGAGCCAAGGACAGCAAAACGAGAGAGAGAGAGAGAGAAGCACTACAGTGTTCTTAGACCTGCTGCAAGGTGAAAAAAATTAACCAAGAAATTTAAGTGTCTATTCATGACTCGAAATGTTCATTTCATTTTTCTCAGGGTCTCAGACAAAGAACATGATGAGAGAACAAGTAATTAAGCAAATAGAGAAGAGATAGTGAAGGATGAGGAGAGAGAGAGAGAGAGAGAGATAATACTCAGAAACAGTTCCCAGAAGAAGGGATAATGAAGGATGAAGACGGCAAGGGAAACCAGACTGAAGGTAGGTAGCTAGAGAGAAAATGGCAACAAGAGAAACACAGTCTTTTTAAACAAAAATCAGTACAGTTTTAAGAGAGAAAAAGAGAGAGAGATCACTCACATAATAATCTTCTCTTGAAAATCTTCAGCTTAAGCACATGCCATCCATGGCAAAAGACAAGGCCGCAGTAGGAGAAGATGACATTTTGGCCAAGAAAATCCAGAGATTTTTGGGTTTCAGATTGGAATAGAGAGCACAAGTGAGTGATGATGAAATGAAAGGGAAGCTAGAGCCAGGACTAGTAGAGGATGGAGAGCTTTGGCTATGGGTTTTAATTTGCTAGTGAAGCACTAAACTTGAGCTCATAGGTGTAGTCATAAGCTGAGAGCGAGAGAGAGAGAGAGAGAGAGAGGAGCAGTCTTTGTGTTTTTTTGGGTATTTTTATTATTTTTTATTTTTTAATAGACAAAGATGAGCTGACTAAATTTTAGAGAGAAGAGTTCTAGAGAGGACACCCCCCCCCCCCCCCCAAAAAAAAAAAGAAAAAAAAAAAAGAGTGGGGATGCTTGCTTTGCTTGCACTATCAGCCATCAAGTTTAGGCCATTCAGAAGGTGTCAGAGAGAGGGGGAGAGAGAGAGAGAGAATAAATAATTCTTGAAATAGCAAAAAAGAAGAGAAATGGGCTTGATTTAATATTTTTTATTTTTATTATGATAAGGTACAAAGATTATTTTTACAATTATAATTTGATAATGTAACATGAATGTTTTATTTTATAATGAACCAAAGATACACCATTCTAATTAACTCTATGTATATATTTATTTATTACTTATACTGTTTTTTAATACATTAGCAACATATATATGAAGAAAACAGAATGAAAAAAAAAATTAGAAAGAAGGTGAGAAGATGAAGAATGAAGCTTTGTTTGTGAGGAGGATGTTTATCATTAAATAGATGTGTACCAATGCCTGTGAGTAAATCACCCACCTCATTGACTCATAATTTGTGTCTTCCTTCTCATGCAATTCATATGAACATTAATTTGCTGGGTCCTCTATATTTCACATCATCATCTCATTAAGAGCTTCATTAACATGGGTTCTCTTTAAAGAGCTCAAACTTTATATCTATATATATACTCAAACTTGCAGTAATTTAAAATAGAGAAATGGGGTAAGTTGTACCTATGTGATTTAATAATGTTTCATTTGGTTTAGATTGAATTTAAAATTAAATTAAATCTTAAATATAAATGACCCATCAACGAATTATACCCTTTAAACTCAGATAAAAAAAATTAAAATAACCATTAATCTCAATCATGCCTAATTTGGCCAATTGCCCCTTCATTTACAACTACCTTTATCAATCTTCTTCGTCAACTATTTCAGTTCCATTTCATTCTTTGTCTTGCTCTTCGTATTTAGTTATCGAAAATCATGATTTTAATGGTTCTCTCTCTCTTTCTTTATATATTTTTTAATTTTTATTTATTATTTAATTTTAAATTATCTTAGTGAATGTTTAATTAAGTTAATTATAATTTAAATAGGGAGGTTAATAATAAAAGGGTTTTAGCCAAAAAAAAAAAAAACAAACTGCTTAGAACTTTTGAAATCATTTTTAAATAATAAAATTACTTTACCATAAATAACTCAAATGGCATCCACTTTTAAGTACAATTTACCCTTCCAAAAATAACTAAGTATCTAATTTTCTCTCCCCCCAAACATATATTCAAAATATTGGTACTTACAATCAGTTGGCTTTCAGCTAGCTGCAAGGACAGCTTTGCTGTATATCTATACATGCATGTGTGTATAGGGCACTGCCATGAATGACACACAGCCACATACTTACATATATATATATATACTATATACACATTCATTTATAACATTTTTAAGTGTATTAATATTACATATACATACATATAAATTTATATTTTTAAAAATATGATTTACACGTTCATTTATAGCATTTTTTTTCTATAAATAAAAATTTTATTAAAAAAGAATCAAAAGGCGACTAGAGGTTTAAACTAAAGTATATCCTCAGTCTCACAACAAAAGATCACATTAGAAACTCTAATCAATTAATAAAAAAGTATAATCTTCTTAACATTAGATAAAAATATATAAAACTTTTAAAAAAAAATTTATTAGCGTCACATTTTGAAAATATTCAAATAAAACAACTTCTCTAAAAATTATGTTGGTTTTGATCGATCAAGGTTAAAAATTGTGTTGTCAATTCTAAAATATTTATCAAAATAATCACTTATGATGTATCAATATATTCGTAGCTCAAGCTATCGTTTTATACGAGTGTTGATATTTGTGATATCAAGTCTTATTTATAATATTTTTTAACAATAATGGTATATAATATGATATATTAATACACAAAAATCATAAAAATATCTGGAAAAAAAAGTGTGAAAATAGCATTCTGGGTGGGGTGGCATTGAGTGTGTAACCACAGTTTGAACATAGGGTCAAAAAGTGTAGAGTTATAATTAGGTTGTAAGCTGAAAATAGGTAGATTGATTAGTGGGTTCTTGCTTCAACCACTCAACTTTCTGCTGTGGGAAAACTCATCATCATATGCTATACATATTCTGCAGAGACGTACCTCCATCTTTATAGTTTTCCAAAGTTTAATGATGAATATTAGATTTAGATCCATTGTCTTATAAATAAATAAATAAATAATATATATATATATATGTAATTAAGCAAATTTTAGTTATTTGGTAATTTTCATAACTAAAAATGCATATCAACTAATTCAAAGATGTCTCTGAGATCTGGGGATCAAAGGTACAAAATTGTTACTTAGTTGTCTGATTGGTTAATTAAGAATGTAGAATAATGATATTTTATCCGACTTTTTGTCGTTGAGAAAAAAAAAAAAAAAAAAAAAGAGATTTCTTCCTTTTCATATCTCGATAAAAGGAAAGAAAGGTAGAAGAAGAATATTTTGTTTGACTAAATGAGTTGATACGTTTTTGTCGTTGAGAAGAAAAAAAAAAAAAAAATTCTCCTTTTCGTATCCCATTAAAAGGGGAGAAAAGTGAAATAATAATATTTTGTCCGACTAAATGAGTTGATATGTATTTGTCATTGAGAAGTAGAAAAAATGGATTTTCTCCTTCTCATATCTCAATAAAAAGAAAAAAAAAATAGAATAATATATTTTATTCGATTAATTGAGTTGATACGTTTTTTCGTCGAGAAGAAAAAAAGAAAAAAAGATTTTTTCCTTCTCATGTCATAATGAGAAGGGAGAAAAGGATAATTTTTTGTCTTGACAAAATATGGACAAAATAGCATTATCATTTTTATTTGAGCAATGCTGGCTCATAGAGGATTCATTTGTGAAAAAGATTTAAAATGAGCAAAGAGTTTGCTACAAGACACTAATACATGTGTAGGGATATTTTTTTTTTTTTTTTTGTAATGTGAAAAACTTGAAAAGTTTTTAATTGCAGACAATATTTAGTCCAATTTATTTTTATCTTCTCTAAAATTTGCATTTTGCCTTAACGACAACCTAGGTGCACAGATTGATTTGTCGCGAGCTAAATTCTAAGGCTTGATATTTAGGATAGACACGTATAATTGTACAATCTCACACGAAATAAAATCAAATCTATAAAATTTCACAATATCCTAAGCTTCCAAACGTATACAACAAACCATCCATGCTATACTGGGAGCTCATCTATGCATCTTAAACTAGAGGAAATAATATGTATGCCTTTTAAGCCCTTGGTTAATTAAGGCTGGAAAGGCGACCATTTTGTGTTCAAAGATTAAATATCATAGAACATCTAATTTAGGAAAGCAAAAATATATTTAGAAGTTAGTATGGTTACAATCAAAACCCTCCCCAGCTTGCTATTTTTGTTCCCAAAAATGATATTATTATAGAATTTTTATTAAAAGGTATCATCAAAATGATATGATAATTACATTAAGTTTATAAAAAGAAAGAATTATGTTGCATTCGTTTAAAGATAGCTCTTTAAATTTTATTTTATTTATGATTGTTTCTTTATTTTTTTAATTTAAATTAGAGATAATGTGAGGATAATCTAACAGAGAAAAAATCTCTCAAATTAACTTAAATTTAACGACGAGCCTAATTAAAAGATTATGATATATTTAAATTTTTTTAATTCCAATATGACTCGATTTCGTAGTTTTTTTATAATTTAATAATCAAAATCTCAATAAGTTATATGTTCAACCATCTTAAATGATAAAATTAATTTACTTTAACCACTAAGTAATTAATTTCTAATGAAATCGTAATTAATTTAAATGTACATTATTGAGTCGAATAAGTTAATTTTTATAAGATAAGGAGATTTAATTAGAAAGCAATACATGTGGTGGAACCGCCTCCATGATGTAGTCATTTTCTGTTCAGTAATTTTGTCAGACTTTGTCATTTAATTAATAGACTGTATTGAGCTGCATGTGGGACGTGTTTAATAATTATATAATATTTGAATTTGAATTTCATGATTTCTTGCAAAATGCTAGATAAAATATTTATTATTATTATTATTATGAGAAACTCGAAAAGTCTTCACTACACAATCAGTCTTCGATCCAACACGTTTCATCTTTTTTAAAAAATTCACGATCTGTTTCGTTTTTATAATAATCTAATCTGTACAAAGACAGATTTAAAACTACGATCTCACAATAATTCAAATTTTTTAACATGTACGGTAAATCATCTGTATTATCTCAAGATTTTAGATAAAATATTATTTAAATATTTAAATTAGATATTTTAATTATGTTGTATATATATTTATATTAAAAGAATATAAAAATACAAAAAGGGTTGATTTAATAAATAAATTATGATTTGACTAATTGTAAATGTAAAAGTAAAAGAAAAAGGTTATTTTGAATATTAAATTATATGTTTTTTATAGATTTATTTGCAGTCCTCCTCTCTTTATTAAGTTATCCAAATCGCTTTATTCTTCACTACCTCTGCCTTTATTCCACATTTTTAAAAGACTCTTTATCTTATCTTTAATATTTTGTCTCCACCTCTCTTGTCACGACCAAAGTTTATTAAATGAATATCAATTCTTTTTATTATTTTTTTTAAATAAAAATTAAAAAAACTATAAAAGTATCTATATCTTAATACTAAAGTATATCTCGAGTATCATAACAAAAGACTAAACAAACAAACAAAAAAAATTCTTTGAACAAAGAAACAAGAAAAAAAAATTATATAACTATGGACAATAGTCAGAAGACGTCTTTAAAAGCCTACACCGAAAAAGATAACTTCCAATTATTATCAGATAAATCTTTTTAAGGATTTAAAAGCTTTTGACATGAATGTGAACATAAATGATAAAGAAGTTTGATTAACTATAGATTAGTGGAGTAAGTTGATTTTCATTTAATAAATCTTAATGAGTCTTCGAGAATAACTCGTTGGTAAAATTCGAGAAAAATATATACTATTTAATTAAAAGAAATTATAAATTATAAAATGTAAAAAGAGAAAAGAGAAAAGATTCTTTCTCATTTTATCACCCACCGAGCGGCCCACAAAATTAGAAGACATGATAATATATAATATCTTTTATTAATTCTCTTTTTAAAAGAATTAAAATTAAAAGTAAAATTACATAAAAAAAAATATAGTTTCGACCTGTTTGCTTTCTTTACTTTAGAAAAGAAATAAAAATACAAGGCCCAAAACTAAATCGAATTGTAAGACGAACCCTAAACTCTAAACTACGATGCTGACGGGCAATTTTTTATAATTTTACCTTACACCAAACAATTTTTAATAAAGTTATCTTAAAATTATTAAAATGACCCGTTAGCCTGACAAGCTTGTAGTATTAATTTTTTTTGTTATTTTTCTAAGTCGCAGTACCTCTAGCAATTTGAAATTTAATTTTAAGTATGAAAATATCATTCAAATATTTAATTTTAATATCTTATATTATATCGATCAACGACGAAACTACATATTATGGCGAGGGTGTGCAATTTCCCTCTTAAAATAGTCTTAATTTATTTTTGATATTGCGTATAAATTATTATACCCTATGTTGTACGGAAATATCTTATAGGAGCCGTTTCTCCGTTTTCAAAATATTTTTGATTCCCGTTTCGAACCCTATTTATGTCTATATTTTTAGAAAAATATCCGTTTTCACGTTTCCGTTTCCTATCGAAAACGTTTTCTATTTCTGTTTATGTGCAACATAGATTATACTCTTTAACATTTATTTTTTTAAAATAAAAAAGATACAGAACAATTAAATAACGTTAATTTAGAATACAGACTTAAACTTTTATCTGTTGGATCCAAAATCTTAATTTTGCCATTGATATCAATCAATATAAATATATAAAGTGTTAGGTAACTATTCAAATTAACATTTTGATTTTGAGTATGCAAGCAGTGACGTGGCTCTGTCTGTGAACACTTTTGTGAGAGAGGTGGGATTTAGGACCAGTGACCTACTGAAAGCTTATGTCTCCCATACTAAAATTGAAAAGGGAGGGAGGGAGGGGGGGGGGGGAAGGTAAGGGACAATTAATGCTCTGCGTGAAGGGCCACCCCATCATAAATACAAATATGGAGAGTTGATAACATAACCAAACACTTTAATTTTTAGTTCCATCACAATTTTCAAGATACCCTTTTGGAGAGACAATTTCTTCCTTTGAGGGCAAAGACATGTACCCATCCATCCCACTCACTGCCAGCCCCATTCATCTGTCCATTGACTTGTGTTTTTCCTCTTCTGGGGCCTATTATTTTGTGTAATAGTAAGTAGGGTTCTGTCCATTCATTGTTAGTTTTTGCAATTTTCACCACTTTTTTTTTATAGAAAATAAAAGAGTGTATTATATATAAAATCTTTTTTATATGTGATTAATAATTTATTAGTGTCATATAAGATGTCCATTTTGGTAGAGTTTTTGGCTTGTTTTCCCTCTTTTATTTTATTTTTTAATAAAATAAAATTTAAAATCATAATTGATTTAGAGAGATTTTTTTTGGGTCCAAGTTTAGGTCAAATTCGTAATTGATAGTCTTTTACTTCAACTATACCTGCTATATTAAGTTGTATGAAAATAAATTATAAAAATTATTTATTTAATTTAAAAATAAACATTAATCACATAATTCATTCAAACAAACGTAAGCATAAGTTTTATTATTCATAAATCATTGTTTATTAATTATAAATCAACAATAAATTTAAAAAAAAAAGAAAATAATTAAGTATAAAACATTTTTGATATTCCAGAAACGGTTTAAACACCAAAATAAATGGTTTATTTTTTTTAATATTTCTTGATATTTAAATAAAAAATTAAAAACACCAAAATAACATTGCCAAGACGTTTTCGTATATCATAATTGCTATATATACCCGTGGCCTAGGCCTGTATTAGTCGGATGACTTATTTTTACAGCAAATGGTGGCGTGTTGTCTTATGCTCTCACTAACTTATAGAGTAAATTATATGAAACTTCTCTACACTTAAGGTCATATGCAACTTATCCCTATGTGTTTTCAATTGCACTAAAAAATTCTCTTACACTTTCAAAATGTTGCAATCAGTCATAATTTGTTGTTATTTTACATAATTTTATATAATAATTTATATACAAAATACATAATTCTACATACATAATTTCAATATATCAGAGAAATATAATTTTTTGCATGAATTAATTAGTAAATCGCATAAAATTATGTAAAATAACAATAAATTGTGGCTGATTGCAACATTTTGAAAGTATAAAAAAAATTTTATGCAATCGAAAGCACAGAAAAGTAAATTTGCACATGACCCTAAGTGTATGAGGGTTTCATATAATTTACCCTAACTTATATAGAGGAAAATAGTATTAAGATAATATTATAATGGTAATAATATTATTAATTATAAAACATTCAGTCAATTATTTTAATCTTTTGATTTATATTAAACGCATCATTGATTTTCATCCTCAGAACAGAAGAGAATCAGTAAGTGTTTATTTTCTTTTTGAGGTAGCTATATACTATGATGTACGAAAATATGTCGAGGGTGTTATTTTAGTATTTTAAAAATAATTTTGTTTTTAAAATGTCAAAAATATTTTCAAGTTATTTTTATAATTTCAAAAATATTTTAGGGCCATTTATAATATTAAAAAATATCAAAAATACATTTCCGATTTAAAAATATGTTTCCGTATATGAAAGGGTTAAAAATAAATTTTTTTTATCCCTAATTCAAAATTTTTAAATTTATTGTTTGTATAATGTTTGATTACTTTGTTTTTAAATTTATTATTTATTTTTAATTAGTAAGTCATAGTTTACAAACTTATGTTTGAAGCATTATGAAATTTATATTTATTTTTTATTAAATAATTATTATTTATAATTTTCTGTATTAAAAATTATATTTACAAAAATATCACTATATTTTTTTATTTAAACATTTTTCATTTTTTTATTTTTTTAAAAAATATTATTTTATAATTTTTATTTTATATCATATCTATTTACCTAGGGGGTGTTTGTTAACTAAGATAAGAGCGAAAAAAGGTCAGATATGAAAAGCATTCCGGATGTTTAGTCTTTCCAACGTGTTTGTTAAGCTTATCTGGCCATTTTTGGAAAAGACATCACGTGACCTCTTATCTCCCCTTTTCAAGATAAATTTATCCAACCTCCCCCATCAGATAAATTTATCTGACTCTTTCAAGATAAGCCTCAATTACTTATCTACCCCTTGTAAGATAGTTAATGCTATTTAATGCATTTTAAAGATTTAAATTTATTAAAAAGCTTATTTATTTATCTCTTATAATTAATATTATTTAATATATTTTTAAATTATTATATGTTTTGACAATTTTTAAAATTTAAATGACATTATTCATTTCATTAATTTTTAAAATTTAAATTTCTCTCTCTATATATATTTTATTAACTAATATAATTTATTTCATCAATTTTTAAATTATTTTATTTAATTTTATATTTTATTATCTATTATGAAAATATGTTTTGGCTATTTTTAATTATGTAGGTGGAATTATTGTAATCCTAACAATTATTATTTATACTTTTCAACTCTTTTTAAATTTATTTTTGAACTCGAATTTAGAAAATAAAATATTATTTTTAATTTTAATCTTAATTTTTTTGACAATTCATATTAATCATAAAATACTATTTTAATCATAAATTTGGTAATAGGGATATTTTGGTAAAAAAAACCCTTATCTTGGTGCTTATCATATGTATTAACAAACATGTGGAAAGAAAAAATACAGTTACCAATGGATTCTAAAAAATTTAACAAACAGTCTGATAGAAATCTTGGAATGCTTCCCGGCCTTATCTTGATCATTCCATATCTTGGTCCGAAAAGTATCACAATCTTATCTTGATATCACCTTATCTTGCTCATTTTAACAAACGCCCCCCTAATAAATATATATAGAGAGAGAGAGAATAGTCCATTGGTGGCATCAACCAACCAACTGATAATCATATTCAGCTTTGGTAAAATTATCTTTGTGCAATATGTGTTATTTTAATTTTTTTTTGGACTTTAATGGGCTCAAGTGAAAACAAATTAAAATTACTGTAAATAATATTAGTTACCTAAATTCATATTTTTGTTTTTATATTTTCATATTTTTTTTGGTGCAATCATCTAAATTTTTTATTATTTTAATTATACTCTTAGACATACATTTTCAAATCAATTTAATTCATATACTTTGACATTTTTTTCGTATACCAATTTGAACTTTTTGTTGTTTTGATCATACATATAAACTTATATTTTCGAGTTAATTTAACTTTTATACTTTGATGTGTAAAAAAAAAAAAAGATAAAATGAGATGATCAACACTTGTCTGATCATGTCCAAATGATCATAATATGTCTGGTAAAAAAAGTAAAAGACTATGAGTACAAAATAAAACAATTGCTGGCAATATTTTTAATTTGACAAATCAACCAAAGTCCTCGTTCAAAGTGCTGACTCATTTTTTTTTATTTTTTTTTACACATCAAAGTAAATGGATTAAGTTGACTGAAAATGCAGGTATATAAGTTTAATCAAAATAACAAAAAGTTTAAGTTATCATATGAAAAAAAAAATCAAAATTCAAGAGTTAAATTGACTAAAAGATACAGTAATTGAAATAATAAAAAATTTAAATACACATAAAAAAATAAAAGTAGATAAACAAAAATATGAATTTAGCCATATTAATTACATGTTGTGAAATAATATATTATTTATATATCTTATTATTTTTAAGATTATGCTTGTAATTATGAGCCTTTCAGCATTTCAAACAATGAACTCTTGATGATTAGTATCAGGACTAGGGGCATGCATGAGTTATAGTCCGTGCCCGCTCTAGCCCTCCTCCAAATTTATCGTGAGATTTGAACTATTGAAGGTTGAAATGACTTTTGGATCTGGGGCAGCCCTCCCCAGATCCATCACTAGATCCGCCCCTGATCAGGACAACCCATAACACTCGCCACAGACACAATAGAGCTAGGTTCTTGGATGGTATGTGGGGAGAGAGATTTGTATAGAAAATTGTATATTAAATTTGTGAAAAAAGATATTTATTTATAAGTAATTGGTAATATAGATAATTAGCTAATAACTCTCTTTTAATCTCATATAATTATAAGTGAAAAGGTAAATTTTATATTTGAGGTATACTTATCCATTGGGCAAGCAAGAGGCCCATAACTTGGCACCTTGCCTAGCCCCCGGGCTAAATTCTTGCATTAGTAATAGATTCCATCAATCCCAAATAACTCGTGCATTGATTTTCATTAGCTCATAGTCCTCATTAGATCAAGTTTCTCGAGGATGATTCCTTTCATTATCATGCATCTTGAACTTTTATCCTTTCACGACGGCCAACGACACGTAAGATACTTTCATCTTTATATAAACCAAATTGATTATAAGCCAAGATATGTTCTTTCTGAGTCTTACTAATATTCTAGCATTTTGAATAGTATTGACTTGAGTGTTGGAGTACTTGTAGGTGTTGGCCACCCCCATCGCCCAAATCACTAGATCACGACACTCCGTCGCCATTGCAACCAATCCGATCAATCTCGTTGAGCCGAAAGGAACAATATCTGATTGAATGGGATAAATCATATATATCAATAATTCTAAATAAAAGAAATAATCAAATGATTTATCTGAGATGTATTTGTCTTATATAAATACAATAAATGTATCATCAATAGATAATTCAGTTCGTATAGGCACAATCATATATCTCTATCAGTTATGTACTTTACAAGATGATGTGTGAACCTTCTTAAATTGATATAAATTAAGTTAAGCGTTGTCAATAGGTGTGTACATGAATACGAAAACGCTACAACACTCCCATAATTGATACGGGGAAAGTTCCCCATCAGGTACAAACCACTAACATCAACACACGAAATATTTTTTAAATTAAAATATAAAATTATTAAAATAAAATTAAAAAATATTTTAAAATTATTATTAAATTTTTTAAAATATATTGGAAGACATATAAATTATTTTTTCTTATTAGTATGATCTAAAGATAAATTTATTTAGAAGGGAGAGTGATAAATTTATTTGAACAATTTAAAATAAGAAGTCACGTGACTTCTTTTTTAAGAATTATTAGATAAATTTAATAAATATAATATAAAATACTTTTATCTGAAATATTGTTCATATCTCATTTTTTCTAATTCATATCTTAATTAACAAGTACTATCTTAATTAGAAATGCTATGTTACCCACTGGCGGGTAATAGAACATCTACCCGCCAGTGAAAGGGGTGTGGGCCCCATGCATGTGGGGCTCGCCTCTGCACATGGCCCTATATGCATGGGGCCCGCGCCCCCTCACTGGTGGGTAAATGTTATGTTTCCCGCCAGTGGACAACATAGTATCACTGTTGTCTTAAAATATACACTAACAAACACTATCTTAATATATACACTAAAGCTAAATGTCATATAAGAGTAAGTCTTATAGGTCAAAATTGGTCAATGAATGAAGTACTAGGCAACAAGATAAGCACTAAATAGGCTTGACCATAGTTCAGTTCGAACCGTGAACCGATCAAAACTGTTATTCTAAAAATTGAACTGAAATTCGTCTTTTGGGTTTCGGTTAAAAGATTGAAACTGGACCTAGAACCAAAATTGAAACCGGTTTAAACTATTAAAAAGTAAATTAAATAAATAAATATCATACAACACAACAACAGTCAAAAATTAAATTTGACTAATGTTGCAATTTGCAATTAGATTCTAGTTAGTTTGAATTAGATTGCAATCTAATTCAAATTAGAATGGTGGAAAGAACATTCAAGCAATTTTCCTATTTTATCACAAATTGTTAAACAAATTTTAACAACTCATATCTCAACGGTGACAGTTGGACAAGCATTTAGTGTAGAATGAAGTATTATAAATGAGATGCGATCAAGTCTAACTATCAAATTGGTTGAGGCACAAGCTTGTGTGGGTGATTGGACCATATCGAAACTTAGACAACAAGAGATCATCGATAATGATAGTGAAGATTTATAATCAAATACACAATAATCAGTATTTCTGAAACTAATTTCAATTAAGATAAAAGGATTACAAATTCAAATGGTAAGGGAACTACGTTATTTTTTATTCCTTTAAACCCCAAAAAGATATATAAGTAATTTGATTTATATAAATTTAATTTAATTTTTTTTCTTTTTATTAAATTAGTTCAAACCAAAATCGGAACCATTTCAAACCAGAATTGAAATATTAGGGAAATGCAATCGAAATTGTTGATTTCGAAACCATAGTTGGGTCTAACCCTAAGTATTTCAAGATTAAGATAATCTTTCAAAGATGTCAATGATGCAAGATAAAGGTACGTATGAGATCATAGTGCCATATAAGAGAACTTCTAATCAAGTCATGTCCAATAAGGCAAATGTACCTCAATCCCTAATATTTCAACACAAACATCTCAGCTCTCGACTCCTATATATATATTTAAGCATTACAAAACTATAAAACTATACTAAATCCTTCATTCCTCTATACATAACTACCTATTAGATATCTTTTCCAATCACGTTCTCAAACAATCTCCATCTCCCTCTTATTTTATGTAATTTTACTTGACAAGCAATAAGTTTCGATCATCAACTGTCTAATAGTAACATTATATTGTTATTGGTGGACGCCTTGTCTTCTTATTTCAGAATTTCTTGGTTATCTTTACACTTTGATAACTAAAGATACCAAAAGTATTGGACGATCAAAGTCAACATAATTCTTAAAAAAATTCATGAATTGACGGTTCATTCTAGTGTTTGTTATCTACTCGATTTGGACAACTTAATAATTGGAGATTCATATCATAAATGTCCCCATTCATATAAAACCGTGATTTGAATTATGAGTATACTTATATACACTAAGTGATCTTTAGAGAAGTTATTTTTTTTTTAATGGGCTCAAAAAGTAACTTTAATGAAGATTTTCCTCAACAGTTATACATATTTTTTTTAATATTAAGAGAATTATATATTTTTATTAATTATTTAAATCTTCTACTCTGGTCTTTCGTCGAGACTCGGGATATAACAAATAAACAAAAAGAAAATACCAAAAGCATATATTTTAGGTAGCCATGATTGTAATTATAACTCAACTTTTAGCTATATTAGAGCATGCAATTTGTTCCTTTGCAGCCAAGTTTGTCGAAGAACTTTGTTAAAAGTTCATCTTTAATTTCAGTTTCTGATTGAAGAACAGGTTGAAGTGAATATATTGCGACGAAATATAATTGGTTTAATTAGTGCTGCCAAAAGTGTCACTAAAAGACAGTCTTTTGGTGGCATTTTGTGATTCGATGGTATTTACTAGAAATTGTCATCAATTCTCCTTCTATTATATATATAAGTAAACAGGGTATTTTAATAATATGAAACCTTTATTTGAAATATTTTGTTTTTTTACTTGTACATACATAACAGAGACCACATAGTTATATATATATATATATATTATTTCAGTAGTCTATATAATATTTTCTTTTTTGACTGTGAAGATGATGAAATACATATCACTTTGATATTTTTTATATGATTAGAATAACCTCTTTATAAGCAAATGATACATGCGCAAGGTCTATTGGACATCTTTAATATTCAAACTCACACTAATACTATTAAAAATATGAGATTTACTTGTCTGGTATAAATAATAAAGAAGAATAGTGGTCGATATAACAAATAAAGTCGATAGTGATAAGATAGTCTTGGATGACAACGGGATGATGATTATTATTCATCAACCATCATTTTTCAAAAAAACTTATCCATGCAAGAATTTATAGAATTATTTTTATAAAAATAAGCCAGTCATCATTTATCATATATATATATAGAGATGATATTACCGAAGCTTTGGAGCAACAATCTTATATTATTTTTGTAAAAATAAAAGCAAACTCCTAGCTATAAAAAAAAAAAACAAAAAATTAACTTCCACTATGAAGACTTTTCCTACACTTAAAAGCTTTTTATTAGCTTGCAACCATTGTCTATATATATTATTTGTTTATGAAGCCTTTTGTGACTTAAACATCAAAGAATTCAAAATAATTAATTTTTAATTATAATTGTAGATATCAACAAAGGAGTGTCATATATGAGAAAGTACTCAACCTCAAATTAAGATGGAAAGTAATTAATCTCGTCAGTGTTTCAAATTATTTATTATTAATTGGTAATATTTTTACACGATCGAACTTGTTATATAGTACCCACCAACCACATATAATATATGATGTGTGACTATGATCATGCATGCTTCACTTGCCACCACCCCTCGATCCCCAAGCAAGAAAAAAGTGGTCACAAAGTTCATATATTTCCACAAATGTAGCAAGCAAGCAGTCTTGATTATTTACCCTCCAATTGGACTTGAGGTATATATTCTGAAAATGGAGTGATCCTTCCCTAGCTAGGGTTTTTGAAAGTTGCTAAAGAGACCATCATTTCAGCTCGATTCACACTCCTGGAACTGCTCTCTCTCATTATAGTTTACTATTTGTTTGCTTTGAAAGTCACAGTGGCCTTTAAGTAACACCAAAATTAATGTGTTTTCAGAGGGCTTTTAAGTTAGGTCTTTCTTTTATGAATAAATTCTCTTTGTTCGACCCTAAGACCCCCAATCGATCACTAGCTAGCTATGAGGGTATTATACATTTGACAATAAAGAGTTTAGTGATGATGTCATTATTAAAACTTAGCAACAATATTGTCGGGGCCACAAACAAGTCTGAGTGCAATGAAAAAATACGTACAAAACACAACATAATAGGTTAAATATAATTTTTTGTCCATATATTTTCTAACATTTTTTTCATATGGTTACTCGAATTTTTTATTATTTCAATTATACTTTTAAATTTAATTTTTGAGTCAATTTAACCCTTATATTGTAATATTTTTTTCGTATGATAACTCAAATTTTTTTTATTTTAATTAAACTCTTGGATCTATATTTTTTAGTCAATTAAACTTTTATACTTTTATATATATAATAAAAGACAAAATGAGATGACTAAGTATACTGACTCTAAAATGTAAATTTAAGTGTGTAATCAAAATAATAAAAAGTTTAAGTTATTACGTAAAAAAAAGTCAAATTATATGAATTAAATTAATTTAAAAATGTATGTCAAAAAATATAATCAAAATAACAAAATTTTTGAGTAATTATATGAAAAAAATATAAAAATAAAAATATATAGAATTGACCTAACATAATAAGTGGGGAAAGAAACTATACCTATTATATATTCTTTTTAAGAAAATATATCTCTCAAAATTGAATCTCATCTGCCTCTAACAATTTACTTTTAAAAATTTAATTTGGCTACCTTTCCTTCATTTCTTTCTTTCTTTGAGAAGGGAGTGAAAAGGACATAAATGGGGGAGGGAGGCAGCTAACAAGCTAGCTAGCTGTGCTTTCTTCGAGGCTTTGGGGCCCCCTCTTGCTGCTGCAACAGAAGTCTTTCCCTTCCTCTCCTTTAATACATACATTGTGGGAGGGAACCAAAAGCAAAGCTACCTGCTACTGCTAGCTAGCCGCTGGGAACATTCCCCATCACTTTTAAATTTTTGTCCTCACTTAAAAGGGCCATAGAAGGAAGAAGGCACCTATATATATATATATATATATAATACTCATGCCGAGTGTTGTTTAGACAATTAATTCTGATACTTTTAGTGATATTTATATATTAATGTGATATAAAATATAATATATTAATATTACGAATATCTCTAAAAGTATCACAAAATGATAGTCTAAACAACATTTTCGAATATATATATGTATATATATTCTTCCCAACAAGGCATGAGATTCAAAAGGGATTTGTGGGCAAAATAATGTGCATAAAAAGACTTGCCCTTTGATCCCTAAAGGGTTCGATGACTTTACTTAATACACATCCGATGAACACTACTTGTTGATTTTAAAAAGAAAAAGAAGGAAAAAACCTTTTCTTCAACCTAATGTGATTAATTGTTGTATGTGGCATCCTATGCTTCATATCTACTCACTGAATTAAAAAAAAAAAAAAATGGGTAGGGTTCTTTAATTTGGATTTATAGAATTTTATTTATCAAAAATATAATCTGGGCATTCAAGTTTGATACTTATAATGATATTCTGTATTGATATTTTATATTATAAATTATATTAATACAAATGTATAAGACGTTAATATAGATTGTTGATAAAAATGTCAAATTTAAATGTCGGATAAGTATTTTTTTTAATTAATTTGTCTCTTATATATGAAGCAATGATTTTAGCATTTTGTGTTAAAGGACCTTTATAAGTAAATTGTGGGTAATGAAATAAATAAATTGTATAGATATTAGAAAAAAGATTAACCGGTTATTAATTTTTTAATACTAACTTTTTATAAAATTTTATTTTTTATTGTAATATATAAAATTTTCAGAAATAATTAATTTTTTAAACTTTTTTATGTCTTCGATAATTAATGTTATAATTAGCTTTAAGAATATCACTAATCATGATATTTCTAAATAATGTCCATAAAAACTAAAATAAGAAAAAAAAACACCTATATATCACTTTAGTCCATTAGATTTTTAATTTTTTGAAGAGACATTTTTTTATTTTTAAAATTACAAAAAAACCCAAAAAGACATCATACACACATACATATGTATTAATGAGAACCGTCGAAAAGGATAAAATTACCAAATTATCTTTGAGAGTGATGAATCACAACCTATCATATGTCCATATTTCAAGCAATAAGACAAAAATATTTGTCTTTTTATCCAACTTGAATTCAAAAGATAAATTATTGAAATTCAACTTACGGAATCTTAATCACGACACCTATATAAAAGATTCATCGTTATCTTAATTTGGTCTAACTAAGTCTTTGTTAGTTTAAAATAATTGAGCTCAAAAATCTCTAAAAAAAACTCCCCTTATATAAGAGTGAGAACCCAATAACTAAAACATTTAATTCATACCATTCAATATTCATTACATACTTATTGTTCATATTTTCTACTAACATAACTATCCAAAACCTAAATGGAAAAAATTAATGTTGCCCTTTACTAGAGATGCTACAAAAACCGACAAAAATCAGTCTTATCCATCATAATGTATTTTTTTTATTTTTGTTAGGATAGGGTAATTAAATATATATACGAAGAAAACAGCATAAGAATATGAATTAGACACTAGACAGCCTTTTTGAGACGTGCGTCAGTCTACTGAGACAAAGTTGACAAACATCACAAGTAACAATGAAAGAGAGAGAGGGAGAGAGAGAGAGAGAGAGGAGAGGGTAAGAAGCTGCTTTGGTGTGTTTGCTTTTATTGAAATCTTTCTGTACATTCTCTTTGCTCTTTTATATATTCTTTCTTACTGCTTGCTTGCTGGGTACATCCCACAATGGGGGCCATACTGAAAGAGAAAGATGGAATATTACAGAAAGAGTAGTAGCAGAGCGAGGAGCATCCCATCCCAATCCCATCCCATGAGCATGCTTTTCTTTATTTTCTTTTTTGTTCTAAATATAAAAGCTAGCATTTTTTAAGTCAACTTGACTACAAGTTTGATTGCTTAAGCTTTCAACCCTTTTTAGAAGCACTGATTTTGTCATAAAAAACTAACACATTAATTAATTAGCTAGAATGCCACCACTCACACACACACACACTCTATATATGTACATATCACCCATATCTTACTTGTTTAAACTTGATTACCAATTGAATTTTAGGATGTTCTACAGATACATATACTCCTCTCTCTCTCGAATATTCAAGAGATATCACCCCCCATTTTCTGTTTTATCGATACCCTTTCATAACTTAGAAGCCCACTCAATTTTTATTGCATTGGAAGTCCCTAACATTTTGAACCATGTTGTGTGTACGAGTACATCTCTCTATATGCTAGTTCACATTTTATGTATAAAAACAAAATGTCAAGTTCTTTAGTGTTAGCACTGAAGTCTCATAAAGGATATTGTCGATTTTATAAAAGATAGTTGGATATAACTAGAGAATATTAATATGAACTTGAAACTAAGCCCGACCTCATTAATGGAGAGAAAGACTCAGCTTAATTACTCATTTTACACAAATACTTCGTAAAGTTTAAGTTTATCTTCCTTCTCTAATTCTATCATAGAATAGAATATTATTAAATGATATGTTATTACGACACCTCTACAAATTAATATAAATGGTTCTAATAATATTTTATTCTACCAAATGCATATTAATTAATGAGATATTCAACTTAATTTGTAGGACATGAACATTTCTCTTTTTATAAAGGTTAGGAGTTCCTTTACACTTTTGGAAGCCAATTATTTTCTCCTTGCAAAGAGGTCAAGGGAGGGAATGATGTTGCCATGACTTCCCATTCACTACAATTAGGGCAACCATGCATGGATATATGTAATATTATGTGTACATACATACCTATACTATATTATGTAAATAGAAAAGGCATATTAATTATAAAATAATTTTTTAAAATATCTTTTATTCTTTAAAATAGGGTAAAATATCGAGATTTAATCTCAGGCTTTCTAAGTATAAAATATTTAATTTTATCGTTTTGTCAACTTTAACTTTCATCTAAATTTTATCTTAAAAAACATATAAAAATTGAACCACCACAACCCGTCACCTAATAAATTTTTATTTATATATATAAAGTTTTGATTTATTAAATAATGTTGTTTAGTTTATACTAAGAATGATGATATGACAACTCAAATAATAATTATATTTGAGTTGAGTCTTATATAATAAAATAGGTTATCAAATGGGAGGAATTTTATATAATAATTATATTTGAATTATTACCAATGTTATTTATAATAAATTAAGTAAAAAGATCAAAATTTATAAATATATATATATATATGTATGACAGCTATTATATATACTAAAGAGAAAAGGGTTCCAGTGAAATCATGATGCAATACATGATTGAATTAAAGTGGTTCAGAAAAGGGTTTGGCGATCCAATGCAAGAAGAAAAGAATATATATATATATATAGAGAGAGAGAGAGAGAGAGAGAGAGATCAGCAAAGTAAATGCATAACAACCTCAGAGAGAGAGAGGCGCATGCCATGGTTGCATTGCTCGCATGATAGAAGAGATGGAAGCTTTATTTTTCCACAGTACGCAGTTGATGAGAGTAATTAAATCTCTCAAAGATAAAAAGGGGACAAGTGGTCTAAAGTAACCGACTCAAAAAATATGGGACTAAACAGTACTAATTAACTGAGACCTTATTTATGGGTTGCATCACAAAAAATAATTCAGTCACACTCATATCTTTTCAGATTCAACTACATAAACCTTAAATTTTAGAGACGACGATATTCAGGATTTAAACTCGCTCATTAATATCCTCTTTCACTCATTTTTTAAAATTCGAATACTTAATTAATCATCAAAACTTATCTCGGAAGAAGAAAACTCCATGTTCACATAATGCAATAGATAATATATCTCGAGTCCCAATTCCTAACAATATAAGTAGTTTTGCTCATTATCCCACACATGCATATATATATATATATATGTTTTAAGTGAATAATTTCATAGTTATAAATTAAAGTTTGTAGGTCAAACGATGATAAAAGATGGTTGATTTGTTTGAGGCATTTGGTATTGGAGGTTCGTGAATATATGGATTATTTTGGCCTCCTGTAACTCGATGAACAAGTAGAAAGTTATTACAAATTGATGTCTTAAGGGGAGACAGCACAAGTTTTAATATTATTCATAATTTTGACATTATTATTGTTTGAATACAACAATAATATTTAAAGTCTTTTGAGAAATTTGTCTTCAAGTTTGTAAAATCTTATTGTAAGAATACCGTCAGAGGGGTCAGAGCCATCCTAACACAAATCTTCGATAATTAAATCAATATATGGTTGATTACTGAAAATTTACCAAACACTTGAAATCAGTAAAAATGACTTACTTAAGAGATATGGGTCCTGCTCTATTTATAGGGATGGTTTCCAAAAGAGGTAGGATTTGTTGTTGCTGTGGGAGAAGAATGACAAGTAGATAAGCCTTACTATTTGTTGAGAAATTTTTGAAGTAAACCATAAGAGATAGATTGCATGTTTCTTCGTGAGATACCTCGCGATCAATCACTCGGAAGACTCAGTCGAGGGAGATGTTTGTGACTCTCCTAGAAGGCTTTTTAGAAGCCGGCGTAGGGAGATGTTTGTCTCTCCTAGAAGGCTTTTTAGAAGTGGGCATACGTGAGGTGGTCTCTCGAAAACTCTTTCTCATTTAAGAGATTTTACTGAGTATTTTATTTTATTATTAGTTCGTTATATATTAATTTAAGATTTTATTAAATTTTTTAAATGAGAAATGACATGACATTCACAGGAGATGTACAATACATTTGTACTACTTCTTACTGATAAATTTCAACAACCATGTGGGTGAAGATCTCTATGTGAGACTCTTAGTTTGTGTATCAAAGGAAAGAAAGAGAGAGAGAGAGAGAGAGAGAGATTCATGTCATGTAGTGCAGTCACACTGTGAAAAGCCAAATAACAAGGGAACTGATCACTCTAGCTATCAGACAGACATATATATAATATATATTGGTGAAATTTGAAAACTCAGTTTGACAGACAGCCATGCCAGGATTTTTGTATGCAAGTGAGAAAAGGGAACCTACTTTTGCAGTGATTTTACGTATCATTTTACCAAGCTTCCATACTGCCCTCTTAATATCTCTTCCTTCTTCGGGCTCAGGTTATGAAAGAAGCAATCGAGAAGAATGCAATTTTATATGTCCATTCATTCAAGATAGCATCATTAATTCTCTTCTTCTTAAACTATATCTGAATCCGATTCAAATAAGAGATAAATCTTAAAAGCATAACTTATTAGGGATTTTATGTGTCGTTACCTTCGTATTTTAGTTTTTAGTTTTAAATTTATTTTTAATTTTATATTTTTAATCTTTGTTTTGAAATTGTAAAAAACACGTTATTTTTATCTGTAATACTTTCTGCGTTTTGAAAATTTTGAACTTATTTGTAATAAAATTATGTAAAATGAATTTTTATTATTTTTGAGTTTTTTTTATTTTCAAAAGTATGTTTTTGAAAATATGAAATTAAACACGTTTTTATTGTTTTAAAAAACTGAAAACAACCTGAAAATAGTAAAAAAAAAAAAAAAAAAACAAAATCTTAGGTTATGTTCTCTTTGTGTTTTAATTTTTACTTTTAAGTTTTGAATTCATTTTTATCTTTCTATTTTGGAAGTTTATTTCCAAAAAACTAAGAACGCGTTTTGTTTGTTATTTTGAAAAACTGTTTCTCAAAATAAAAATTTAGAAAGCGTGTTTTTTTTTAAATTTTGAGAATAATTTTTAATAATATTTTATTCAATAAATTTGATTATTTAATAATTTAGAAATATTTAATGTTAATATATTATTAAAAATATATATTTTTTAAAGTTAATGAATTTTGTAATATTTTTTTCATTATAATAATAAAATACAAATAAATAAATAAATATGTTTTAAATCTAGAGTTTGTTTTACATGAAAACACTCAAAATAATTTTTTATTGTTTTGAGTTTTTTTTTATAATTTTTTTTATTTTTAAAAATACATTTTTAAAAAAATATATATATATATATATATGTGTGTGTGTGTGTGTTTATGGCAGTAGCATGGTGGTAAGGCAAAGGTAGGTACGTTACATATAAATGTCAGAATGTTGGTAGGTTGTGGTGTGGAAGAATGCTCCCTCCTTTTTTGTTCTGTAAGGTCACTTTTCTTTGGGATAATTTGTGATGAATGAAACAACAATACGAGGTTTATTTTATTTTAATTTTTATTTAATTATTCATTTTTTTTATTTTTCTCAACTGGGTGCCCGCATTTTAGTTGCTTCATTGTTGTTTGGAGTGGCTTGCTTACACTAATAGTTCCAATTTCTTGATTAATTATTTTTGTATTAAGAAATAATAATAATAATAATAATAATAATAATAATAATAATAATATGAGTAATGCTAATAATTGTCTTAAATTTTAATAATACAAGTCTCCCTCTGGTTCAATTAAGGCTCCCTCACCCCACCCATTTAACCCCAGTTAACCATTTAAATTTAAAATTTATTTTATTTTTTATATTATATATATATACATATTAAATTCACTCATTTTTTTGTATGATAAATAGTTATACATATTTTTTAAATTAATTTTAAGTATTAAATAAAATTAAACTCAATTGAGATACAATTACTAAAATTAAAACATTTAAATAAATTAGCCACAATAATGTTTGAATTTTTTTTTTTTTGCTATTTGCCCTATATATATATATATATATATCAAACTGTTTGGTCTATTCATTTTAATATGTTTGGTCTATTCATTTTAATATGTTTGGAGTCATTAATTGATTATGCTTCATAGGACTTGGAATCCCTAGTCTCAGGAATTGAATTGTTTCTGACGAGTTGTTTCATATTAAATTGAAAGGATGGCGACTGATCGCATCTAGCAAGCTGCAGCAAATTCATTTATATGCATGCCTGCACAACACGCATGTGGTGTCTGGTGTTGTAATTGCTTGCAAGCCCTGTGGTCCGCACCCTTCTGATTCATTAACCATGCACATGATACACGAATTCAACATATTACTACTACACATAATGAAACCCCCATGGGCCTCATCTAAGTTGGGTCTCTTTCGACCACAACAACCCAAGCCCTGGCCTACTACTTGGTTTAGCTAGCTTTTGCTTAGATTGGATCGGGGATTCGGGAAACTCTTGGCTTTATGTTAGTTGTCCACTACCTATAACATAATCCCTCTTCTCTTCTCTTTTTATTCGGGTTTGGGACCAAAGCTGGGGAACCAACAGTTAGTTAACTGCAAATTGGATTAAGTGATTACAAAATGAGAATGTGAATTACAAATGTAATAAAAACTTACATACAGAGAACTAACTCTATACAACCTAATGTGACAACCGTTTCATAACAAAATTTAACTTCCCATTAGTGTTTTTCTTAACAAAATTTTACCTCTTCAGGAACATCTTTCTGAATTCGTCGTTGGATTTTGGCTTCTCATCTTCCCCTTCCTGCGCTTCCTCTGGTTTCTTTCTATTTTTGTCAGTCCATCCTAGGGGTCTGACGGCTCTTGGCACTGCAAACGTGTTCTTCCCCGTCAGCTGGATATTACCATCTCCCCGATGATTCGCCGACTGTGGCTGAGTTCCTGCACTACCCTTGGCTACAGTAGAAGAATTTTGGGAATCAGATTCCCCAACTGCACTGGGTGTTCCACTTGCATTCCCTGAAATTACACAGGGTAAGTGGAAAGCAGCAACTGAAAGCGTAGCTGACAGGGCAAGATAATAAGATTCTATAACCTGATTTCTTAATCACATTAACAGACAGTGAATTTACAGGGCAAGATAAATGAATCAATCCTTGCACTCCTTTTGCACAAACTTATCTCTAATTGGGGTCTACTACTTGAATCTAATTTGTCAATCATCTCTCTCTTGAACCAAATTTTTTTTTTTTTTTTTGGGGGGGGGGGGGTGGTGGGGTGGGGGGGCAAGTCTTCAACCATACAGGCTATTATATGAATCTACATATTATACATATATGCTTGCTTCGATCAAATTGACTTGTTTGATATCACTTAGTATTTTGCATTGAATTATTTTCAAATTGATTACTTGTGCCTCTTGTAGAAGTATGCATAGATATTAAACGTGTTTAATTATTCTGTATGAATTTCTGTATAGTCTTTAGATTGTTTCTATCTCTCAACATTTTTATGTTTCTCATATTATCTTCCACTTCCCTAAAACATTTTTATATGATAATTAATCCTATTACAGAATGAGTAAAACTGCCAGTGATGAGTATTTTGTTACTTCCCCCCTATCTCCACTATTGGGTATGAACCTCAAAATCTAAAACTCAAAGAATCTCCAAGGCTATGTTTGGATTAAGGGGATGAGGGGGGAAGTAAGGGTTTCAGAGAGGGAAGGAGAAAGAATCCTCTTATTTGGAACATATTTTAAAAGAAACGGGAAGAGAATTGGAGGGGACCTAATCCCCCTATGTCCTCTAAAATCTCATTCCTCCCAAGTCGAAGGGTATGGCAGGGGATGCAAATAAATATTATTGACTCTTTCTTTCCCTTTCATTTTCATTTGAACTCCCAAACAAGGGGGAAGAGAGTTCCCTTCTTTTTCTTCATTAAACATCCAAACAAGAGTGCGATTGACTCCTCTCTCCTTCCCTTCTCTTCCCTTTTTTTAATAAACCCTTCCATTCCCTCACCTCCAAAGCTCCCAAACACAGCCTTAAGGGCATCCTCAAAAGACAAGGCTCCCCTACTTTATGAGGGTCGGGGCGTCATATCTTTACATGACTTTCCTCTTGCTATTTTGCAAAGAGATTATTCACAATTTGAACTGACCTACCAGTCAGAGAGGCTAAGAAAGGACCTGTCTGATAATATATTAATTCAGTAATCAATCCTAAAACAGCCGTTAGAAAATCACAAAAAAAAAATGTTTACATAGGTCATAGGGTGTCAACAAACCTTGTTTAGGAAAAAGCATAAGAATACACTAAAATTAGAAAATACAATCAAATTATCATTTATCAATATGCTATTTTCCTAATTTGTGTTGATTTATTTTCCTAAAATCAATCCAAATCCCTAGATTTTGGTCCCCTCCAAAAAATTAGCAATACCAAAACAGTATTAGGATTAGAATTTATAAATAGTAAAAATATTAATAAAATGACAGAATTGGAAGAATAAATAGGAAAATATTAATAACAATATTATAAATTTTCTAATATTGTAAAAAAGAATTAAAATTTACAATCAATATCATTAATGACTTAACATTAATATTATAATATTAGCAATATCGTGAATATTATATTAGTAATAACAATCCTGCGATATTATCAATCTAAACTATTCACTATTTTAATATAATATAATTTAATATTCATAATAAATTGTTATCTCTAAAATTATAATATTAGTAATTTTATGAGTACTGTTTTGACAGTATTATTTTTATAAAAATGATCATATAATTATTAATTTTAATATTATAATAATAATATAATTATAACATGATATAATATTATAAGCGGTAATAAATGCAACTTGTTTTCAGATAATGTGCATTCCTTGTACCTTGTTTTTAATTTCTAGACAATTCTATTGATTAATTAAATGATTCAAAATATGATGCGTCAGCAAATAGAATTGGAGTCAAAAATAATGGCTAGCATTACCCTACATTATATAACAATTTAACACATGTTTTCTTAGTTATTTTGAGTCACATTTTTAATTTTCAAGATAAGAGATAAATTTCTATATTTAACAACTGAATGCATTTTTCAAATTTTCTATAGAAAAGAAAAATCAGGAAATAAAGTGAAACTGAAAAATATTTTCAGTAATTACATAGGCCCTTTTTATATACATACCATAACCTACTGTGCCTAAGAATTGTCTTTCTGATGATCCAAAAGTTTTCAGGAAAGGAATGTGCACGTGCAAAAACCCAGCACTGTTGTGACTGTAACTGGGTGAGTAGAAATCTCCATTGGCATAACACGGAAATAAAATGTTTCCCCATCAAAGGGAGAGGAAAAAACGAGAAGATTATGTAAGGAAGAAGAATACAAGCATACCATATTCCAACGGGGTGCTATGTCCAGCAGATTCTTTCTTTCTCCCCTGTTTTGGATCTGATCGCGCAATACTCAGTTTCTTGCCAAGAAACATTTTCCTGTTCTTTTCTAATGCAGCAATTAGGTGTGCATCAGAAGAGAAATCTACATATGCCAGTCCCTACAGAGTTGAGAAGGAGTACTGTGTTGAAATTGATTGGATTAAACAGTAATTAATACATATGCAACCGACAAAGCATGGGAATCAAAAACTTCACCAGTATCAAAAAGGCCTCCCCTCACCTTTTTACCCCAAGTACTTATTCTATACTAATATTTCAACAGTTCATTGCATATTCCCACAAATACAACGGTACACTTTATTTCTAGATCAACAAGAAGATCAAATATCACACTTTATTCAGACATGCACAATGCATAAGACAAAAGCCTCAATCACCATAATTGATGCTAGCAATAGAAAGAAGGCATTTGAAAAATCTCTGGCCTGGATATAAAAACATAACTGCATTTTTCATTGACAAACAACCCACTCATAATTGGAGCCATTATCATCAAATCCATGGCCAAAACTCAAGCTCCAAATCAACAATGACAATTGAACCACTTTTTATTCATTGTGGAAAAAAGGATTTCTTAAAGAGATGGCATCTGATAATGCTTCTATCACATGCTTTGTGTAATGACCATACCAATGGCCACAAAATGAAGAAAATGATATTTCAGCTCTAGTTCAAGGGGAATAAATGTAAAGACAGCGATTTTGGATAATAAGGGGTTCCCTTATACCTGCATAAACTACTACAAAACAATAAGGGATCAATGTTAAAGGGGAACAGAAGTGTCACGACACAGAAATTGCAAGAGAAATAACAATGAGAAGGTCAATGTCAGAGAGAGAGAGAGAGAGAAAAAAAAAAACTTTTTAAATAATGTTCCACAATTAATTGACTACAAAAGTGGTATGCTAAAACACCCACTAAAAAGTGAAGGACAATTAAAAACACAAGAGAACACTAACAGTTACCTGCTAAAATAATAGGAACATTTAAAATGCCACAACAATTATGCTAGCATGAACATTGCAATTGTGATTATTAGACATCATAAAGTAGCTTCCTATGTTGGGCAGTGTTCCAGTAAAAAGAAAGATAATATAACTAGGCAAATTGTAAATTTTTGCACACATCTTGAAATATGGTAGGTTTTCTTCCAAAACAAAGAATTTTACAACCCAATATGATCTTTTGGGGGGAAAATAAAATTAAGGAGAATGGAAACTTTGCATGAAAAAGAAATATAAAAAATTAAATGGCTATTATATACAAGAAAATACGATTGCATGATTAAATATAGACTATTATTTTTATCGGATCCCTAATCGTAAAAAGAAAATTGCTTTTAAGTACCTTAGATTCCAAAACTGAAAAACTGAACCTATACAAGTGTGCTGTTCCCCCCAATTGCATAACAGCATAGAGCATGTGGTGAAGCATGTTTCTTATAGTGAAGTAGGGTGAGTGCCCCAGAAATTTACATCATTTGTCAAACCATCCAGTGTAATACCCCGGGAGCCCAGAGAAGAATAGTATATATCGAGGATAGGCAAGGAAGGAAACAACACCAGCTAGATACCTTTTGGGCTGAATGTTGGCAAAGAACTCCCAAGTTAAGTGTGCTTGACCTGGGGTAATCCAAGGATGGGTGACCCCCTGATAAGTTTGTGTAGGCCCATTAAGGTAAGTTGTCCCGATCCTTCCTATCGCTCGATGCAGGATGTTACATCCAAACTGCCATGTAACTAGAGTCTTTTCTAAGTTAGGCTTCACACAAAGAGAAGCACAGCTTTTAGGGCAGAGCAGAAGCTCCAAAAATTGCGTCTTACTTATGTCCTGAGTTAAGAGGTAACACCACCCAAACCTCAGTTATGAGGTCTAAATGTGGTATACCAACTTAAAACACCAGACAAGTTTCTATTAAAAGCTAATTTAAAGATTGCCAGCTCTCTCTTGTTGCTATTTGCGAACAAACATAGATGAAGAGAGAGGAAGATAAAATGAAGGAACATGGACCTGTCTGGATATATTTGTCCAAACATTTATAGAGAGAGATGGAGACAGCCATACCCTTGATTTTCCTGTGTACTTGTCCTTTAAAATGCGAATACCAACCACTCCACCAGTATCACTGAAGAAACCACGCAGATCATCATAAGTTGCCTGCACAAGTTATCAATAGATGATTTAGTGGTCATACAAATGGCAACCTGTTTGTGTTTAAGATATGCAGGTGCACGGAAAAGAGCACGATGCTCAAAGCAGATGGAAGTGGCAGTAGATAAACAGACCTTAAGGCTAAGGTTTGATATAAAAGCAGTGCACTGGTCATTGTACTTGTGTTTTTCAGGGATAAAATCTTTCTTCTCTTTTTCATGTATAGTGCTAGTTTTGACATCATGGACTGGGAAACTTTCAATTTTATTAGCTTCAACCAAGTCCTCTGGAGCCTTATCCCTTTCACGTGCTTTTGTGATGTTTGACACTGTATCTCTCTGTCGCTTAGCTGTTGGTTGTTCATCAGCTATATTTTGGCCCTGCCTTTTCCTTTCCCGTGCACTTTTCTTGGAGGGCTCTCTCAGATTATTTATTGTGTCAATGTTTTTACTCTCCTGCTGCAACCTGAACAACTGCAGTTCTTCTAAACGAGGAGTCACCTGCTAAGTTAGGAACAAATAAAAGCATCACTAGCCAATTGTTTGATCCTGTAGTTCCCCTACAGATTTCAAGTAATTTTCTATGCATTTACTGTGCTAGGGATGCAAAAATTATAAACAGTAAACACCAAAATGGTTGCAAATAGGGTATTGATAATTTCAACCTGATTTGCAGTTTTTTTGTGGTACAGATACAGGTACATAATATGGCATTTTCTTCCATACACGATATGAGGGGTAGACTTAGTTGGAGTGCTATTTGGGGCTCACAGTTCAATTTGATGCAGGTCATTTAGACATGCACACAAATTCAAAAAGACAATTCTAACAGTTAATTAAATTGAGAACAAATTGAAGAGTTTTTATTTTTATTTTGCCAGTGTGTTAATTTTACATCCCTAGCTTTAGGTTACTTTAAATTTAGCACCTAGAAAATTCTCTTAAGAATTGTCTTCAATTTCTTTAATCACGTGTCCTCTAAAACAGGGTCTGTATATGTTTCCATCCACTGTGCAAATGTGCAAAGGCACCAAAATCAGGATTGCAGGATTCAAATCAGAGTTCTGTGGGGTGCCCTGCAATCCGTTAACGAATTAACATGCACAAGCACAACAATGGAATTCCAAGGATCACTAATCTAGGTCAGGATTGATGAACATTACAGGCAGAATGGTGCTATCAAATCAATAACATATAAGTTCAGAGCCTGATTGCACATTCTTTTCTCGTCTGCCAGACGTGGGTTCATCTATTCTCAGAAATAGAGAACATGGATCAAGGACAGTTGTGGATGAATAGCAGTTGATGGGAAATCCAACAGACAAGTAAACTATCCAGCTTATTGGATCATGACCAAATGTTATTTAATTGGGTCAACTAAACAAATTCCCCATCTTATAGATAAATCAAAGACAATGATGTTTGACATATCCGTAAAGTAACAGTGGCAGCTGTTTTTTACTTTCCAGAAGTTCTTTATATTCCCTTACATATCAAGATCATTTTTCTAGATAATAGGCAGCTTTTAAGGCCATAGGAGGCATGCAGCTACTGTAAATTTCAATAGTATCAGTACCACGCCTAATTAGGTATTTTCCACATGCATGTGTATGAGACACAGTTTAGCCATTGCAATGCAATAATTCATGAAATAAAATGAACTTATCTGCTAAATTGGATATTAAGAACCAAAAATGAAGCAGCAGCAGGAAACAATACCTTCTGTAAAGCATAATCAAAATCTTCCAGTGTGCCAAATTCCCTCTCAAAGCATAACCACAAATGGCATATGTCCTGAATGACAATGTTTTTTAGGAAAAGAAGGCATCATCTAATCCAAAAGGCAGTACTCAGTAACTAAATAAACCTCCTGCAAACCCAAAAGCACTAGACAGTACACAAAATAAGATCAGCAGTGGTATCACTGGCACCAACATGAGGACAGATTAACACACAACTTTCTGGGTCAAAAACAAGGAGAAAGAAACTGAAAACTAACCAGCCTAAAATCACAAATCAAGTCAACAAAGAAGAACAAGGGAAAACAATTACTCAACACCCCCACCCATCTTCATTTTGACTTGCAATTCCGAAAAATAACAGGAAAAAAAAAACCAATAATACAAACTAGTTTTCTCTCAAAAAGGTGGGATTCAAAAATCAAGTTGGGTTGAGATAATGAAAAAACATGTATTGTGGTTTAGTTAAAATTCTGGACTTCAATAGTGTTATCCCAGTCTTCCACTTCACTTATTCAAACACTCAACCCTCAAGAGTAATAGGAAACTCTCCACACACGAAAGAGAAAACAGAATAAGAAATTATAGACAATAGATGGACACACACAAGAAGACACAGAATTTATCTTGGTTCAGTTCCCTTGAATCCAGACTGCGTTAGGCCTCTTCTCCACTATCTTGAATCACAAGAATGATTACATGCACTGCAGAACACTCTCTCACTTCCCTAACCTCAGGCAATACAGAGTTAACACAAGATTACAAAGCATTCAACAGCTTTGCTCTCACACAGCACATACTCGCATGACTCTCTCAAGATAGGATCAAAAAACAGAATGAGAATGAATGACCCCCGACCCCCTATTTATTGAACATAAGAGGCGGACCAAACAAGACATAACTGGCCGTTACAACCTTGGCTGTTAAAACTAACCAACTAACAGAAAAACTAACTAATGAAATACCGAATACATCCTTGACATAAATGCCCTCCCAAGACTCTCTAGCTAATCTAATACAAATGATTTAACAAATAACATAAATAGTTGAAACATGCCAAACATTTTTAACTTATGAAGTTCACTGTAGTTTACTGCTTTGCCCTGTAAAAAAGCCCAAAACTTCAGCGCCACTTGATGCACTCAAGTAGACATGCACAATATCTTTAAACCCAAATGGACTAAATAACTAAATATTCTAGTAGAATAGTATTGGTTGGATTCTCAAGTTAACTATTTTTAAACCCAAAATCAACCCGAACTAATTTGGAACCAAACTCAAAACCTAACAAAATTTGATTGTTCAGTTGTATTTTTTTTTTCATTTGCATGTTACTGAATTGGAGCTTCTACAGGGTCTCCCTATAGTTTAGGGCTTTGAAAGGTAGTAAGAATATCAAGCTACTTTTGTTAGATTTAGTTCTTTCAAGGTGGAGAGCAGTACTAGGATTTGGTTTAGTTGGATGACTGGTGTGGCCATAGGCCTCCTCTGTGTGAGTGTTCCAGATTTCTTTTGGTAATTTCTTGTGGTTCCCTCTTTTAGGCTTAACTTGTTTGATTGTGGATTCAACTCCTTGAGAACTTTGTCTGATTTGTTGCATCATGCATGATAATGCTCCCTTGTAAGTAAGTTGGTTTCTTTTGTATAGGATTCCACCCCTTTTGCCAGTTCTTTCTAATATAACATAATGGTACTAATCTCAATTTGGCATACTATAATTCTTAACCTCCATTGGTCGCATCATGGATAAAGTAATGACAGGAAAATAATAAGTAGCAGACCTCCGAGCCTGTCCCTGGAAATCTTTTACTGTAACATCTCCGGTAAAGCGATCTAGCTTCACTAATGTTGCCCATTTCAATCTCCATAGCTATATAACCTTGCCAGGCTTCTAATGCAGAGCCACTACACAATAAACAGATTGGGACAGTTGAACACTTAGCTACAAACAGAAAACAACATGGAATTCACAGAAGGCAAAAAGGGATGACCAAACCTGTTTTTAAGTAAGCTCTCCCAGACTCCACGAGCTGCAACTAAATCATTTCCCAACTTTGACTCCAACCGTGCCCAATAAGAATGCATTCGCAATAAAGCATCTGTGCCCTTGAGGTGGGGTGATAAGTAATCAAATGCATGCTGGAACAAACAACAAACATATAAGAACATAAAGGGGAAGAAACAGCTTAATGAGCGTGCACAAAATTTATGCACAGCAGATAAATGAATATGGAATTCAGTATATTTTGCAAAGCAGAGACCTTGTTATATTAAAACAGGAAACTGCCATCACATAAATTGCAGAAGATGTCTTGGAGATACTCAAAGTTAATAAATCTGAGATTATTTAAGCTGAACTGCAGAACAACTCTTTTCAGGTGCTACTTCTTGTCCTGGAGAAGGGAGTTTTTATTATGAAAGCTACCAGAGGATGAGGATCATAGATGCCAAGCAGTTGAGACATACTAATTCATAAACGGCTATATTTTTTCAGTAGGAAAGCAATGTATACCTGAACAAAGATATGGCATTTTAGGCATTAAATATGACAACAGAAGCCATACATTTGTAGGAGACATTTCTTAGGGAAGACATACTCCTAAAGAGCACAGATAACACATGCCACATATACACCAAAACATGGGCATATCAATTGGTTAAAGAAATCAGCACGTGATGCTTTGGATACATGGGAACAAATAACTAAATGTTTATGAATATACATGAAAACACCATTAAGGATGGAATAAACCAAGAAATAGGTTGTGTGCGGGTGGCTTGAAGGAATTATAAGGGTTTTGGAATAAATACAAGAATAAAATGACTACTAGTGGATAATTGTAAATAGCTTAAGAGAGCGGAACAAAATCATATTTTCAGGTGCAACACCTGAGGTAAATAGCCAGGATCATCTGCAGAACAAGACAGCATTATTCTGGAGTTCTTCCCTCACACTATTAATCAAATTGCATAAAAGGAATCATTCTCACAAAACCAAGAGAAGACTTTTTTTTACCCTAATATGCCAGTTATATGCTCCAGTTCACTTGCCTTCATGTTTTAGGCATTTTTCACCACAAGAGAAAGCCCGCAAAAGAATATGCAGATGACTTAAGAAAATATATGTGGGAGATATGGCATTATATCGAAAGAGCTCCTGAAGGGTTGCAAGTTGCATGGGCTTAGGTGCCTATGCGCAAGCAAAGGAAGTATCCTGAATAGCATCATCATAATGCCTCAAAAGGTATTCAAATAAACAGAACCAGAACAGCAGTGCAAAAAAATAACATTTTCAGATGACCATTAGAAAGCATGCATACTTGATGAACTCCAAGTCCAACAACAGTGGAAAATATAGCAAGTCTGGTGGCCAGAATATTACATCAAGTTGCATATTGCCAACAAACCTGAAATGTCTCCCTTATTAGTGCATAATCCAACGCATCCCCTGCTTCACCAGCTTGTGATATTCTTCGCCTTATGCCATCAACCCTAGTGAGAAATATATCCAAGTACTGGAAAAAAAAGGTTGAACTGTCATTCAAAACAACATATTCCCACAAGATTCAGCAGTATTTTGCAGAACAACATCAAGGCTAAGACAAGTACAGTGATTGAACAAAACAAAGTAGATTCCAATTTCCATCTAATTTCATAGTCTAACAAAAAAGGGGGAAAAAATACCATCAGACTACAAGGATGGTCAATGGTGTGAATTTAATCAAAAACTTGATAAGCTATCTATTATAAACGATGCATCATAATAATGATTATTAAAAGTTCCACCAAATAATTTGATGCCGTCTAGCAACCTAGATATAAGGAAATCCATCTTTTCCCTCTCCTCAAGTCTTCTTTACAATTTTGAGCCTTTTGTTTTTGATAGATAAAAGTTTCATATCAAATCACTTTATATCCCCCCACCTATGCCACAAGAATTGGGTACAAGTGTCAGTATCAGCCCCAACCACCTGTAGATCCAACTCATTAATGGCATCTCCTTCCCTCTGACAAGAGCTCAATATTAATGCCAGTAAAGATCCCGCTCTGCTAACCACTGCAAAGCTACACCTTCAACCAACCTTTTCCCTAATTCAGCAATCCACCACCACCCTCCTCACACCTGACCATTGCAGTCCATAGCATGACATAAGCATCTCTGTCCAAAATTTCACTATTTCTTTTCTAAACCTTCAATCTCTCACAACACCCTCCTGCCTTCTCCACTTGCTCTTCCAGGCACCCAAATCAGCAACTGCCAATTGATGAAGTAAGTTGTCATTTGCCTCTTCTCACATTATCATTCCCACCACATAGCAAGCCTTGTTTCAGCTAACCCTCAATCCTATTTATTTCTCCTTGCAACCCGACAACCCATTTCAACTCCCCACTCCAGCCCCCAATGGCAGCAATAAAAATACCATGATTCGTACCTTAAGAGTAAAGGCCCAGCCTATCCACTGGAGCAGTTGGGACACTTTTCTTTTCTACAGTTGAAACTCCACCGTCTTTGTTTCTCTTTCTATAAGAGATCTTCATGATAGATCAACTTACCCCCCTCCCCCAACCCCTCTTCCTGGGATTTCAATAAAACCAGTTGAAATGATTATAAGATAAAGACCATGGAGTAAACTGGAGAAAGAAATCTTATGGCATTATTCAACAGAACTTGCTGCTTCTTCAGAAGGCCCAAATAAGCACACCTTTTCACCGTATCAGTCCTGTTACAATAAGTAGAATCAAATGTACAACTGGTAGAAAGGACCAATAAATTCCTAATATTATCTTTGCCCCTATTTGATTCACCTGCATAATTAGGTTCATCTCCATTTCTGAAACTATTTCTCCTGTCTAACCTACAATGCTTAATCAGGGTGAACTATCCAGCTAGGAGTGACTCGACCATAAAAGCGCCAACCTACAGCCTAATCCAAGCCACACCCTCTTTCAAGAATCAACTAGCCACCTCATAAATCCAAAAGGCCCCGTGACCTGATAATTGCCTTGTGCCCCAATCCTGAAGCCACACCCTTCCATGCCCAAAAAATAAAAAAGGTTCTCCTCACCCACTTCCCTCATAGAGGTTGTGAGGCCTATTTGCAACTACAAAGCAACCTCATATCTCAATCTACATAATATTTTACCTTGGCGTTCCTTTCTAGTTTGATTCTTATGTAAAACATGCTTCATGTCAGCCATTGCCTCATCAACCTTTACAATGGCTCCAACTTCGTCTCCAATTGCCTCAAAATAACCTCCGTGTTCCACAAATGAGCAAGGACCCACATTGCTTTTACCCATGCATATTGTGCACCAAGTGCAACATGCAAATACACCTCTCACCAATAAATCACAGGCAAAATTTCCTAAAAGCACCACCTCAGATCTCTAATGCACTAGGATCTTCTAAAGATGGAATAATTGAATAAATAACAAAAGTTCTTAAGATCCAGAATCTCTATATGTACCAACACTTTCTACAATCAGTCATTTCATTCCATTCTCGATTCTATATGTACCAACACTTTCTACAATCAGTCATTTCATTCCATTCTCTCATGTTTCCACCCATTAGCTTCCACCACAGGAGACTCCAGAGTCCAGACCACCCATACTTCCCACCAAGCAATGACTCCTAAATTTACAATTCAACACAAGAGGAAGATTTAAACAACTGCACACCCTCAGATTGATGCCACTGGCAGCGAGTATCTAGGCTGATCCTCCAGTTACATCCACAACCACCTCAATCAAAATCAACAATAGAGTACCCAGCGATCCAAAGTTCCAAACCTATCTCCAGATCTTGTTAAACAAGCAAATGCCAGTGCCAACCTAACAGAGAAGACCCCATCAACTTCACAAACTTCCTCCCTCCACATAATTCAGAACCTCTCAACCCTCCCCACTTCCTAAAGCTTCTAAATCTACATTTTCCATAGTTGTTTTGCCTTCTTCAACTTCAAACCCAACAAACACAAACCCTTAACAGAGTCAGCGCCTGCAACAAATCTCCCCTATCTCCACCATATGATGACACAACCATTCTCTTGAATGGACCAAATATGTTGTCTTAGCCCACTGAACAATCCACTCAGAGATCATCATCTCTCTTCTTACAAAAACAAATTGTTGCTACAACATAAATGTGTTATAAAGACAAAGGATGCAAAAAAGAGTGAAAAAGCAGAAATTTTCTATTTGCAATGTTAATAACTACATAATTGAGTGAAAGAATTATGTCCATACCTCCTCAAAGCTAGAAAAAGTACACAACAATGACCTTTCAAATGCCTGAAACATTTGGAAATTAAATAAGTAGCCAGACAATAAAGCTAAGAAAATCTCAAATGCATAACTTAGAAGGTGAGAGGAGATATCGAAGCACGCTAATCAAAATTATTTAAGTAAAGGAACTACATAAAAGCCGGAGAGACAGTAGTAATTGCTTTCATTGACCCTTTTTTGGTTTTGGGAGCAAGCTTGGCTCAAGTGAATCATATGGAATCCAGGCACACCCCCCCCCCCCCCCCCCCCCCCCCCCCCAAAAAAAAAAAAAGAGAGCCTAATTAGGACCAAGAATTGTGGTGTTAGTGCATATAACACATGAGCACAAATAAGAGACTTGGTAGATTATTAAAAAGAGAACTCAAAAGTATGTAACTACAAGAACGCCTAGGAGAAAAAATAGTTTTGCAAACAACATAACAGAACAAGATAAAGAAAGTATTAAAGATCCCAAAAGGGCAGAAATTCCCCATCCCTGCTCGAAAGGTACATAACACATGCCATCTAAAAAAACATATAATGTTTGATAAATTCTCTTTTTTGGGGATAAATCATACCATCTATACTTGTTTAAAAGTTACCAAGTTCTGTGTCTCATTTACTATGAACTGTTTTCATGCATGACACAGCAACTGCCTCTAAACAAGGAAGTATTTTCTTTTGCGTGTGTGTGTGTATCAGCAAGATAATTATCATTGTTTAGAACAGTCAAGCATCGGGGAGTTTCGAAGAAACTAAGATGATAGATCATTCTATATCCTTATCAAGAGAATCAAATGAAAACTTGTTCAGTAAATAGGCACCCAGGAGAAAGGGTAATTAGAGTCACATACCAAAGCAATCTCTTTCTCAGAAGCATGGCATCTTTCAAGGGACAGCAAGTATCGTACCCAAAGTTCTCCAACCCAGGGGCAGTTTTTCGTGGCCCTGGAATAAACATCCTTTATAATACTACCAACCTGGCACAGGAAAACTGATAATCACCTAACTGAAACTGCTAAAACAAAGCACAACAGAAGGCAAGATAAAGGCCAACCTTTAAGGTTCTGTCAAGATATCGAGTATAATCAAGCCAGAGATCATTAGATATAGGAAATTCGGTTACGGCACGTTCATAGAGAATTTGAACCCGAGCTGGGCCTCCAGAAGATTGTTCAAATTTCAGATAGGCCTGCAATAACATCACACCGGCATTATTTCTAGAATAGTGTATGATAACAGACAACACACATCAAATAGGACCAATATGCTATTATCAAAAAGAAAGTTTAGGTAGAAAGTAACTTAGCACCCATCAAACAGGACCAATGCACTACAATCAAAAAGAGCATTTAGGCAGATAGCACCTTCTGATTAATGGAGCATAATCAATACAGAACTACAAGTTTATACCCAGTTAGATCTAGAAACAAATCTATATATATTGAATAAAGGATATGGCTCTGGGAACGAGGAACAAAATTTCATTTTTTTTCTGTTAGGATTAGGAGCTCTTAGAAAATCAATCAATACTTCTTGTTTGCCAATTCTCTCAACACTCCTCACCCGAAATCAACCCACAACAGAAAAATATAAACTGGAAATGAAAGAACAGAATTAAACAAAGAAATAACAAAAAGATACAACCAAACCAAACAATAGGCACAAGATATATCCTGGTTCGAACTGATCAAAGATCAGTCCTACATCCAGCCGCAAATCCTGAGAGCAATCCACTAGAAATCGATGAAAACAGATTACAAGAACCCTCCACTCTCTATCACACAAGTACACTGCCCTCTCACAGAGATTACAAAGACTCTTTATCTCAAAGCCTTTTCTCTCCTCTCGGCAATTTCACTTGTATTCAGAGACAGAATTGAATGAATGATTTGTTATGTCCGACTGCCTACCAACGACTTCTATTTATAGACCATATGGGCGTTAATTACAAAGTCTAATATTTAGCCTACACAAAGACTAAAATAACCTTCATAATAAAACATCTAAGTTATCTATATTCTAACTTAGAATTCCAGTCGCATTCACTCTCCAAACGAGTTCTACTGTCTTCTTTATCTTCTAGACAGATTAATTCATGCAAAAATCCAACATTTTCCACAGCCAGGTCTGCAATGCTTCAACTAACTGGATAAAAAAATGAAATTAAAACTCAAATTCCCCACTGAAACAGGCAAAACACTCCAAAACATCTGAAAGCAGGCACTAGTTTCAGCAATTCAAGGAATTTCAAACAATAGTTATTCTCATTACAAAAATATATTAAGGCAACAATACCTATAACAACAATCACAAGCCTTAATACTACGATGTGGGTTGGCTACATGAATTCTAGACCTCTAGTCATCTCTATCCATAGTAACATCCTCAGTAAGGTCATTATATCCTCTTGAAGGTTTTTTTTTTTTTTTAGGTGGGGTCACCAAATGGCATTTAAATTCCTACCCAAATCCATCTTCCCAATTTCTTGGCCATCAAAGTAGGGACAGTGACCCAACAACACCATGCAATAAAAGGCTGTCATGTACCTAGGGTTTACCTAGGTTTTTGATAGGAAATTAAGGGAAATCAGAGGAGGAATCAGACTGAGGGGAAGGGCATTGCAGCAAGAAATGGGGGGAAGAATTATAGACAGAACAGCAAGGAGAGGGAAAACAGAGGGAGCAAGAGAGAAATTAGAGAATTCATTCAACAATTCAAAAACATATCCTTATCAACCCCAGCAGTGGCTTATATAGCCTAACAGCCTCCCACATGCACCCATGTGCATAACAAGCCTAACTAAGGTGTGCTGGAACATTCCTCCAGCTAGCAGCGTGCTAACGTGACAAAGGCTAGGCAGCATCCTTTCATTCTTATAAAATTTACCACTTATTTAAGTATTGCCATCTCCATTCTGCCAATTGCTAATGGAATCTTTTGATGATTGAATCAAAGACATGTTCCCACAAAGGAGGAGCTCAAATATAGGCCATGATAACCAACCACAAGCTATCCACTTAAAACCCCATAAGAAAGGTTAAACCCTTTATAAGTTTATCAACTAAAGAAGATAGTGTGTTGCCTAGCCCCATCCCTACTATCAAAGAACTAAACTAACCATTCACTCTCTGATATTTTCTCCAAGAAGTCCATGAAGCAGAAGGTAAACTAAAACAAGGTCCAATAAAGTCCCCACTCACAAACCATCCTCCCCTCCCCCTCTTAGCAAAGGGGGGGAAAAAAAGTGGTGTATGACTCCCCATCGCCAACTCATACGATCTTTTATACAATCTACCTTATACAAACCACTGCCTTTCAAAGTTTAAAATGCCTACCAATACACCATCAGCCTAGGATTCATCCCCATAGCTCTTCAAACAACCTCCACAAATAAATCCTCCACCAACACCTCCCAACAGAACCACCCATCATAGCCCAAACTAGATCTTAAAAAATTCAACTGAACAGCCTCTCACACTACAAACCTGATACCTTACCTAGAAGAACACAAAAGAAGATGGTGAACTAAGTCATAGCACCTCTACCAATTACTCACCAGTGGCATCTTGCAACTTGATGGGTTGTATTGAAGGTTGACAAACCCTACATTTCTCGAGTACTATTTGACTAAAAAGAAATTCCAAGATATGAAACTCAAGATTAAGCATAAGCCACAAAAGCTTTGAAAATATATTAGGAAATTTTAATAGTTCAAAACTAAATTTTGGCAACATTACAATTACAAAATTGACTCAATGCCTACTACATTATATAGAAACAGAACCTCCACATGTGATCGTTGTTTTTTTACAATTTTTCTCCCCAAAAATGATGAGCATTTCATAAAATAGTATTTTACAACTTCCCATTCACGGAGGACAATGCAATTCACCTTTGGATGCCCCCCCCCCCCCCCCTTTTTAAGGAGTTCCAAGGAGGGACTAACAGAGAAACAGAAAACAATTGGAATAGGAAGTGGGAAATGAGTTGTTATAATAGAGAAGAATGACTCATTTCTTCAATAGAGTCACTAGGTAATGAAGAGAATGATAGGTGGTTAAACAAGATCAATATTATACAAAAAGAACATAAGGAAAATGCATGTTTACTTTTGTGAGGTAATTGATCTATGCTAACTAGATGCCTAACATTTCCATTTACAAATATATCCTCATTGAAATATAACACACACATGAACTATTCATACTAACCTATACGCCATTAGTTTTGTTTCTATATCCACAACTACATTCTCTTAATCAAGCTATTTGCTGTCATTTTTTTAACAGTATCATTTCAACTATTGTTATATATTCCTCAAATCTAACAGTATCACAACAACAAAAGCAGATACACACCATGTATTCTTGAAGTCTTTCCACATCAGGTACAGTCTGCTTAGAAATTTGTTCCTCAAAATGAATGCGAGCATTTAACATTTCCAATGCTTTTTTATATGAGGAGGCAACATGAGAAGGAATTCCGTCCAAGTCATTTGAGTTGTCATTAACAGCATTCCTTTGTTCTACCTCCCAAGATTTGTAGGCAAGTAGTGTCGACTTTGAGTCACCATGTGGAACAGACAATTGCCTGTGGAATATATTCCGAATGCGCTGGACTTGCTTTTCTCTTGCCTGACAAAACAAACTTAACGCTTAATGTACATCATGCAGAAACCTAAAAGAAAAATAAACAATTACTACCACTGGTTATACTCCACTCAAATCAGCTGATTATAGCAGTAAAGCAATGAATAAAGCTTGGAGCAACCAGCAGATACAGACACAACAAGACTTCTCGGGTCCAGCATGTACTTACAGTTAGCAATTTGTGGTGAAGAAGAAAAAAATATAAGTTATACACACTAATCTACGGCTTCCTATATATAGCAACAAATGAAGACACAGTCCCAAGCCTTCTTCAGTGACAGCATATGCACAGATGTACATATGTATCTATAGTCAGCATTTTGTGCATTTTGTGGTCAAGCAAGAAAATGAAGTAGAGAAGAGAGAACAAGAAGTATGTTAAACAGCAAAATCATTATAGGAAAGATAACAGATTCCTTAAGTATTTCCTCACCTCAACATCAGTCTCACCAATAGTGCAAAGGACAGCTAGCTCAAACTCCCTGTATGCTTCCCATATCTTAGTACCTTCAGCAACATGTAGACCAGCTGCAGTAATAGCACGCTCAAACAGTTTCCTAGCCTTTGAAATACCCTCAGGTGACCATTCACGCACTGATGGATCATGTTCTTGAACAAAATTTAAATAGTCACACCACAAAGAGACAGACTGCACAAACAGAGGCAAGTTATTTTCTTCAAACTTTGCAGCACACCTTAACCCATCAGAAATGCTATAAGTTTCAAGTTCTTTTAACCTCAGCTAAGAAACAGACAACACACTTGCTTGAATCACATACACTTAGGTTACTCAGAAAAGGATATTTATATATACAGTTAAGAAAAATGCACGTGCATCAAAATTGTTTCTTATAGAAATCATTGATAGGAAATATTGGCTGAAAGCTGAAAAAAAAGCCTTTTAATTATTACCAATGCAAATACAGAAAATTGGAGTTTCATTTCTAGATTGCCTTCAAGTACCAAACATGAAAATTTTGGCCAAAAGTTAGGTGTGGGTCAGATGAATTGTCATAAATAGTTGATAAGCACTGGCAGCTGTAAATAAATGGAGATAATTTTCTTTCTCGAGAAGAAAAACGTCTGCTGAAAGGCTTCCTAGCAGAGGGAAAGAGGAATGGGGGTCTTTGCATGCATAAAATACACAATAGAAGTGATGGCTTTATCTACAAATTCTATACCCTGATAATCAATCAGAGAAAAGTTGGAAAAAATACTCACTCGATAAAGCTTATTGATATTAAAAACTAAGCACCAAATCTTCAAGTTATCTTCTCTTCCTCATGAACAGTGTGCCTCAGAAAAGGAGGATCACGTTTAGTAGGCTCAACATTTTTCCTTCTCTCAGCCTTAACAAATTTTATCATCATTTACATGCGCGGGCGATATATTATATATATATCTCTGTGTGTGCGTGTGAGAGAGAAAATAATTATGAGAAAAAACCTAAGAGACTAACCTCTCTTAGTTTGTTATTTATAATAAGCATAATGGACCTTAAACAGTTAAACCTATGGATTTAATCTAATTACAAAATAAAGCACACACATATAATAATTATAATATATACTAATAATTCTAACACTCCCCCTCAAGTTGGAACAAATATATCATATGCACCAATCTTGTTACAAATATATTCCACTCGAGCACCCTTTAGAGACTTGGTGAAGACATCTGCAAGTTGATCATTGGAGTTAACAAACTCTGTAACGATAACACCTTCAACCAACTTTTCTCTAATAAAGTGACAACCGATTTAAATATGCTTAGTTCGCTCATGGAACACTGGATTGGAAGCAATGTGTAAGGTAGCCTGTTTATCACAAATAAGTTTCATAGGAGACACTTCACAAAACTTGAGTTTCTGCAGAAGTTGTTTAAGCCAGATGAGCTCACAAGTTGCATTAGCCATAGCCCGATACTCTGTCTCTGCACTAGATCTAGCTACTACATTTTGTTTCTTACTTTTCCAAAAAACCAGATTTTCTCCCACAAGAACACAATACTCAAAAGTGACCGACAATCAGAAGGAGATTATGCCCAATTTGCATCTGCATAACAACAAATATATGTGTGCCACTTATCCTCATAGAGTAGCCCTTTACCTGGCGCTCTTTTGATATATCTCAGAATCTGGATAACAGCATCCCAATGAGAATCACATGGAGAATTAAGGAACTGGCTAACTACACTCACAACAAAAGCAATGTCAGGACGAGTGACTGTGAGATAGTTCAACTTGCCTACCAGTCTCCTATACCGTTCAGGGTCTGAATAAAACTCCCCCTGTCCTGGCGAGAGTTAGACGTTTGGATCCATTGGGGTGTCAGCCGGTTTGAAATTCACCATACCAGTTTCTTCTAACATGTCAAGTGCATACTTCCTCTGAGAAATTGAGATATCATCTCCTGATTCAGCAACTTCAATACCCAAGAAATACCGAAATCGGCCTAGGTCTTTGGTCTGAAAGTGCTGATGTAAATGTTCCTTCAACTTCTGTATTCCAACTTGATCGCTCCTTATGATAACAATGTCATCTACATAAACAACAAGATAGATACATAAGGAAGAAGAATGACAATAGAAAACCAAATGATCAGCCTCACTTTGAGTGAGACCAAAGGATTGAACCACAGTGTTGAAATTGCCAAACCATGCCCGTGGAGATTGTTTTAGGCCATAGAGAGACTTCTTAAGTTTGCAGAGTACATTAGACTCCCCCTGAGCAACAAAACTAGGTAGTTGCTCCATATATACCTCTTCTTGCAAATCACTATGAAGAAAGGCATTTTTAATATCAAGCTGATAGAGTGCCCAATGACGCGTAGTAGCTAGGGAGAGAAAGAGGCAAACAGAGGCCATTTTCGCAACAGGAGAGAAAGTATCGTTGTAATCCAGCCATAGATCTGTGTAAAGCCTTTGACAACCAAGCAGGCCTTAAGACGTTCCACCTGGCCATCAAGACCCACTTTGGGAGTGAATACCCAACGACAACAAACGAGAGTCTTTCCTGGTGGTAAAGACACCAAATCCCAAGTGCCATTTGAATGTAAGGCGTTAATCTCATCTAACGTAGCATGGCGCCAACCGGGATGGGACAGAGCTTCACCATGGTTTTAGGAATAAAAACAAAGGAAAGTGACGCAACGTGTAGCGCGTGTGAAAAAAACACACCAAATAAACTCTTGAAAGAACAAACTTCAATGGCCGAAATTTGGCTTTCAAGAAAACGCAAAAATAAGACTGTTTTGCTAAGAAAACCCAAATAGGTTGCTGAAATTTGATTGAGAAAAACTTGATTATAAACTCTAGATTCTAGGTATATTTAAAGTATTTGGCTAATCCAAATCCATCTAATATCTGTAAACAAAATCCAACTAAAATCGTAATAAAAATAAAATCTTAATCCAACATGAAGTAGAATCCTAAATCAAGTAGAATTCTAAAACTTAAGAAGTATTAAAATAACATGAAGTAAAATCCTAAATCAAATAGAATTCTAAAACTTAAGAAGTATTAAAATATTGTTCAGGCGTGGTCAGGTCGGCTTTGAGCTGAGTCTTGATTCGTGATCGCATTATTCACCTCCACTTGAAAAGAATTCGTCCTCGAATTATAATCTGGGTATGACAACTTAACGTCTGGCAAATACAAAGAAAAATCAGCAACATTGAATGTTTTGAAAATACCCATATGATTTGGCAAATCCACAACATAAGCATTATCATTGATCTTCTTTGTAATCTTGTAAGGACCATACTTCTTTGGCTTTAGCTTGTTCTGTTGTCCTGCTAAAATCCGTTCCTTCTTCAAGAATATCATGACTTCATCTCCAACCGCAAATACCTTGCGTTTCCTATACTTGTCAACTGTTGCCTTGTACTTCTTATTCATCTTGTGCAACTTTTGCTTGACATCTTCCTAAATTGCTTGAACGTGCTCGGCTATGTCACTAGCTGCAACACTGAAACCTTGTACCTTTAGCAAATTTACCAAATCCAATGCATGATTAGGAACTTTCATGTATACGATAAAGAATGGTGATCTTCCTGTTGAACTATGCATGGCGTTGTAGGCAAATTCCGCTTGAGCTATGACTAGGTCCCATTGTCTTGGCTTGTCTTTGCAAACACTGCGAATCAAATTTCCCAAGGTACGATTCACCACCTCTGTCTGTCCATCAGTCTGGGGATGTGTTGTGCTGCTAAAATTCAAAGATGAATCGAACATTCTCCACAAGGTAATCCAGAAGTGACTCAAAAATCTTGTATCACAATCCCAAGTAATAGTTTTAGAGAGTCCATGTAGACTAACAATCTCCTTGAAAAACAATTTGGCTATAGCTATTGCATCTGCTGTCTTTTTGCATGGAAGAAAGTGCATCATCTTGGAAAACCTATCAACCACTATAAAAACAGAATCCATACCTCGTTGGGTTCGCGGTAGACCCAACACGAAGTTTATAGACAAATCTTCCCAAATAGTATTGGGAACAAGCAATGGCATGTAGAGACCGGTGTTAGAAGAGTGCCCCTTAGCTGTTTGACATATATAACACATCGCCACAATAATAGAAACATCTCTCCTTGCTCTTGGCCAATAATACCTTCTCATAACAGCTTCAATAGTCTTGTCTCTGCCAAGATGCCCTGCTAAGCCACCACCCTGCAAATCTCGAATAATTTTCTCACGAAGGGATGTGCAAGGGATGCACAATTGATTTCCCTTCATGAGAAACCCATCATGCACATAGAAATCTCCTGACGGTTGCTGAGACATGCATTGTTCCCACACATGTTTGAAATCCTCGTCTGTCGCATATAATTCTTTCAAGCACTCAAACCCAACAATCTCAACACTAAGGGTCTTGATCAAATCCACACGCTTACTCAAAGCGTCCGTCATTCGATTATGCTGTCCCGACTTATGCACAATTTTATATGAAAAATTATCAATAAAAGCAGACCATCTAGCATGCATATCACTTCTCAATTGCCTTTGACTACTCAAGTACTTAAGAGCTTGGTGATCCGTGTAAAGAACAAATTCTTTGGCAATCAAGTAATGTTCCCATGTCTTAAGAGCCCTCACCACTGCATAAAACTCCTTATCATAAGTAGACCACTTTTTTCTGGCTTCACATAACTTCTTACTGAAAAATGCAATTGGTCTCTTCTCTTGGAACAACACAGCACCTATACCCACTCCACTGGCATCACACTCAACCTCAAACAATTTGTCAAAGCTTGGCAAAGCTAAGACAGGAGCGGTACATAATTTCTCTTTTATCAAGGCGAAACTTTGCTCATGTTCTTCACCCCAATGGAACTTTCCTTTCTTTAAACACTCAATAATTAGAGCTACAATACTACTAAAGTGTTTGATAAACCGCCTAAGAAATTTGCTAACCCATGGAAACTTCGCACATCACTGATATTTTTAGGGGTTGGCCACTCTCTAATAGCTCGCACTTTTTCCTCATCTACCTTTATGCCCTCTTTGCTTATAACAAAGCCCAAGAACAACAAGCTCTCACTCATAAAAGTACACTTCTTCAAATTAGCATAAAGTTTATTTTCCCTCAACACACTCAAACACATCCCGAATATGCCCCTCATGCTCATTAATAGACTTACTGTATATCAAAATATCATCAAAATACACCACAACAAATTTACCAATGAAAGGGCGTAATGCTTGATTCATTAGTCTCATGAAAGTGTTTGGTGCAATGGTTAGTCCAAAGGGTATGACTAACCACTTAAACAACCCATCTCCAGGTCGAATTCTGATTTGATGATAACCACTTCTAAGATCAATTTTGATAAAAATCACAGCCCCATCAAGTTGATCAAGCATGTCGTCGAGCCTAAGAATTGGAAATTTGTACCCAATAGTAATTTTGTTAAGGGTTCTACTGTCAACACACATCCTCCAACTCCCATCTTTCTTTGGTGTCAATAATGATGGCACTGCACATGGACTCATGCTAGTCTGAACGTGCCCTTTTCTCAACAATTCCTCTACCTGCTCACGCAAAATCTCATTCTCCCTAGGACTCATCCTGTAGTGTGGTAGGTTAGACAAGCTAGCACCAGGAACCAAGTCAATGTGGTGTTGAATATCCCTCATAGGAGGTAACTCATTAGGCAACTCCTCAAGAACCACATCGTGACATTCCTCCAACAATCCCTGCACCTCCACTGGAATTTGATTCACCTTCAGCGGCTCACTCATGCTCTCTCACTTGATAACCAATAAGTGAACTTCTCGAGTATCCTTACACTCCCTCACAAACTCAGTGTGCTTATGTGTTATGGTAAGAAAATTCCGCCCCTCCACTTCAAAAGCTTTGGTTTGGTTCTTTTCCACTATGGGTAACAAAGTATAACGCACACCTTCTTTCTCAAGCTGATATATGTTCTTTCTACCCGAGTGCTTAGCATCTACATCAAATTGCCAAGGCCTCCCAAATAAAATATGGCAAGCATCCATATCAATAATATCACAATAGACTTTGTCAGAGTACTTACCAATAGAGAAAGGCACCCTGCAACGTTCATCCACATGTATGCCATCAACTTCTTTGATCCATCCAATCATGCAAGGGCTTGAATGTTTTTTAGGAGGTAACTGCATCTTTGCCACCACATCTCTTCCTATGATGTTCTCCTGACTTCCACTATCAATAATCAACTCAAAGATTTTTCTTTTCACCGTACACCTCGTGTGAAAAAGCTTATGTCGTTGAGTAGTATCTTCATTCTTTAGAGATAGCATTAACTTCCTCCCTACACATGTATATTCCCCATGTCCATAATCTTCTTCACCATCCTCCCCATCAGGCCCGCAATATACTTCATCTTCAGCAACATCTTCCTCTTCCCTTTCTACAATGTTAACTGTTTTCCTCCTTGAGCAATCACTAGATCGATGCCCAATCTCATTGCACTTGAAACATTTTAAAAGAATAGGCTTTGCATAAGGATTAAGGGATTTTGGAAGATTAGAAGTAGCACCTCGAATGTTTCCCCCAATTGTAGCCTTATTAGGGTTGACTGTATGGGGTAGATTGGAGGCTTACGCTCCCTAAACCGACTTGCCTTTATCAAAAGCTGCTTGTTTATTTTCATTCCCACCATACCGACGATAGTTGTCATTACGAGCTCTCTCACTCAACATTAACTCAGCCTTTAAAGCCAAGTTCCTTACTTCTTGCACACTCAGAATCATCTGAACCCCAATTTTATCACGAATAGCAGGCTTCAATCCATTCAAGTAACGAGCTACTTGTAGATTGTCACTTTCTGACAATTGGTTTCTTTCTGCCAATCGCAGAAACTCAGAGGTATATTCATTCACACTCTTCATTCCCTGTGCATATATTTGATAAGCTTCAAACATATATTGTTCATAGTCATGGGGTAAAAACCTATCTCTTAACAGCTGCTTCATTCATCTTCATGTCTGAACTGGCTGTCGACCTTCCCTCAATCTCGTCTCTCTTAATCGCTCCCACCAAACAGATGCACCGCCCTTCAATCTATAAGCCACTAACTTTACTTGCCGTTCATCTGGGATCTCCATGTATTCGAAAAAACGGTCAACCTCAATGATCCAATCCAGGAACCCCTCAATATCAAGATCTCCACTAAAGGTAGGAATATCAACTTTTAGTTTATACTCATTGTTGCCCTAGTGGTTGTGCTGATGCGCATTCCTCCTAACCCCTCTACCACCAGGGTTAGCTATTGCTTGACCAAAATCATCCTCTTCATCGCTATCTTCAATCACTGGTCTTCTAGAATTAACAAGGACATGATTAGTGGGTGATCTTCCCGCTCCGGCTTGATTCACCACATTATTCAGGTTCCTGTCATCATAAACTCGTAATAAGGTGATCAATTGGTTGTTAATTTGCTCCAATCGTTGCTGGATAGTACAAGTTACTTCCCGTTGTTCTTCGATTGCTCTCCAAACTGCGAGCAACCCCTGATCACCGTCACGAGGCTAGTTGCTATCGTTACCTTCAAGATTGGCCATCTGATTGGTTGATTAACTGCTCTGATACCACCTGACACAACGTGTAGCGCGCGTGTAAAATAAACACACCAAATAAACCCTTGAAAGAACAAACTTCAATGGCCGAAGTTTGACTTTCAAGAAGACGCAAAAACAAGACTATTTTGCTAAGAAAAACCAAATAGATTGTTGAAATTTGATTGAGAAAAACTTGATTATAAACTCTAAATCCTAAGCATATTTATAGTATTTGGCTAATCCAAATCCATCTAATATTTGTAAACAAAATCCTAATAAAAATAAAATCATAATCTAACATGAAGTAGAATCCTAAATCAAGTAGAAACATGAAATTGAATCCTAAATCAAGTAAAATTCTAAAACTTAAGAAGTATTAAAATAACATGAAATAGAATCCTAAATCAAATAGAATTCTAAAACTTAAGAAGTATTAAAATATTGTTCCGGCGTGGTCGGGTTGGCTTTGGGTCGAGTCTTGATTGGTGACCGCATCAGAAAGACTCGAAACAAATGCACTATAAGAAGGAGACAAACGGTCATAGCATAAAAAGTTATAAATAGGATAGGGATTACGAGTAAACCATGTACCTTTGCAAAGAGCAACAAGAAGATTGTCATGCTCAGGATCCGAAGCAGGAGGGGCCATAGACGGAGAGTTCTGGGTTGGAGGAATGCTGGCGTCGGTAGCGAGATGAGGACGACGATGATATGTAAGAAGTGGAGGAGCCATGGTAGGTGGACCAAAAAACAGTAGGGTAGACACCACAGAGGAGACAGACGGACCTGATGAGGACAATGGAAGAAAATAAAAAGAAACAAGCAAAATCTACTAAAAACTCTGTGAATCAGGCTAAGCAATCGAAAAAAAAAAAAAACTGATGTTCAAAGAATGTGACACCAGCAGACAAAAAATAGCGATGCAGCTCAGGAGAATAACACTTATAGCTGTTTTGCAACCGGGAATAGTCGAGAAAGATACACTTGAGAGATTTTGCAGCAAGTTTATCCTATCCAGGTGAAAAAGAATGTACAAAAATAGATATATCCAAAAACATGAAGAGGAACAGAATAAAGTGGTTGCGTAGAGAACCAAAGGGAATGAGGAATTTGCTCATGTAACGCTGAAGATGGCATGCAATTGATTAGATAACATACAGTTAGAACAACATCGCCCCAAAATTTGGTGAAAAGATTGGCATGTAAAAGGAGCGTCCGTGCAGTCTCAATAAGATAGCGATTCTTACGCTCAGCAACACTATTTTGTTAAGGTGTGTAAGGACAAGAGGATTGATGCAGGATGCCATTAGCAGTCATAAAGGTAGTAAATAGAGAAGAAAAATATTCAGGGACATTATCACTACGTAAGGCACATATAGAAACTCCAAAATGTGGTTTTATTTCAGCAGTAGATGTCTGAAAAATAGAAAACAACTCAGATCGACTCTTCATAAGAAACAACCAAATGCAACGAGAAAAGTCATCAATGAAAGTAACTACCTCCGGCGCATGGAGACGGAGGCAACAAGTGGCGGCGGCGCATGGGTGGTCCGGTGGCGACAATTCTGCGACGATTGGCCGATCTAGGGGTGACGAACCTGATAGTGGTGGCGGTGTGATCCAATGGTGGTCGAACAGTGAGGTTCTAGTATTGGGCAATGATGTTTGGGTTTCACGGCTAGGGTTTCGGTCGCTGGAAAAAATACACAGCGACGGCTAGGGTTTTTTTCTCACCGGTGGCTCTGATACCATGTGAAAAAATAATTATGAGAAAAACCTAAGAGACTAGCCTCCCTTAGCTTGTTATTTATAATAAGCATAATGCGCCTTAAACCTATGGGCTTAATCTAATTACAAAATAAAACACACACATATAATAATTATAATATATACTAATAATTCTAATAATATATATAGAGAGAGAGAGAGAGAGACTACAATGATAGTACAAACTTGGTCCTAGCACAAAGCAATGCACTTCCTTAAATCAAGATGAATCGAGTGGAACCTTCCCACTTTTAATCAAATCATCAGTGGTTGAACTTGTACCTATGGCCAGTTTAGGAACAAAAAGGCAACATCTAACTTCCGAAACTCACTTTACCGAATATCAATGTTGTACTCCATCCTAACGATCCATTGCTAGAGCCACACCAAAAATATTCACAAGCATTTAAAGAAAGTACTATATCTAAACTAATTGGTAACCAAAGCATTTGCTACTTACAAGGGGCCTGCAGTACTTTAAAGCCTCAATCAGTAATGCCTTAGCAACCATATATCTCAAAGGCTTTTCAAGAAATAAGGCTCTTACAAGGAAGTACCCATTTTTCATTGCAATCCAAAAGAGCTCAAACATGTTCAAGGTATGCCCCACCAATAAGATACCCCCCAAAAGCTCACCCTATTTGGAAATCTCCACTCAAAAGCTAATGTACTGAAAGTATAACCAAACCTCTTTCAAGGTGTGCTCCACCCATAAAAGATCCCCAAAAGCTCATCCTATTTGAAAATCCCCACTCAAAAGTTAATGTACTTAAAGTTCAACCAACCTTTATATGCCTTAACACAAACTCTTGTATACTTACCTTTCACTAATCAATTGCCCCCAGGTCCCACTCATGATCAATCCCCCACTGACCCATTTCCCAAGCTATCTATTCATTCCTCATAAACAAAAGTGCATGATTAAACAGCACAAAATACCAAGGCAAGAACATATCCACATACATCAAATTCTTACTTCTATCATCCGCAGACTCATGAATTTAAGGGACAGAATCCAAAAGGCATGGAACTGCTAGTTTCAAGATTTTATCAGCCTTACAATAACAAATGAGAACTGTGATAGACTAGCGAAGAAAAGTTGCTTCAAATCCCTTGTTGGACATTGGCATTAAGAGATTTAAGCGATTCCAGATTTTTCAAGATCAGGATTGGTTATGAACTGACAGACCATAGAGTTTCTGAATCAATGAAAGAAATGCTATTTTGGCTAAAATAAATAACATCTTTCTTGGAGGTCTTATTCTTTGATATTTTCTTGTTCCAGTTATGGCCAAAGATTTTCACGTGCCACTTTTTCTATTTTGTTATTCCATATTGGGTATGATTCTTTCATGGAAATAAACATATGATGAGGAAATTCATATTCAGAAGTGTAGAATAAAGGTTTCTACAGTCCTCCCTCTTTTTTCTTATGATTTTTTTTATACAATAGCATTTTATATTTGTGACATTGAAGGAATCAAAAATTGTCAAACTACATAATAAACTATGAACCAACCAGATAGTCGAAGATGCCACGCTCGTAAAGCTTCTCAATTGCATGGAAAGACTCGGATCTGTAAAACAAAACAAATAATAATATACGAGACACCCCACAAAAAACAAGTAAACAAAGTATAAAGATCACCACCCAAATAATGGACCAGCATTAAAAAGCTTCTCATTTGCCAATGCATGGATGTCTAGTCTGAGCTTTCCTGTTTTATCTCCTTCATAATTGAAATTTTCAACATAGAAGGGAAGTTGGTAGTAGAATATTGGAATTTTGAGGAAGAGGGATCTTTCTCCAATTAAACTTCACAATTCTATTCTCCTGTTTTATCTCCTTCCTAATTGAAATTTTCAACATAGCAAGGGATTCGGTAGTAAAATATTGGAATTTTGTGGAAAATGGATCTTCTCCAATTGAACTTCCCAATTCTAATCTCACATTATTTTGCAGCATTTTCCATCTAGCTAGCCAATATAGGCACACAAAAAAAGTGGCAATTTTATGCATCTTGGCATCACTCTATCTACTGTTGAATATATTGTACAACTACTAGCAGGACAGTCATTCTTCATCCTACTGCTACAAACCAACTATATTATTGACAGTAGGGTTATACCCAGAGAAGGATTTGTCAAGTGAATGAAAATCAAAGAAAATTAAATGACTCACTTGCATATATATTTTGAGGATAATCAAATTATAGAAAAAAATGAAAGAATCTACTTATCTTCTTCTTATTTGATAGCCCAAAGAAACCCCCAAGAAAAAAAATGAATCCAGGTTCAATCTTTTTTATTTTATTTTCCTGTGTTCTCTTCTTCTCTATCTTTTCTCTACCCAAATCCTAGTTCTAAAAATGAACGTGAAGCAAAAAAGTAGATAAAAGAACGAAAGAAAAGTCATAACAACCATTGTTACCAATCCCAGGTTGTAAGAGCACCATAACAGCTATTTGTTTAGAAAAAGTACCAACTTATGTACGGCATAAACCATTAAGTCAAAGAAAAAATTAGTGATGACCCAAAAAACGGATGGTACCCAGAACTCAGGGTTGAACTCAAAGTTGCTTCGTCCTTAGCCCATTCCTGCCACATTGTAGGGCTCAGCGGAAACAACTTGCTCATGGCCTCCCTCGCCCCATGTAGCTTCTCAATCTCCCCCTTTTTCCTCAGAGCCCTTATGTACTGCACGCAAAACAAGTAAACCCACCCGTGTAAAACACTCCAAGATCAATGCACCTACCCAAAAAAAAAAAAAAAAAACGATTCGGAGAGTACTTGAACATGCGCGTCGTAGTTGGAAGGGTTACTGGCGAGCTCCGCTTCTAGGGTTTCAATTTGGAGCGTCTCCCGGGCTTCGTCGTCGGAGTCGGAGTCGGATTCGGAATCCGAACCGGCGTCGGGAGGGTTCGTGGGATTCTGATGCTCGGAGTCGGATTGCTGTTCCGCTTCTTCCATCGGTGCTTCAGTGGACTGTTGGTTTGCTGAATTTAGGGTTTCTTCTTCCATCTCGTAAGCTTATGGGTGGAACTGGTATCCGCTATTCGTGAGCGAGCAGAGCTAATGCTCCTTGACACCGACCGCACCTGCGTTAAATAATGCGACCAGAAACGAAGCAAGAAAGTGCAGTAAATTTGTGCAACCCATTGTAAGCGAAATAATACACGGCCCAACAACAGTTTTTTTTTATTTAATTTTTTTATTATTTTAATTATATTCTTAATTTTTTATTTTTTAATTAATTTAATTCCTATATTTTAATATCTTTTTAATATGATAATTTAATTTTTTTATTATTTCAATTACATCTATATTTTCAAATCAATTTAACTTTTATACATTGACAATAATTGTCTTCTTTAATTTTCATATTCTATTATTTTTTTTATTAAATAGAGATTAAGTTAACTCAAAAATATAATAAAATATTTAAATTATCACACGAAAAAAAGTAATAGTACAAGATAAAAATATAAATTTTGCTAATAATGCACTTAAATTGATATTTATCATAATATGTTATATTATATTAATATTAATATTGAATTTAAATGCCTAAATAACATTTTCTTTAATATTGTTGATTTATGACACGGGTTAAAGTGTGATAAGTATATTTTATTTTTTGAACATTGTGTATTTATTATGTTTTTAATTTATAAATAATTATATTAATTAATTAAATATTTTAATTTTTAAAATATAGATTTCACCTAAAAATATTATGTGTTTATTACACTTTAATTATTGCCTTAATAATAAAATATTTATTATACTTAATTTATAAAAATAAAATAGTTATTTTATTCTAAATTTTAAAAATAAAAGGAAGTGATTATCATTTTCTTTGAAGGATACATTTTATAATTAAATCAAATTTAAAGTGTAATTAATATAATTTATTATTTCTTTTGAACTATAAATGACAAATCACTTTTAAGCCAGGTTTAGATTAGGGTTGGCAATGGTTCGGTTTGGTTTCGGTTTTTGCCAAAACCATAACCAAACCAAACTTAAATTACTAAAACCAAAACCAAACCATTACCCATTTGGTTTTAAAAATTTAAAACCATAACCAAACCATTCGGTTTCGGTTTAACCATGGTTTTTTTAATTTAATCCATATCAACAAACAAAGACAAATAGCATTCATAAATTTTTTTGATAATTTCACAACAAACAAAGATAAATTCTAATAAAGTTACCTTATTCTTGCATAAAGTTACAAAACTTATTGGATATAAAATCACATTTCCAAACCTACAATTGTTAAGATCAATAAATTAATATGTGCATAATTAAATTGTAATTTAAGCTAAAAAAAATTAGCTACGAAAGTTAATACCTTTATCAACAACATTAATATATTCTTCGTAAATTGATGCATATCCATCTAAAATGAATAAGCCAACTCCATCTAACAAAATTATAAATATAAAAAATAAATTAATATGAAGAGAGATGAGGTAGAGAGTGAGAAGCAGCGAGGGTGAGAGAGAGCAAGAGGGGCTGAGCCCTAGCGAGAGCAAGAGAGATCTAGCGAGGGCGAGTGAGAGTAAGAGAGATACAGAGAGCGAGGGCAATTGGTGAGCTCGCGCGGAGGAACAAGAGAAATGAGGCAGAAAGGGTGAGAGAGATTAAGGGCAAGCGAGAGCAGGGGCCGAGCCCTGGCGAGAGTAAGAGAGATCCAGCGAGGGCGAGCGAGAGCAAGAGACATGCAGAGAGCAAGGGCGAGGGCGGGCGGACGAGCGAGGGTGAGAGTGAGGTTGAGAGAGGAAGGAGAAGAGAAGGGGAGAAGGGTTTGCAAGTAAGGTAATTGGGCTGGGGTGGGCTAGCCTCAGGTGGGCGGGGTTGTATATAATATATATTATATATACATATTATACATATTATATTATATATATAATATATTATATATATATATTCGGTTTGGTTCGGTTACCCACCATTTGGTTCGGTTTCGGTTCGGGTTTTGGTTTGGTTTTAGTGAAAACCATAACCAAACCATACCCATTGAAACAGTGTTCGATTTTTCCCCGAACCAAACCATTACCCAGTCAAACGGTTTTTAACCGCGTTGACCGGTTCGGTTTCGATTTGGTTCCCCACGGTTTCGGTTGCAATTGCCATCCCTAGTTTAGATAGACCGGTGTTTTGGATGGAATAGCCAAAAACTGTCCATAATCGAGCATCTCTAGAATTTTCTATATTATAAAAAATAAATAAATAAATAACAATATGACAAAATAAGAAAATGATAAAACCCTACAAATATATATATAAAAACAATAATCAAGTTTTAATTAAACTATAAATGAATTTGCCCGCGAACATGATCAAATTCAATAAAATTTTACATTTGAACTCAACCCCTCTATTAAACGAGCTTTAAAATTACATTTAAATTAATTAATTAATAGACATAAACGAGCTAAAACCAAACTAGTCACAAGTTGTTTAATTTTTCTCATGAGTTCAGGCAACAATGAGACCAATGTGGAAATTAAGAAAGACGTCTGTAAAACCGATCAAGATTTGCAAATTCACAAAATCTCCTTTTATCTTTTCCAAGACCATCTTCATCTCATCCACCTGCAAGAATTACACAGCAGCAGAGCACTTAAAATCTTTAAAATAAATCCAGAAGGTTGGTTCTCTGTAAGCTAACAGGATGGTGTTTTCAAGATCACCAGTCCCCTGCTTGTCTGAAAAGAGAACCAATGTTCAAAACAGTGGCTGCATATGCTACCAAGTTGTCACATTATCAATTTCATGAGAGAATTCAAGTTGCACCAATAATCCCACGTTTCAAAACGCCTTAATATCAACGAAGATAATGATATACTTCTTTAGAATCACGATCATCGTGCAATTCATGTAGTTATTAACAGATAGAAGAATCATTGCCATATAAACTTGCATGTAAAAGTTAAGGTGGTGTTCTCTTCGTATTCAGTTTTTAATTTTGAGTTTTGAATTCATTTTCAATTTTGTATTTTGAATGTCTGTTTTGAAATTTTTGAAAACGTGTTCTTTTTGTCATTTTGAAAAACTGTTTCTTAAAACAAAAAATTAGAAAACGCATTTGCTTTGAAATTTTGAAAAACATCATTTTATAATACTTTATTCAATAAATTTAATTTAAAATAAATTATAAACAATTATTAATAAATTATAAACTATTAAAAAATTTAATACAAAAAAATTATATTACATATCATATTACACATTCGCATTCAAATAAAACAAAACAAAAAATCAAATCAAAAAAGAATTCAAAACAAAGAACAGAATGGACGAGGTCTCGCACGAAAGGGAGGCGATGATGGTGGATGCGAGATGCAAGGGTAGCGACGGTGGGCGGTAGACGACGGCTCGCACGGTCGGTGGTGGGCGCGATCGACAGCGGTGGTCGCGGTGGCAGTGGCTGATGCGGTCGACAACGATGGCGGAGGCGGTGCCGTGTTTTTGGGTTTGTGATTTTTGGGTGTTTTGGAGAGAAGAGGGGGAGAATGGATGGGGTTTGCCAGATTTGGGGGGAGAGAGGTGGGTCAATGGCGGCTTTCGACGGTGGCGGGCGAAGTCGACGACGACTCTGGCAACGACGGAGATGGCGCGTGAGGTCGACGGCACCTCTGGCAGGGACGAAGATAGCGTGTGAGGTTGACGGCGACTCTAGCTGTGACGGAGATGGCGGGCACGGTGTTTGGCCGAGGTTTGAGAGAGAGAGAGAGAAGAGATTCGAGAATGGAGGCTGGGGCTGGGGGGGAGCGTCTGCCACTGTGTGAGAAGAAATGCAGCTGTTTTCCGTGTTTTCATCTTTTACCCGTGTTTTGGCTGAAAACAGCCAAAATGAGTTTTTGTTGTTTTGGATTTCCTTTACAACATTTCTACTTGTTTTCAAAAACGTGTTTTTGAAAATAACAAAGAGAACACATTTTGAGTATTTTGAAAAATTGAAAATAGAAAAATACACGTTTTGAGTGCATTTCTTTTCACGTAGTGGCAGGTGCTCCCCCCCCCCAGCCCCAGTCTCCATTCTTGAATCTCTTCTCTCTCTCTCTCAAACCTCAGCCAAACATCGCGCCCGCCATCTCCGTCGCAGCTAGAGTCATCGTCGACCTCGCGCGCCATCTCCGTCCTTGCCAGAGCCGCCGTCGACCTCGCCCGCCACGACCGAAAGCCGCCATTGACCCATCCCTCTCCCCCCAAATCTGGCAGACCCATCCATTTTCTCTCTCTCTCTCTCTCCTCTATTCTCTCCAAAGCACCCAAAAATCGCAAACCCAAAAACACAGCACCCCCTCCGCCACCGCCGTCGACCACATCAGCCACTGCCATCGCGACCACCGTCATCGACCGCGCCCACTATCGACTGTATGAGCCGCCGTCTACCGCCCATCGTCGCTACCCTTGCATCTCGCGTCCATCATCACCGCCTCCCCTCCGTGCGAGACCCCATCTATTTTGTTCTTTGTTTTGAATTCTTTTTTTATTTGATTTTTTATTTTATTTTGTTTTATTTGAATGCGAATGTGTAATATGATATGTAATATAATTTTTTTGTATTAATTTTTTTAATAATTTACAATTTATTAATAATTGTTTATAATTTATTTTAAATTAAATTTATTGAATAAAATAATATAAAATGATGTTTTTCAAAATTTCAAATCAAACACGTTTTCTAATTTTTTGTTTTGAGAAACAGTTTTTCAAAATGACAAAAAGAACACGTTTTCAAAAATCTCAAAATACAAAACTGAAAATGAAAATGAATTCAAAACTCAAAATTAAAAACTGAAACACGAAAAGAACACCACCTAAAGCATTCCATATTGATGGTAACAATCTTAAGATGAATGGTTCAAGTATTTGAATCAAATGGAAAGTAGCAATATACAGAGACCTGTAGCTGTAGGTACTATAGGAGGAGGCATGTAGAAGCTCGAGACATCCTCCCACCAATCACCCGAATGGTTCTGAGGAGAAATGCACGTCTGGATGTTGATTGTAGTTGCAAAGGATATACATACCCTTGGTGCTCTGATATTCTGACAAATCTCCATCTAGGACACTTTGATAAGGAAATTCGCAGCCTTGGATTACTTCTTGTCCACTATTTGATTGGCTAAATTCGTCTACTTGCTCGAGCACAAATTCTGTTGCGCATTCCTTTACCTGGAAACCAACCCCAGTAACCACTGAAACATTCAATTCATCACCAGCATGCAACTGATCAGTGAGATTCCAATGGCTTATCCACACCGTATCTCCATTCGTATGGAACATTGGGGCATAGGTCCATTCCAGACCCTTGGTCTTGTTACCAATTTTAAGATGAAAATCATGCAATTTTCCATCATTGTGGGGGTCAGAGCATGCATAAACAACACAAACATCAAAGCCTTTGATTCTGAGATTAGGAAAAGCAGGTACAGCGAAAGACATTTTGGAGTCGAAACTCTTAATACGGAACCAATATGGAACCATGCTGCCAGGAAGGAAAGTGCTGATTATACCAAATTCATAGAGCCCCTGTGTCACGAAAATTAATATTAAATAAAAAATATATACATGCATATATATAGGGAAGAAAAGGACAGAGAGGATAGTACCTGAAGAGGATACTTCTTCCTAGCAAATGTCAGGTTATTGCACAATTCCATTTCAGTCTGTCCCTTGTATCCCAAGCCAAGGAGCCCCAAATTGTTGATGATTTCTGGATTAAAATTTCCTATGGGTTCTAACCGGAACAATCCATCAATCTTAACCAGTTTGTCACAACCAGTTAGATGCATGACATCTAATGATTTCAACAGGTTTGGGGGAATAATCATTCTTTCCAGTGATTTGCAGTCTCTTACACTTAGTTCCTTCAAAGTTGGTGGAAGCTTTGGAAGTGAATGGAGCCTCGTGCATGTATCTAACAAAAGAGACTTGAGCATAGTAAGGCCTCTGATGCTATCCGGTAAGCTAGAAATTGAGTTTTGGCTCAAATTCAGTTCTAACAACAAAGACAAAGCACTGAGATCCGTTGGAATAGCATCATCAGACAGGTTACAGTCCCTCAGACTTAATTTCCTTAATGTGCATGGAAAAAAACCCAATGATGGATTGACATTTGTGCTCTGGGTTGATAGCCAAGACCGGAGTGTTTTAGACCATGAATCAATCCCTGCGTATGACTGACATATAGCTGTTCCACAAGTATGTAGCACAGTCAAAGGCTTCAATTTCTCAGGCTTCTTGGGCAACATTTCCAGCTTCGAGCAACCTGCTAGAATGAGTTTCTCAAGGGATTTTAGTTGACCAATATTTCTTGGAAGCGTCCTAAGATTTTTACAGCCTTTGAGATTCAGAACAAGAAGATTCTCTAGGTCCCCGACGGAATCATGAACCTCAGCCAAACTCGTGCAGTCCTTAAGCAATAGTCTTTCCAGGTAAGGAAGTCCTGAGAAGTCAGGTGTTTTGATAAGGCTATGGCAATAACTGAGATTCAGAAATTTCAATGATCCGAGGAACTACAAGAGACAGACAGAGGGGAGGGGGCAAAATTAGTCTACACCCTCAAATTTAATCAATAAGTTCAACACAGTTTGACACACAAAAAAAGAATTGGACATCACCTTTTTTCCTTTCCAGACTTGCTCCAATCTGCTATTGCACAACTCTAGAGCAACCAGGCTTTCCAAAGGAAAACCACTAGGAATAGATTTTAGAGGAAATTCAGACCAACACAACCATCTTAATTTTTTTGGAAACACTCTATAGCTTCCACTGAGTTGCACTAAATTAAGCTTAAGTAGTCTCAGTTTGTGCATATTTGCAAATGCATCAGTTTTGATATTCACTGCCTTTGGCATGAGAAATACTCCTGTTAAAGCATTAGTAATTGGTTGCCAAGAGAATAACCCAAGACGCTGCCTTTTCCATGAATTGCTTTGGCATGGCAGAATGGATCCATCTGATGTACCTTGCCCAGGGAGTCGCTTTGTTCGACTCAAATTAAAAGTCATCATGGAAGACTCATCTTTTTTCAGCATATTCATGTTGAGGATGAGACCCTGAACCTTTTCTGTACCCTAGTAGCAAATAAACAATGATCTAAGTAACAAGCAGGTAAACAGAAAGCAGTTACAATGTAACAAGAAGGTAAACGATAGTCAAATTTCTTACAGTTTTTCCATTCAGTACATGAAAAGAATCCATATGGTCACACAGTATGCTACGCTTCCCAGGATCTTCTGGTGATTCATCATGAATAATTTTTCTTGCCATGTCTTGGAGCAATTGATGCATCATCAATTTATTCCCTTCTCCAATTGTTATAAGACCTCTATCCTTGAGGTTCTCTATTCCAACTGTTGTACAAAAATCGCATTCATCTAGTACATTAATCACATATTCCTTGTCTTTCCCGATGAAAAATGAAGCAATATGGAGGAATAATTTCTTGTCGTGATCATCTTGCAAGGACATATAGCTCATTGCTAGCTTTTCCAGAATTTGATTGCCAGTGACTCTGTCCATTTTCTCCAATGCAATTTCCCATTCCTCCATAGTTTTGCCACAGAGAGAAGAACCCAACAGTTGTAAAGCTAAAGGAAGACCTCTGCAGTGATTTATTATACTTTTTGAGTGCTCCATGAAACCTTCAACCGGATGGCCTTGTTTGAAGGCATGCCAACTGAAGAGCTGGAGTGATTCATTGTTGTCCAATTCCTTAACCTTATAAAATTCATGCACCTTATATGACTTCAACAAATGTTCATACCTGGTTGTGATTATAATTTTACTCCCTGAGTAAAACCAATCTCCCATTCCTATTACTGCATTCAACTGGTCCAATTGATCCACATCATCAAGAACAAGAAGAACAGTTTTACAACTCACAGCATGTTCGATCTTAGTAGTTCCTTTGTCAACACTGCAAACTTTTTGCCTTTTACCTTTCAGAATATCTGAAAGAAGTTGTTGTTGTAAACAGACCAATCCATCAGGTTGTTTTGAAGTCTCCCTAATATCTGCAATAAAACTACTGCGTTCAAATCTGTCAAAGTTTAAGTTATAAACAACTTTGGCAATGTTTGTCTTCCCTATTCCACCCAATCCAGATATCACTCCTATGCCAACGTCACTTGCCCCATCTTGTAACCAAGAGTTGATTTTTTTAACTAAAGAATCTATTCCAACTTGATATTGGGCAACGCTAAGGACTTTACGCTTCAACTTGATTTGAATCTCTTTGACAATTTCCTGGATAAACTTCGCTTCATGCCTAAGAGAATGAAAGAAAGAAAAAGGAAAATAAAATAGATAAGTACTTCATGAGTTGAATAAAAATTCGCATGAAAACACTAAATGCAAGTTTTGCTATGTTCAACACTAGTCCATACCACTCAATTAAATTTTGTAGAATATCGCAAACTGAAGGAAATAAACAATTATCTATGTTAGGTACAGCTTACTACTTTTGACATGTTCAAAGGCAGTTTGATATTTTCTAATAATAACTAAATGATGCACCTTACTTAAAGACCTCAAGTAGCCAACCATAAGGGATAAGTATTAGGGGCTAAGACTTGCTTTAGCCTCCCTAATTTTAATATTTCTGCAAAAATGCAAAACCGCAAGATTGGCTGTGGCATGGTCTGCCTCTACCATTGACATAGGGTGATTGTAGGAGGAGATACTCCAACCATGATACATGAGAACCCTGGTAGGTTGATCCATTGGTCAGTTAGGCATGTTAGAAAATTACTTTGGAGCTGCTGAAGAGGTGTAGAGATCTGTCAATGGTTTATATTCCTAGTTTAATATAGTGGCAGATGTAAGTTGGTCCATTGAAATTTACAGAAAAAAAAAAAAAGAGTTGGTCCATTGAGCCCCAAGGACAGAGAGGTCAGTTTGTTTGGAAGCTCAGAATCCCCTCTATATGTTAGGAGATCTGTAGATTGAACAGATGATGTTGAGTTTGTTTCATTCTATGTTAGGGATCTACATGTCAGCTGATAGCTCTGGTTCTATGTGTGCTACAAGTCACCAAGAGGCTTTATTTGCCATGATATCTAGAGCAATAAAAAGAAGAAAACTGAACGGCTGATATTGAATTGTTATTAATCAGAAGTACAACAAGGCTTTAACAAATAATTCATCTGTGAAAAACAAAAACATGGCCCTAAATTTCCAAATCCCTCCAAAGACTAGATATCCAAAAGTCCTACAAGGCTAAAGCACATGGAGTTTGAAGGATCACAATTGCTAAAACTATGTAAAAGATTGTCAGGAAGTAGACTGCAACAAAAATAACACAAGAGGTTTATAGTGGAGTTTCTAATTCTTTTCTAATAACTGGCAGTCCATTCTTCTACAGTCTGTGTTGTTGCATTATCACAAACTTAAGCTATTTATGGCCTTAAATATTCTTTAAATCTATTATATTTTCATCAAAAGTAAAAGCCAATAATGGGTTATTAAGTATCAAAGATTACAAATATTTGGATATAAAATTGAGGAACATAGAACCTAATAGTGTAGCAGGGGTTTTAAGACTGAATTACCCATCAGATTGGTTTTCTAAGACCATTCCTCTTAAATTTGCAACTTCTTTGAGAGTTGTCCTCCAGCTCTCCACCTTCTCCATCAATTCCTTTGTTCTTTCACTTGTTTCTGCCACCAATTGCTTTTCTAGAGTTGCAAATGCTTCTCCAAAACACCCTCTCTGCTTCCCAACTTCAGATGGGTCCACCTTGTAGTAGATTGGCAAAAATTTATGCCCACCCGTCTTCCTGCATAGATTAACTTTTACAAGTTCATCCAGGCAATGTTCAGAAGAAGCATAGCTTTCTGAGAACACAATTGCCAAGATCCTGGATTCTTTGAATGCTCGTTGAAGTTCTGACTCCATGTCTTCTCCTCTCTCAAGCTCATCATCGGCCCTAAAGGTGTGAATTCCTACACGCTCCAATGCTGCATGAAGGTGATCTGAAAAGGTTGTTCCAGTATCTTTGCTGCTAAAACTCAAGAAGACCTGATAAGTATACCGGGATTTGAAAGAGGAGGCTGTCTGAGTCCTTGGAGCAGCCATTGGACAAAGCTCTGGACATAAATGAAAATCCAATAGTTGGAGAAGTACCAAGAATAGATAAATAAATTTCCTGAATAAACATAGGGAGTGATATAGTCAAAGCCGTTAAGCCAGTTTACCCTGCAAATAAAAAATAAAATAAAGTTCATGGAACCAAAGGATTGGAAATACTTTCAAGTTTCAGCACCGACCTCAATTAGACCTCCTTGTTAGCAGAAGGAAATACAATCCTGCTTAATTTTGTAATGGAACCCATCATCGCCATGCTACAAAATAAATATCCACACGCTGGACTGAAACTAATCTCCCCAAATATTGGCTGCCACAAAATGTACCTAAAACAAATATGTGTCCAATGTTTGACAAGCATACAAAGTTAGCAAGTGACCAAGGCCAAGTATCAACTCAGTATAACCAAATAGATGGGAAAGAACAAATTTATTGCAAACCCGCCACTGAAGCCATTGGCAACATCTCCTACATGAGATTAGAAACTTCTCTTGAAATATTTCATCAAGGGCTCTAATCTGATGGCATTGCCAGAAACTAGGCTATTCTTAATTTGGGTTCGGTTGGATTGAAAATTATATTAACCGATACTATGTTTAAGTCCGCTATATAATTTTCAATTTATTGAGCCAAAACAACATACATTATGACTGCATCCCGGAAACAATTTGATGGCCCAATCATGGTACAAACTTAAGAGTAACGTGGAACAGAAATAGCAAGAAGAACAAGTGGGTTGCAGAATTTACCGATCAATCGCCTATTCTTGGTTCAAACAGTGATTTCCCCCGTATTAGCAGAGCGTTGGTGATCAACCATCTACGGATGTGCGGGTCTGGTTATTGGGGGAAAATAAATTCTGGTTTCTGACCCACTTCTTCTGCCGTAGACAACTATGGAGTTGACAATCCGTCTGGTTTTTGGGCAGCGAAACTTCGAAGCATTTGCTTCTAGAAAAAGCCCACCCACGCGACGCGGTTCGAGTCTTATGAAAAAAAAGAGTTATGCTACTTGTACGCACTCTAATGACGGACAGGTTGACGCACAGGAGAAATCGCGAGAAATTGACAACTAAAATATCGCGATATTTTCATTATTTTGAAGGTTGAAAATCTCCCCATTATTTGAAGGTTGATCAAATGTAATAGAAAATGAATGGGCAAAACTCTCCTGTGCGTCAACCTGAGAGAGAGAAGAGAGAGAGAAGTGAAAAGAAGCAATTAATTTGAGTGGTAATTCCAAGTAATTTGAGTGGCAGTTTGAGGGTATTTCTATCATTTTTTTATGTGCGTCAAACCTGTACGTACAAGTAGTATAACTCAAGAAATAAAATCATTTTCGGTGGGTGGCAAGATTCTGCACATATGACGCACTATCCCACGCAATGATAATCGACAATTTTACTTATTATTTGATAATTAAGTTCAAATTGATTCATTTCGATGTAAATTAAATTACAAATTTTCAAAAAAAATTAGGCTATGAACTTAATCTTACATTTCAAATATAAGTTTCCATTATACTTGCCTCTTTGGGCAATTCATCATGCATTGACCAAACAGAAAAACGGGTTCTCAAATGTAGGTTAAACCATTACTACATCTAAGATGTAAGAGGAAATAAGATATTAATTCTTCAAATAAATTATAGAGTAAACAATTAGAAATTTTATACATCGTGGTAGTTTTATATCAATTAAAAACTTCATCTAAAGCTAAGATATCTATTTATTGAAACATTAGGAGTTCTCACTCAAAAGTGTTAGCTAAAATACTTTCTTGAAACCAAATAATATATCCAAGATGCCTTTAGCAAACAATCGATATGGGATCAAGTCATGACGGTTAAATACATTGTTACAACTATATGCAATGTAAATAGCTCCATCCAAGGAACTTATAACAGAAGGCAGTGAATCAAGACCATGGGACAGTAAACAAAATTCCACGAGGAAAGAAGACACCAAATCTGCAAGAAAGTTCAAAAATCCTCATCACTGTCCTCATTTTCTTCATCCTCTTCTTCTTCACCTGCAAAAATAGGAACCATCTAGAATCTCAAATCTTTTACAGAACATGGGTGATTGGGTACACATGCACATATTAGCAAGTCCACTTCTAAATAAATGCTCCTTTGTATGAAAACCAGAAGCCACAGGCTGTTGTCAGTTACCCAAAGTTTTTTGTTTGCTAAAAATAATTTTTTGCATTTCAAGAGGTAAGTGAAAATGCAACTTCTAAACATTTAACCCAGTGAGCCACACACCTGGAGAAAAAATTGGACGCCAAATTGAAGGGTCATACACTGTAGGGTCGTCCCAGCGTTCATCTGGAGAGTCTTGACAGGTATAGAACTCAGGATAGAGACCATAGTGGCTGAGAACATACACCCCTTCGCGCCTCTGATATAGTGATAGATCTCCATCCAGGACATTCTGATAAAAAGAACAGGTTCTATGTTGGATTACATCCTTTTCGCCATCGGATTGGCTCGAACTCTGTTCTTGATCATACATAACGTCAATTCCCAACTCTCTCACCTGAAAACCATACCCCACAACCATTGAAACATTCACCTCATCACCACCTTGAAACTGATTCCTGACACTCCAGTGGCTTAGCCATAGTATATCTTCTGGTTCATTGCCATAGAAAGTTGGACCATAAGTCCACTCTAAGCCCTTGGTGTTATTGGTGATTTTCATATAAAACTCATAAAACCGCCCATCTTTGTGACGGTCAGAATGTAAATAAGCAACGCATAACCTCAAGCCTAGGATCTTGAGATTAAAAAACCAAGGGACAGTAAAAGATGTGAAGGATCCAGTACTCTTATAGCTAAACGAATCTGGAACCCTGCTCCCAGGAAGGAAAGTGCTGAATATACCAAATTCCAAGAGCCCCTGTGTCATGGAACGACGATGTTGGTTATTTTTTAGACATGTTAATAGGGGAAAAGAGAGGAGAGAGACAGAAGTCAAGCACCTGGAGGGGAAGTTTCTGTCTAGTGGAAGTCAACTGGTTGCATAATTCCACCTCAACGGTTCCCATGGATTCCAAGTTAACAAAGCCCAACTTGTCGATGATCTTTGCATCAAAGTTTCCGATGAGTTCCAACTTGAACAAGCCATCAATGTTAGTTAGTCTGTTGCAACCATCTAGAAGCTTGAAGTCCATTGATATCAACATGCTAGAAGCCATTACCATTCTTTTCAGTGATTTGCATTCAGATATAATAATTTCCTTTAAACTCGATGGGAGCTCCGGAAGTGACTGGAGACTCGTGCATTTATCTAAAAAGAGGGACTTGAGCATAGTAAGGCTTTTGATGCTATCTGACAAGCTAGTAATTGGGTTTAGGCTTAGATCCATTTCCAACAATGATGGTAGGCCACTGAAGTCCTTTGGCATGGTGTTATCTGACAGACCGCACTCGCCAAGTCTTAGCTTTACTAAAGTGCAAGGTAAAGAAAACAATGGTAAATCCACATTCTTGCTTGGCTTTGGTACCGTTGACCAGAAGAGCTCACGCCATGAATCACCCTTTCTAGTGGCAAAGCATGATTGATTTACAGCCGTCCCATCAGCACGTAACACGGTCAAAGACTCCATCTTCTCAAGCTCCATAGGCAACCTTTGAAGCATTGAGCAACCGGACAGAATGAGTTTCTCAAGTGATTTTAGGCAACTAATTCCTCTTGGAAGCACACTAAGTTTTTCACAGCTTCTAAGATTTAAATAAACAAGTTTCTCTAGGTCTCCAATGGATTCATGAACCTTTACCAAACTTGTGCAATACTTGAGCGCTAGTCTCTCGAGACTAGGGAGCCCTGAGAAGTCAGGGGTTGTGGTAAGGCTATAGGAATAGCTGAGGTTCAGAAATTTCAACGATCTAAGAGACTGAGGGAGGAAAAACGAGGATTAGTAGGAAAGATAAGAAAATGTAATGCTTCCAGATGTAATATAAAACACAAGATTTCTTTTTTTCCATTGTGTAAGAAAATACAAGTTCCAGTACAAACTAAAGAATTTTTATGGGGAAAGAGGGGCCCAGGATGGACTGATCATACCTTGGTTCCCTTCCAGAGTTGCTTCAAGCTGCTCTTTTGCATGTCAAGTGAAACTAGGCTCTCCAAAGGAAAATCACTAGGTATATATTTCAAAGCAAATCCATGCCAACACAACCATCTCACCTCTTTGGGGAACTCGTAATAGCTTCCACCGACTTGCACGTAATTAAGCTTAAGTAGTTTCAGGTTATGCATCATGGAAAAGGCATCAGTAGTCAAGTTCACTTCATCAGGTACAAGAAATAATTTAGTTAATGCAGTAGCTATCGGTTGCCAGGAGAAGAAGCCAATTCGATGCCGTTTTGGTGCATTGCCCTGGTATGGCAAAATGGAACGCTCTGGATTATCTTGCACGTGATGTCTTTTTCTATTGTTGACATTAAAATTTGTCCCCTGGGAATTTTCTTCCATTACCATATCCATGTCGAGGATGAGGCCTTGAATCCTGTCTGTGCCCTGGTAGGAAAAACAACAATGTTTGGATAACCTCATACATGCAAATAAGAAATCGTAAATTTCCATACACCATTAAGAAGGATGCTGCTTAGTGCTTACAGTTTTTGTAGTCAATACATAATGAGAATCCTTTTCATGGCACAATAAGCTCCTTCTCCCTGGCTCTTCAGGTGATTCTTTCCGTATAATTTCCTTTGCCATGTCTTGGATTAATTGATGCATCTTCAACTTATTGCCATCATCAATTGTAATGAAACATCTATCCACAAGGCTATGAATTCCAACTGTTGGGTAGAGTTCACATTCATCTAGCACCTTAACTATGTAGTCCTTGTCCTTTCCAACAAAGAAACAAGCAATATGTAGGAAAAGTTTCTTGTCCAGATCATCTTGCAGAGACTCAAAGCTTACTGCTAGTGTTTCTAGGACATCATTATTAGGGATTGCTTCCAATTTTTTCAATGCACTTTCCCACACCACTACACTTCTGCCGCGGAGAGAGGAACCCAACACTCGAAGGGCTAAAGGAATCCCCCCACAGTACTGCAGTACATTAAGTGATAGTTCCATGTAGCCCTCATCTGGACGGGCTTTGCCAAAAGCATGCCAGCAAAAAAGATCAAATGATTCTTTATTATCCATTTGATCAACCTTAAACATCTTGCATGTTCCATGAGCCTTTATCAACCTCTCGTTTCTAGTGGTTACGATAACTTTGCTTCCAGGGTAAAGCCAGTCTTGCATTCCAAATACTGCATTTAATTGATCTAATTGATCCACATCATCAAGAACAATGAAAACCTTTCTACCACATATAGCATTTTTCATCTTAATGATTCCATCATCAACACTCTGTATCTTTTGCTTCCTCCCCTTCAAAATATCTTCAAGAAGTTGAGTTTGTAAACGAACCAAACCATTTGGTCGCTTTGAAGCTTCTCTGATATCAGCAAGAAAACTTCTATATTTAAATCTTTCAAAGTTTAAGTTATAAATGGTTTTGGCAATGGTTGTTTTCCCCATTCCTCCCATCCCATGTATTACCCCTATGACAGCATCACTTGACCCATCTTGTAACCACAAATTGATTTTTTTGACCCGGCGATCTAGGCCAACTGGATATTGGGCAACCATGAAAACTGTGCGATTCAATTTCTTCCCTATCTCTTGAACAATTTCCTGGATGAACAGCGATTCGTGCCTACAAATTATTCATTCATTGAAGTTGAAAAGATTGAAAAGTAAGCATGTCATCATTTCATTTAATTTAAAACATCACTTCTGCACAAATTTCTCTTGCCGTCATGTTTTTCCAATTCCAATGAAATGCAGTCGTATTGAAGGTCACATCGTGATGCTCATTAAACATACAAAAAAATGTAGTTAAAAGCACGTTACCATATAAATCAGTTATGTCAAAATACTCAAACAAGTTTCATTGGGTAAACATAATATTAGCTATTTGAGGGTTCTGAGAAATTTTCTTTCTTGTCAATTTGTCTAGACTCCTTAGAGCTAATACCCATTCCACTTCTTTCTTTCTTTCTTTTTTTTTTTTTCTTTTTCCAACCACACACAATGAGAGGCGTCTTCTGTTGTCAATTAGCCCCCACCCCAACTGGCAGGAAGGATGTTTATGACCTCCCAAACAATATAATAAATATGAGGATTTAATATGATATTGAAGATGATTTACCAAGCTAATTAACATATCAAGACCTCTTCCCTTCTTACCCGCAGGGTACAAAAAGGCTGTCCAAGCAGCTGTGCCTATCCATGTTAACAGACAATATCTGGCTTGTATTTGTATCGTTTTTGGCTTTGTTGTTATTTGTACAGTTAGTGTGGTTAGTGCGGTTATTGTAGTTAGAGTTAGAGCAAGGCATTCTCTTTGTATTTAAAAGGCTGCAATGCAGCTCTTTTTAGTGAATGAGAATTGGAGGTATTTTTCATCTCTCTATCTCAACATGGTATCAGAGCAATAAACTCACTTCCCCTTCACTGACTTCCTTCGTTGTGTTCCAAATTTCTTCCGCGACCAGCAACTTTGGTTCTTGCATTCTTCCTTGTTCAAAGACTGCAATCAATCTCTTTTCTTCTACATCAATTGCTTGTCCATATTTGTTCTATGGTGACAACAAATCCAGATCTATCCTCCTTGTCAATAAGCAATTCCACCATTGACGATGGATCTAGTCCATATTATCTTCATCATTCCGATAGCCCCAGTCTTCTCTTGGTTTCTCAGCAGTTGATAGGGGACAATTACGCTTCATGGAGTCAAGCGATGCTGATAGCCCAATTGGTAAAGAATAGGCTAGGTTTTTAAATGGATCTCTCTCGCGACCTCCAGGTGATGATCCTAGTTTTCTTACTGCATGGATTAGGAATAACAATATCGTTATCTCTTGGATTTTGAAATCAATTTCTAAAGAAATTTCTACTAGTGTGATCTATTCTGAGTCGGCGCACAACATATGGATAGATCTTAAGGAGAGGTTCTAACAGAGCAATAGACCTTGTATATTTCAATTGAGGCATGAATTGATGAATTTAACCTAGGGGCAATTGCCTGTAAGTGCGTACTTTACAAAGCTTAAAACAATTTGGGAAGAACTTAGTAACTATAGGCCTATATGTTCATGTGGAAAATGCTAGTGTGGTGGTACTAAGGCTCTTGCTGATCATTACCAAACAAAGTGTGTGATGTCATTTCGAATGGGATTACATGAGTCTTATACACAAGTTAGAGGCCAACTACTTCTTATGGATCCCATCCCTCCTATAAACAAAGTGTTTGCCCTTACCTCTCAAGAGGAAAATCAGAGAAACGTTGTGAGTTCTGTTGGAGGAAATTTCTGTTGGACATGATATGAGTAGGGAAAGTCATGGGAAATTTCAGAAAAGAGAGATGCCTATATGTACACGTTGTGGATTTAGTGGACACACCATTAACAAATGTTATAAGCTCCATGGTTATCCGCCGGGATATAAATCTAAACAGAGGAATAATCCTAATCCTAATCAAGTGAATTTTGCTGTGGTTAGTCAGGTATCTGATGCTAGCCCTAGTCAGTCCAAGAATCAGGATATTGGGAGTTTTATGCAGTCTCCAAATCCAGTGCAATACCAGCACTTGTTGAGTATGTCGAGTTCTCACCTTTCCTCTGTTCAGACAAGTGCAGAACCTGATGCACCTGATCAGGCTTCAGGTACTTGTTTTTCAATATCTATCAGTCCAATACTTAGTTGCCCTAGATATTGGATAGTGGATTCAGGTGCCGCAAGCCATATTTGCTTTAATGAATCATCTTTTGATTAGTTAAGAACTATTCAAAATGCCTATGTTTCACTGCCTGACCATAGCAGGATTTCAGTAATCTTTATGGGAATGTGATGCTTACTTCTGATTTGATGCTTGAAAATGTATTGTATGTGCCTCAGTTCAAGTTTAACCTACTGTCTGTGAGTGCATTGACTGAGAAAAACTCCATATGTCTCAATTTCTCTTCTCATACCTGTGTTTCTCAGGATATACTCCACTCAAGGATGATTGGCAAGGGTAGTCTTCTTGAAGGATTGTATGTGATCAATGCTGGAAATTTTGTATCTGATAATCAGACAGTAGGTAAGACATATAATTCCACTGCTACAATAGCCCATGTAGTAAGTAGGAATACCTGGCATAGGAGACTTGGTCATATCTCTTCTGATAAGATGAACAAGTTGAATGGCGTACTGAAATTTGCCTCTGATTGTAAGAACAAAGAAAATGTGCCTTGTTCTGTATGTCCTTTGGCTAAACACAGAGGTTGTCCTTTGTTTCAAACAATCATATGCCCAAATGTGCTTTTGATCTTATATATTGTGATACTTGGGGCCCATATCATGTACCTACTTATGCTGGTCATAGGTATTTTCTTACCTTGGTTGATGATTGCGCACACGGTTCACTTGGGTTTTCCTCATGAGGCACAAGTCAGATGTTAAGACACATTATTCCCAAGTTCTTTTCCCTAGTTGAAACCCAATTTGGCACCAAAGTCAAGAGGTTTAGATCAGATAATGCCTCTGAATTGCTGTTCACGGATTATTTTGCTTCTAAAGGGGTCATTCATCAATTTTCATGTGTTGAGAGACCAGAACAAAATTCAGTGGTAGAGCATAAACACCAGCATCTTCTCAATGTTGCTAGGGCCTTGTTCTTTCAGTATCGGGTTCCTATTAAATTATGGGGAGAGTGTGTACTCACTGCTGCTTATCTGATAAATAAGACTCCAACGCCTATCTTGAATCATTTGTCTCCTTATCAAGTGCTTTACCAAACCTCTGTTGATTACGATTCTCTAAGAGTTTTTGACAGTTTGTGTTATGCTTCAACCTTATCTTCGCATAGGATAAAATTCCAGCCTAGGGCCACAGCTTGTATCTTTATTGGCTACCCACCAGACATGAAGGGATACAAGTTATATGATATTATCAATAAGTTTACATTCGTTTCTTGTGATGTGGTATTTCATGAGGATGTATTTCCCTTTCATTCCATCACTACATTTCATGAATTGATTGACCCATTTCCTGATTTGGTTTTACCCAAGTCAGCTTCTGATTTCCCTTATTCTTCTTTATCTTCTCCTGGTCCTGTTGGCTCTTTACCTTCACCTGATTTGCCATATCCTTCTTTGTCTTCTCCTGAACCTAATGGCTCTTCTGATTCACCAAATTTGCCTGTGGATTCTTCTATTCTTGATTTGGCTTCAATTCCTGTTCGCAGGTCTACCAGAACCATAAAACCACACTCTTACCTTAGAGATTTTCATTGTAATCTCTTATCCAACAGTCCTTTGCCTGTTGTTCAAACCATATATCCTTTGCATAATTTTCTTTCCTATGCTCATCTTTCTTCTTCCCACAGCCATTTTCTTATGAAAGTGTCATCCACATTTGAACCCCAATATTTCCATCAAGCTGTCAAATATACTCATTGGAGAGATGTTATGGCTGCTGAGCTAGATGATATGCAGCAAAATAACACTTGGTCTATCATCACGCTTCCTCCTGACAAACATTCTATTGGATGCAAGTGGGTCTATAAGGTAAAATACAAATATGATGGCACTATAGAGTGGTACAAAGCCTGCTTGGTGGCTAAAGGATATACCCAGCAAGAAGGCAAGGATTTTCTTGACACTTTCTCCCCAGTTGCAAAATTGGTTACCATAAAGGTATTGCTTGCCCTAGCTGCTATTCATAATTGATCTCTTGTTCAACTTGATGTCAATAACGCCTTTCTTAATGGTGATATCTTTGAGGAAGTGTACATGGATCTCCCTCTTGGTTATCAACCCAAGAATTGTGCTCAAGGTCAGGGGGAGAGGTTAGTTTGTAAGCTTCACAAGTCCATCTATGGCTTGAAACAAGCCTCGAGGCAGTGGTTTTCTAAGTTCTCAAATGTTCTTGGTCAGCATGGTTTTCATCAATGAAGGTCAGATTATTCTCTTTTTACTAAGGGAACCGGTAATTCTTTTGCGGCTTTCCTTGTCTACATTGATGACATTATAATTATGGGTCCTAATGTTGCAGCTATCAATTCTCTTAAGACTTTTCTTCATAGTCAATTCAAGCTCAAGAATCTTGGCCAATTAAGGTACTTCCTTGGTCTAAAAATAGCTCAATCTACCAAAGGTATTTTTCTCTCCCAAAGGCACTGTACTTTGCAACTGCTTGAAGATTCTGGATTTTTGGCTAGTAAGCCAGCCTCTGTTCCTCTGATTCCTAATTCCAAGTTAAGCTCCTTTGAAGGAGACTTACTTGAGGATCCCTATTGGTAGATTACTCTATTTGATTGTCTCCCGACCTGACATTACATTTGTTGTTCATAAGTTGAGCTAGTTTGTCTCTCAACCTAGGCAGCCTCATCTTGATGCAGCTCACCATCTATTACAATATCTAAAGGCTGCTCCAAGTCAAGGTCTATTTTTCTCAGCCTCTTCTTCTCTTCAACTTCGTGCCTTTTCTGATGCTTATTGGGGCTCTTGTTTGGATTTAAGAAAATCTACTATCGGCTTCTGTGTGTTTCTTGGTGAGTCTCTGATTTCCTGAAAAGCTAAGAGGCAGAGTACTGTCTCTCGCTCATCTGCTGAGGCTGAGTATCGAGCCCTTGCATCTACTGCTAGTGAGCTTGTCTGGCTCACTCAACTACTGTTAGATTTCCAGGTTGCTTATTCATCCCCTGCTCAATTATTTTGTGACAATCAAGCAGCTATCCATATTGCTACTAATCCGGTTTTCCATGAACGCACTAAACACATTGAGCTTGACTGTCATTTCGTTCAGGACAAGATTGCTAATGGTTTTATCAAAGCTACTTCCTATCCGCACTAAACAAAAAGTGGCCGATGTGTTCACTAAACCTCTACCAACTGCTCAGTTGTTTCTTTTATTATCCAAGATGGCTGTCCTTGACATCCATAGTCCATCTTGAGGGGGAGTAAATGACGATATCTGGCTTGTATTTGTATATTGTTTTTGGCTTTGTTGTTATTTGTACAGTTAGTGTGGTTATTGTAGTTAGAGTTAGAGCAGGGCATTCTCTTTGTATTTAAAAGGCTGCAATGCAGCTCTTTTTAGTGAATGAGAATTGGAGGTATTTTTCATCTCTCTATCTCAACACACGTATCAGTGTTGGCTCTAGAAGTCTGACATCCATATATTTATATGATTGGGAAAGTAAATTGGTGCGAAACTTTTAACTTTTATACTGATGCACCTACCAGTTTATTTGTTTTATCTGTTAATGTAAATGTTGGCACGCCAAGGTTCAGATTAAGGCTTGATATTTATGTCAATCTTCTTCATGAAGAAAGAAATGCAAGCATTAACTTTAGATATCATATCATCATGAGTTTTGCACATACTCTATACACGAACATTAGACTCAAATATTGAAAAAATGCAAGAATGAACCTTCACTGAATCAAATGCTCAATCGATGGGGCACATTACTACATAAATAAATCAAACACGTGAAAAATCATATCTGGCATTTAATCATTGACCTTTTCTTAAATTGTCAATTTTTCTGTTTGTTGTATGCATATACGAACTCATATAGATATGGCCAAAAAAACCAAGCAAGAAGAACCCCCTTCACAGAATGATTTTCTATATGGCGATAATATTTTATCAAAGATTTGCCAAACTTACAATGATCAGTTTGTGATTGTGATTATGATTGTATATCCCTGTAAAGTTTAGATTATCAATTTGAGATTGTGACATACATCTCCAAAATGTTTCAAAGATTCAGACGGATAAGTATTGCATATTTTAAATATAAGCATTAAAGAATAGCAGCACTAGAATCACCAAGTTTATGAGATCCTGAATCCGAATTGTTATCTAACCAAGAAGGACTTACTCAAAAGAATTACTCTGTAGGATCTTTTCGCCTAGATTTACAACTTCTACGAGAGCTTCCTTCCATCTCTTCACTCTGTCCATCCATTCCTTTTTTCTTTCATCAGTTTCCGCGTTGGCTTCCTCTTCATGTCTAGCAAATGCTTCTCCAAAGGTCCCAGTCTGGTTCATGACATGGGCTGGATCCGCATCGTAGAAAACAGGCAAAACAACCTGCCCAGAGGTCTTCCTTCGTACCAGAATATTCACAAGTTCGTCAAGGCACCATCCTGAAGAAGCATAGTTTTTTGAGAAAACAATCACGGAAACCCTTGATTGTTGTATTGCTCTCCCAAGCTCTGACTCAATATCTTCTCCTTTCTCAATTTCATCGTCATCTCTAAAGGAGTGTATTCCTGCTTGCTCCAAGGCTGTATGGAGGTGGTCAATAAAAGTCTTGCGGATGTCTTTGCCTCTAAAACTCAAGAACACATGATAAGCACACTGAGACATGGAAGAAGAGGCAGCCTGATCTGTTGTAGCAGCCATCAAACAAAGCTCCAAGGGGTCAAGAGATGAATGAATAAGAGAAATTTGTGTAGCGTATGAGGAAAACTAAGTCCTTCTAGACGATGTCAAAAGACTCGAAACAATGAGAGACAATTTCTTAAAATAATCCAAGTCAATTCAATCCAATCGGGAAAAGGATAACAAGATAGTCCAAGGCAAATTCTTTCACAATTGCACCAGTCTAGCTGCAAGTGGACTCAATTTTTTCTTTTCCCCATTGGGTATGCCACCGTCGATCCACATCTAAGTAACTGAAAGATTGGGCAGCTGCAAAATTCCTTTCAACGCATGAAATACGATTGAAATTTGGAAGTCCTAGCTCCCCAATTCAAAGCATTTTCATGTTCGAACTTCTGCTATAGCTGGACCACCTTCCCTTCGGGCATTGTTAGATACCTAGTTCTTGTCCATGGAAAAGCTTTGGATCCTGCAAAAGTGATGTTTCCTATAGTTGGCAAAAGCTGTCCTCCACCACCAACATACCAAACTAAATATCCAAAACAGATTTATTTTGCTTCTGATCTGAACCTGCACTGTAGAACCCTAGCAAATTTCTTAATGTGCTTGGCACCTTCAACTTGTTCTCCTGAGTGGCATTTTTGGGTGGTCTCCTTAAGACAATATACCCACAAAGCTCCTGCCCTTCTCGACATGAAACCAACAGATGAGAATCAATTATAAGTCTCAGAAGAAGAAGAAAAATAATCTCTAGATCTTTAAATCATTTTAACTGAATGGTAATTTTGAATACCAAATGCGAGAAATAGCCCACACCATCAATTTCATACTGTTGAGGATTGTGAAGCATCAACTCAAACGACGCCGTTTTTGAACCAGGGTGTTGGAAGGCCAAATGGTAACCACACATTGTGTTTTGGAAGCCCATATGCTTGGACAGCCAAAACGGCAACCTCACTTGTCTTTCGTTTATTGGCACATTTGATTTGCTCGTTGCATTTTGTAGTATTGCTTATTGATGTGAATGTTGTTGATCTGATCATCAAGACTTATTTTTATCGTTGCTTTACCTCATACCTTATCTATTTAAATTTCACTATTATTTGGAAATCGTGACACAATCAGATTATTTTTTCCTAAAGTTTATTTTCGTTCTCTCTCTGTACATGTTCTTCTTTTTCATTTTCTCTAATTATTTGAGTATGTTTTTTTATGATCTTTGGACATTTTTGTTAGAGGACTAGTAAGTGTACAGTGAGGGTGTAACCATTTTGGATTAGTGCAATGAATTTCTCTTGCCTAAGCTCAATATGAATGTAACTCTATTTTTGAGGATAAATTACAGTAAAAATCTTATTGTGTTCCTTTAATATTTTGCTTATTGTTTTTCGTGTATGTGTGCGCTTCCAGCTTTTGAATATTTTTCAAATTCATTTGAATCTGAGTGTTAGAGATGGCTGTGCAGATTGCTCGTCCCAACACATACAAACATATTGATTTCAGAATGCCCAAATGCTGCAAACGAAGTAACGAACAAGTCAATAAGCTCCATGAAGTTCCATTGAATCGGAGATATCAGAAAAGCGGTCACTTACCAAGAAAGATGCCTTTGCTTTGATCGTTCATCACGAACAACTGAACAAGAGCTAGCTTCTTGTCAAAATTGTGAACTTTCAAACTTGTCATAATTTATCCTTACATAGTACTCCTGGCTTAATTAATTATGTGAAGCTAGAGGGGTGTTTGGGTTACCTTTTTTTAAAGATGACTAAGTTTTTCTACTTAAAAATTATATAATTTTTTTAAATTGAGTAGTATTTAAGTTAATACTATATTAAATAAATGTATTTTAAACCATTATTATATAATTATATGTTTAATTTAAAAAAAATTGATAAGTTATTAAAACTTAATAAAAAGATTAAAATGGATATATTACTGAATAATATGAATAAAATTTATAAAAAAATATTTTTTAATAAAAATAAATAATAAATTATTATCCAACTAATAAAAATTTTACCATAAATGTTGATAAATTTTATATAATTATTAAAAAAATATTAATACAATACTTTATATTTATATTTAAATTTAATTTATAAAAATATTAAAATATATATATATACACACACAAAGATAAGAGTAGGGGGTGAATGAGGCGATAATAGAGGCAACAATCGAGATGGAGATGGAGTTAGAGATGGCAATGAGGCGGCAACGACGACAAATGGAGATAGATGAGACGATGATGAAGGGCGACAATGATATGGATGGGGTTAGAGACGATGGTCGCCATGGAAGAGATGGAGACAATGATGAGAATAAGATGGAGAGAGGCAACAACGAGAAGGAGATAAAAAGAAGGGCAAAGAGAGTTTTGTAATATTTTTAGATTAAAAATATAATAGTTATTGGAAAGCAAAATTGTAAAATACTTTATCAATTAAATAAGTTATGCATGGCGCATTGAGAAAAGTTGAGGGGATGAAATTTTCTAAAACGTTGTCAAATAACGTTTAAATTTGACAATTTTTAAACTTTTTAATTTTTAAAAAACATGTAACTAAATAGTTATATAGCATTTAAGCTTCACTAACCATTTATAAGCAATCAAATCGCTCGGCCAAACACTCTCATAAACTAAAAAATTGACGGATATTTTGTTAAGTTTCAATAATGATATCATAAAACTATGATGTACAAAAAAGTTGTCGAATGTGTCATTTCGACATTTTCGAAATGTTTTTTGTATTCAAATGTCAAAAAATATCAACAAACAAAAATTGTAGGCCATTTTTGCAATTTTTAAAATATTTCGGAGCCAATTCATAATATTAAGAAAATATCGAAATCGCATTTTCGTCCATTAGTTACATTTGATTATTTTTTTTTCTAAATTTATTACTTTTATTATGTTTGCTTATTTTAAAAAAAATTGTTTGTTCTTAATTAATAAGTCATAATTCATGTATTATAGAATTTATGTTTATATTTATTTGAATGTATTATGAAATTTATGTTTATTTTTAGATTGCATAATTATTTTTTATAATTTTTATATTAAATATTATATTTATAAAAAAGGCCTCCTATATTTTTTATTTACTTGTTTTCCCACATCTTCATTTTCTACTTTTTTAAAAAAATATCGTTTGCCTATTTCAATTTCATATTGTCTTCATTTCCCTTTTCTATTTTTGTACAACCTAAATTAGATATAATTTAAAAGAAAAATAAAATTCACATAATTCAAACACTCACCCAAAGTTGATACCCACTGTCCATTCTCAAGTTCAGCACCCAAGTGATTTTCATAATTTATCATTCAAAGTAATTTTAGCTTTATCACTTTTTTTTTATCAAATTTATAGACATGTCATAGACAAAAATTTATTAAAAATACAAAAAATTAAAAATATAAAATAATTTTTGGGCCAAAAGAGGTATCATGCGAAATATCTAAATTCCAAAAGACTAAAAAATCATCAGAAGACCAAAAAATTAAGAGACTATTACGGTCTCTCGAAGACTGAGAAACTATTATAGTCTCCCGAAAACCTATACTAATAGTCTCCTAGAGACTGTAACCAAACTTCGACAGATTATAACATTTCAGACCTTGTTCTGTAATTTTTTTCTTGATTGGGGGTTCAAAATAAAGCACAAATAAAATAACTTTGACCATATGAAAATTCCTTCGAGAGTTCTACAAAAACATTACATATAAAAATTCTAATCCTAGTGAATCTCGAAATATCAAGATAGACACTACTCGTAAGAATTCTAATTATAATATATATTGAAATACCAATGATACTTATCACAAAATTTTATGTTCTTCTATAAATAAATGAGCTCTCATTCAAAAAAGAGTATGTCTCTGGTATTAATTTTAAATCTACATTAAATCTTTAGTGAAATTTAGTATCTAACTTAAATGTCGGAGTATTTGAGCAAGGACTCCGACCGTCATGCGCTTTTTAATCGTTTTATTTTTTGTAGAGTCTAAATAAGTTAACGACGACGTTTTTAATAAATAAATTCATTATTGTATTCGAACAATAACACTTAGTTTAATTGTAACATATTTTTATTTAAAAATATTTAGTATTTTTTCTCGTACACATTTCCCACAAAAAAAAAAGATAAAGACCGTAATTAAAAAAATAAAAGAGATAAACAAGATAAATCCACTATTCGCAAATGAGCGGAGTCGTTCATGAGAAAATGAAATAAACAAACCCATAGTTATTTCCATCTTAAATATGCTACGAATAAGATTATCTTCTTAAATATGTTATGAATAAGATGAATATTATCTCTTTTTCTTTATTTCTTCCTCCACTATCCCATTAATCCAAACTTAATTTAAAATTCAGATCAATGAGAAAAAAAAATATTCTTATTATATGCAAGGAGAACATTTCAATTCATTTATGATAAAAAGAAAATTATATTCTCACTTAGTAAAAGAAAAAAAATTCTGATTCCAATATGTGGATGTCAAATTGGGGAGAAAAATCAATCAAAGGTGAAGAAATACGATGTCTCACGTATGGGCTCCCGCGGTGGCTAACAAGCATTAAATTATAACAAGTGACCTTTTTTTATAAATCTTGAACATTTATAGTTATTTTTTATATATCTAAAAAAAAATAAAAAGATAAAGAAATGACAAGGGAGGAATAAACATGGCAGACGAATAAGGTTGCAAATGAGATGATCCATTCACGAGCAGTTCATTCGTTAATGTAAAGGAGTTGAATTTGAATTCAACTTTGAAATTCAATTTATAAGCGAGTCGAATTTGAGTTTAGTAAAATTCGTCCCATTAAAACTCGCGAACATATTTGATTATAATCTTATGAAAACTAATAAATTTGATTAAAAACTCGTAAACATACTTGATTAGAAATTTATGAATAGTTCATGAACAAACTTGTTTATAGACACATTCGTACATTTATTTATAACTTTATAAATATATTATTTAATGTAAAGTTGTCAAATTTTAAATTATTATATATATTAATTTAATTATTTAGCACAATATATTATGGTAGTATTCGTTAACCAAGATATAGACAAGAAAAAGTGGCATATGAAAAACATACCAAACAAAAGTATTTTCCATTGTATTTATTAAATTTATCTGACGACTCTTGAAAAAAAAAATCATGTAACTTCTTATTTAAGTTTTTCAGATAAATTTATCTTTCTTCATTTAGATAAATTTATCTTGGTTCTTGTAAATAAGAAAAAATGACGCATGTGTCATCTAGTACATTCTAAAAAATTTAATAAATAGTTTGATAAAAATATTGAAATGTTTCTCACCATTATCTTGATCATTCCATGTTTTGGTCTGAAAAACATTCCAATATTTTTTTAATACAATCTTATCTTATTCATTTTAACAAATATTACCTATATGTATATATAATAAAACAAAATAACAAATTAGATTTAAACAAAATAACATATTATGGCAAGTCCAAATCCGAGCTCGGCTCATCAAAAGCCCAAGTCGAGGTTGAGCTGGCTTGAGCCTAGAAATTGGCTCATGAGCTGAACCTAAGCTTAGCGAAGCTCGGGTTGGTGCAGTTTGATTGCAATTCTATCTACTCAATGACAATCAACAATTTTTATGAAAGTTATATGTTCAAATGTGTAGATTATTAGATAAATATATCAAGTTATATGTCCAAATGCATATATATAATTAAAATTATTTTCAAAATATTATATTTTCGATCTTTAAAATTTTGAATTCTTAAAAAGTCGCTAATAAGACCAATAGATCTTGTGTAAAATACAGAAAAATCACCTTTTATATCATTTTTCTTTTTATAATTTTGAACTAATCTCCCATTTCAAATGTAAGTTTTCATGTCGCTTGGCTCCTTGGGCAATTCATCAAGCTTGACCAAACAAAAGAAAGAGTTGTCAAACGTAGGTTAAGCAAATATTACATCCAAAATGTAAGAGGAAATAAGATATTCATCCTTCAAATAGATTACAATCATCCATAGAATAATACTCTACAATTAGAAATTTTATACATTTTGTAGTTTCATATTGTTGCAACATACCCACCACGAGCTTACCTCCAAAGGGCCTGAGGGAGTTCTTTCGGAGAAGTCAATATGAGCCTGGGAGAATGTCTTCTCTCGGAAAGATCTTCGAGGGCCTTACTCCCCAAAGACTTAGGTAGCCTTCCAAAAAACCTTTGAGGACTAGCTTCCCCAAAGGCCTATGTAGTCTTTCGAAGACCTTTCGAGAGTTAGCCTCCCCGAAGGCTTAACCCTACCAAGGTTTTCTCGAATTCTAACTCAAGGACAATTGAACACCTTATTTAAAGAGTTGTGCTAAGTGCTCTTATGCATGTGTGCCACATGTCCTGGTCTGTCACGTAACCCAATCCTTTGAGGCATATAAATACCCTCTGAACCCCCTCATCTTTTGGATCATTTTTTCGGACCTAAAATTTATCTCCAACTATTTAGCATATACTCTTTCAAAAACCCTCCTCTATTCCAGGAACACCATCCGACACTCATTCGCATTGCACCTGCATCCTTCAACAATATGGCCACGTTTAACTTAGGCATTGGAAGGCCCGTACGAGAGAAATCTACATGTGTCTTTTGACTATCTTCTGTCGTACAGGTCAAAAGACCTGGAGCTTTCCCAAAGACCTCTTCGAAAGAATCTTCCACGCAACTCTCCTTGGAAAACCCTTTCGCAACCTCTCATACCTGAGGACCCTTCTCCTTCCGAAGCTATCATTCTACAAGACCCTCTTCAGGTGACCCCTTTCGAGCAGACCTTGTCCTTTTGCATAGCCATGACGAGCTTTTGTTGAGCTTTCTCGAAACAAACAACTTTCAATTGTTGTATTCTGACAACAACACATATCAACCAAAAACTTAATCTAAGGTCAAGACTTGTGATTATTGAAATATTTGGAGTACTCAACCAAAAGTGTTAGCTAAAGTACTTTTAGAGTCTTAAGACCAAATAATATACCCAAGATGTCTCTAGTAAACAATTGATATGGGATCAAGCTGTGATGGTTAAATACATTTTTACAACTATATGCAATGTAAATAGCACCATACAAGGAACTTATAACAGAAGGCAGTGAATCAAGACCATGGCACAGTAAACAAAATACCATGAGGAAAGAATACCCCAAATCTGCAAGAAAGTTCAAAAATCCTCATCACTGTCCTCATATTCTTCACCCTCTTCTTCTTCATCTGCAAAAATAGGAACCATCTAGAATCTCAAATCTTTTACAAAACATAGGTGATTGGCTACACATGCACATATTAGCAAGTCCACTTCTAAATACATGGTTGTATGAAAACCAGAAACCACAAGCTGTTCCAAGTCAGTTGCCCAAAGTTTTTTGTTTGCGAAAAAGAATTTTTTGCATTCCAAGAGGTAAGTGAAAATGCAACTTCTAATCATTTAACCCAGTGAGCCACACACCTGTAGAAAAAATTGGAGGCCAAATTGAAGGGTCTTTCACAGTGGGGTCGCCCCAGCTTTCATCATCTGAAAAGTCTTCACTGGAATAGAACGGGTGATATAGATCATGGTGGCAGAGAACATACGCACCTTCGTTCAACTGATATAGTGATAAATCTCCATCGAGGACATTCCCATAAACAGAACAGGTTCTATGTTGGATTACTTCCTTTTCGCCATCGGATTGGCTCGAACTCTGTTCTTGATCATACATAACGTCAATTCCCAACTCTCTCACCTGAAAACCATACCCCACAACCACTGAAACATTCACCTCATCACCACCTTGAAACTGATTCCTGACACTCCAGTGGCTTAGCCATAGTATATCTTCTGGTTCATTGCCATAGAAAGTTGGACCATAAGTCCACTCTAAGCCCTTGGTGTTATTGGTGATTTTCATATAAAACTCATAAAACCGCCCACCTTTGTGACGGTCAGAATGTAAATAAGCAACGCATAACCTCAAGCCTAGGATCTTGAGATTAAAAAACCAAGGGACAGTAAAAGATGTGGAGGATCCAGTACTCTTATGGCTGAACGAATCTGGAACCCTGCTCCCAGGAAGGAAAGTGCTGAATATACCAAATTCCAAGAGCCCCTGTGCATGGAACGACAATGTTGGTTATTTTTAAGAAATGTTAATAGGGGAAAAGAGAGGAGAGAGACAGAGGTCAAGCACCTGGATGGGAAGTTTCTGTCTAGTGGAAGTTAACCGGTTGCATAATTCCACCTCAACAGTTCCCATGGATTCCAAGTTAACCAAGCCCAACTTGTCGATGATTTGTGCATCAAAGTTTCCGATGAGTTCCAACTTGAACAAGCCATCAATGTTAGTTAGTCTGTTGCAACCATCTAGAAGCTTGGAGCTCATTGATTTCAACAGGCTAGGAGTCATTACCATTCTTTTCATTGATTTGCAATCATTTAAAACAATTTGCTTTAAACTCGATGGGAGCTCCGGAAGTGACTGGAGACTCGTGCATGAATGTAAAAAGAGGGACTTGAGCATGGTAAGGCTTTTCATGCTATCTGGCAAGCTAGTAATTGGGTTTACGCTTAGATCCAATTCTAACAATGATGGTAGGCCACTGAAGTCCTTTGGCATAATGTTATCTGACAAACTACACTCGCCAAGTCTTAGCTTTACTAAAGTGCAAGGTAAAGAAAACAATGGGAAATCCACATTCTTGCTTGGCCTTGGTGCCCTTGACCAGAAGAGGTTACGCCACCAATCACCCTTTCTAGTGGCAAAGCGTGATTGATTTACAGCTGTCCCACCAGCATGTATCTCAGTCAAAGACTCCATCTTCTCGAGCTCCATAGGCAACCTTTGAAGCATTGAGCAACCGGACAGAATGAGTTTCTCAACTGACTTTAGGCAACTAATTCCTTTTGGAAGCTCCCTAAGTTTTTCACAGCCTCTAAGATTTAAATAAACAAGTTTCTCTAGGTCTCCAATGGATTCATGAACCTTTACCAAACTTGTGCAATACTTGAGCGCTAGTCTCTCGAGACTAGGGAGCCCTGAGAAGTCAGGGGTTGTGGTAAGGCTATAGGAATAGCTGAGGTTCAGAAATTTCAACGATCTAAGAGACTGTGGGAGGAAAAACGAAGATTAGTAGGAAAGATAAGAAAATGTAATGCTTGCAGATGTAATATAAAACACAAGATTTCTTTTCTTTTCTTTTTTTTCATTGTGTAAGAAAATACAAGTTCCAGTACAAACTAAAGAATTTTTATGGGGAAAGAGAGGCCCAGGATGGACTGATCATACCTTGGTTCCCTTCCAGAGTTGCTTCAAGCTGCTCTTTTGCATGTCAAGTGAAACCAGGCTCTCCAAAGGAAAATCACTAGGTATATATTTCAAAGCAAATCCATGCCAACACAACCATCTCACCTCTTTGGGGAACTCGTTATAGCTTCCACTGACTTGCACGTGATTAAGCTTAAGTAGTTTCAGATTATGCATCATAGCAAAGGCATCAGTTGACAAGTTCACTTCATCTGGTACAGGAAATAATTTAGTTAATGCAGTAGCTATCGGTTGCCAGGAGAAGAAGTCAATTTGATGCCGTTTTGGTGGATTCCCCTGGTATGGCAAAATGGAACGCTCTGGATTATCTTGCACATGGTGTCTTTTTCTATTGTTAACATTAAAGTTTGTCCCCGGAGAATTTTCTTCCATTACCATATCCATGTTGAGGATGAGTCCTTGAATCCTGTCTGTGCCCTGCTAGGAAAACAACAATGTTTGGATAACCTCATACATGCAAATAAGAAATCGTAAATTTCCATACACCATTAAGAAGGATGTTGCTTACAGTTTTTGTACTCAATACATAACAAGAATCCTTTTCATGGCACAAGAAGCTCCTTCTCCCTGGCTCTTCAGGTGATTCTTTCCGTATAATTTCCTTTGCCATGTCTTGGATTAATTGATGCATCCTCAACTTACGGCCATCATCAATTGTAATTAAACATCTATCCACAAGGCTATGAATTCCAACTGTTGGGTAGAGTTCACATTCATCTAATACCTTAACTGTGTAGTCCTTGTCCTTTCCAACAAAGAAACAAGCAATATGTAGGAATAGTTTCTTGTCCAGATCATCTTGCAGAGACTCAAAGCTTGCTGCTAGTGTTTCTAGGACATCATTATTTGGGATTGCTTTCAATTTTTTCAATGCACTTTCCCACACCGCTACACTTCTGCCATGGAGAGAGGAACCCAACACTTGAAGGGCTAAAGGAACCCCCCCACAGTACTGTAGTGCATTAAGTGATAGCTCCATATAGCCCTCATCAGGACGAGCTTTGCCAAAAGCATGCCAGCAAAAGAGTTCAAATGATTCTTTATTATCCATTTGATCAACCTTAAACATCTTGCATGTTCCACGAGCCTTTATCAACCTCTCGTTTCTAGTCGTTATGATGATTTTGCTTCCAGGGTAAAGCCAGTCTTGCATTCCAAATACTGCATTTAATTGATCTAATTGATCTACATCATCTAGAACAACGAAAACCTTTCTACCACATATCGCATTTTTTATCTTAATGATTCCATCATCAATGCTCTGTATCTTTTGCTTCCTCCCCTTCAAAATATCTTCAAGAAGTTGAGTTTGTAAACGAACCAAGCCATTTGGTCGCTTTGAAGCTTCTCTAATATCAGCAAGAAAACTTCTATATTTAAATCTTTCAAAGTTTAAGTTATAAATGGTTTTGGCAATGGTTGTTTTCCCCATTCCTCCCATCCCATGTATTACCCCTATCACAGCATCACTTGACCCATCTTGTAACCACAAGTTGATTTTTTCGACTCGCCAATCTAGACCAACTGGATATTGGGCAACCATGAAAACTGTGCGATTCAATTTCTTCCCTATCTCTTGAACAATTTCCTGGGTGAACAGCGATTCGTGCCTAAAAATATTCATTCATTGAAGTTGAAAAGAATAGAAAGTAAGCATTTCATCATTTAGTTTAATTTAAAAGAAATGTCATCACTTCTGCACAAATTTCTCTTGCCAAGTATTTCCAATTCCATTGAAATGCAATCCTATTGAAGGTCACATCGTGATGCTCATTAAACTTACAAAAAAGATGCAGTTAAAAACATGTTACCATATAAATCAGTTATGCCAAAATACTCAAACAAGTTTCATTGGGTAAACATAATATTAGCTACTTGAGGGTTCAGAGAAATTTTCTTTCTTCTCAATTTGTCTAGACTCCTTAGAGCTAATACCCATTCCACTTCTTTCTTTCTTTCTTTCTTTCTTCTTTTTCTTTGTCAAAGCACACACAATGGGAGGCGTCTTCTTTTGTCAATTAGCCCCCATCCCAACTGGCAGGAAGGATGTTTTTGACCTCCCAAACAATATAATAAATATGAGGATTTAATATAATATTGAAGATGATTTACCGAGCTAATTAACATATCAAGACCTCTTCCCTTCTTACCCGCAGGGTACAAAAAGGCTGTCCAAGCAGATGTGCCTATCCATGTATCAGTGTTGGCTCTAGAAGTCTGACATCCATGTATTTCTATGATTGGGAAAGTAAATTGGGTGCGAAACTGTTAACTTTTATACTGATGCACCTACCAGTTTATTTGTTTTATCTGTTAATGTAAATGTTAGCACGCCAAGGTTCAGATTAAGGCTTGATATTTATGTCAATCTTCTTCATGAAGAAAGAAATGCAAGCATTAATTTTAGATATCATATCATCATGAGTTTTGCATATACTCTATACACAAACATTAGACTCAAATATTGAAAAAATGCAAGAATGAACCTTCACTGAATCAAATGCTCAATTGAAGGGGCACATTACTACATAAATAAATCAAACACGTGAAAAATCATATCTGGCATTTAATCATTGACTTTTCTTAACTCGACAATTTTTTCTGTTTGTTGTATGCATATACCAACTTAAATATAAATGGCCAAAAAAAAAACAAGAAAGAACAACCCCTTTCACAGAATGATTTTCTAGATGGCGATAATATTTTATCAAAGATTTGCCAAACTTACAATGATCAGATTGTGATTATGATTATATATCCCTGTAAAGTTTCAATTATAAAATTGCAATTATGACATACATACATCTCCACAATGTTTCAAAGATTCAGACGGATAAGAATTGCATATTTTAAATATAAGAATTAAAGAATAGCAGCACTAGAATCACCAAGTTTATGAGATCCTGAATCCTAATTGTTATCTAACCAAGGACTTACTCGAAAGCATTACTCTGAAGGATCTTTCTGCCTAGATTTACAACTTCCGTGAGAGCTTCCTTCCACCTCTTCATTCTGTCCATCCATTCCTTTTTTCTTTCATCATTTTCCATGTTTGCTTCCTCTTCATGTCTAGCAAATGCTTCTCCAAAGGTCCCAGTCTGGTTCATGACATGGGATGGATCCGCATCATAGAAAACGGGCAAGACAACCTGCCCAGTGGTCTTCCTTTGTTGGAGAATATTCACAAGTTCGTCAAGGCACCATCCTGAAGAAGCATAGTTTTTTGAGAAAACAATTACCGAAACCCTTGATTGTTGTATTGCTCTCCTAAGCTCTGACTCAATATCTTCTCCTTTCTCAATTTCATCATCATCTCTAAAAGAGTGTATTCCTGCTTGCTCCAAGGCTGTATGGAGGTGGTCAATAAAAGTCTTGCGGATGTCTTTGCCTCTAAAACTCAAGAACACATGATAAGCACACTGAGACATGGAAGAAGAGGCAGCCTGATCTGTTGTAGCAGCCATCAAACAAAGCTCCAAGGGGTCAAGAGATGAATGAATAAGAGAAATTTGTGGAGCGTATGAGGAAAACTAAGTCCTTGTAGACGATGTCAAAACAAAGAGAGACAATTTCTTAAAATAATCCAAGTCAACTCAATCCAATAGGGAAAAGGATAAAAAGATAGTCCAAGGCAAATTTTTTCACAATTGCACCAGTCTAGCTGCAAGTGGACTTAATTTTTTTCTTTTCTCCATTGGGTCTGCCGCCGTCGATCCACATCTAAGTAACTGAAAGATTGGGCAGCTGCAAAATTCCTTTCAACGCACGAAATACGATTGAAATTTGGAAGTCCTAGCTCACCAATTCAAAGCATTTTCATTGTCAAACTTCTGCTATAGCCGGACCACCTTCCCTTTGGGCATTGTTAGATACCTAGTTCTTATCCATGGAAAAGCTTTGGATCCTGCAAAAGTGATGTTTCCTATAGTTGGCAAAAGCTGTCCTCCACCACCAACATACCCAACTAAATACCCAAAACAGATTTACTTTGCCTCTGATCTGAACCTGCACTGTAGAACCCTAGAAAATTTCTTAATGTACTTGGCACCTTCAACTTGTTCTCCTGAATGGCATTTTTGGGTGGTCTCCTTAAGACAATATACATACAAAGCTCCTGCCCTTCTTGACATGAAACCAAAAAATGAGAATCAATTCTAAGTCTCAGAAGAAGAAGAATCTCTAGATCTTTAAGTCGTTTTAACTAAATTGTAATTTTGAATACCAAATTCGATAAACAAAAATAGCCCACACCATCCATCTCATACAAATATATTGATTTCAGAATGCCCAAATGCTGCAAACGAAAAAGTCAATAAGCTCCATGAAGTTTCATTGAATCGGAGATATCAGAAAAAGGCCAAAACCCACGTAGAAAACGGCCAGAACTTCAATGGGCGGCGGTCACTTACCAAGAAAGATGGCTTTGCTTTGATCGGTCATCGCGAACAAGAACAAGAGCTACAGCTTCCCAAAGCAGTGAACTTTCAAACTTGTTATAATTTATCCTTATATAGTACTCCTGGCTTAATTAATTATGTAAAGATAATCTAAGAATTGATGGACATTTTGTTAAGTTACAATAATGATATCATAAACTATGATCCACCAAAATATTTTTAAGACATCGTTTCAGCGTTTTCACCAAAACTTCAAAAAAATATTAAAACAACATTTTTAGACCATTTCTGTAATTTCAAAAACATTTTGAGCTTAGGATTAAATAATATTTATTTCACAAAAGTTTGTTTTATTTTGGAAAACTTTTTTGACAAACTCAAAAGTTTGTTGCCTAATTTCATAAATTAAAGAATATTTATTTCACAAAGGGTTAAAACCGTAACACCCCAACTAAATTTAATCAAAATGTTAAAACAAATTGATCGTTTTTGTTTAGAAATCATGTACAGTTTTTTGCATCTAAAAAAAGAAATTTAAATAAATTATAATTTAATGCCAAAAATATAATTTGATGTTGTCAACCAATCGGGGAGAGAAATGCGCCTTAACCTGTGTTTGGTAATCTAAATGATGAGGAAAAGAAAGGATTTATAAACAAAAAAAAAAAAGGAGAATGAGATGTAAAATGAGAGTTATATTTTTTATATTTAAATATTTAATAAAAAATGTAAGAGGATTCCTTTTTCTTTTTTTTTCTCATTTGAGACTTAAAAGAGAATAAAAAAAATTATAACACATGTTTATTTAAAATATTCAATACTTTTATATCACATACCTTTCAAAATTTTAAAAAAATAAAAAAAAATAAACCCATTATCATCTTCTCATTAATTATGTCATGAGTAAGAGGAATTGTTTTCTTTTTTTCCTTCCTTCCTCCCCATGATGCATAGAAACATTTTAAAGATGTCGTTTTGATATTTTAAAATATTTTTATTTTTAAAATATTAATAAAACATTTCTAAACCATTTTTACAATTTCAAAAAAATAATTAGACTCATAATATTAAAAATATATTTTTTATTCGAAAAACATTTTCATCCATAAAAAAGTTAGAGATAATTTTTTCATCTCTAATTAATTTTTTTAATTTTTTTCAAAAATTATTATTAAAATTTATATTTATTTTTAAATTAAATAATTATATTTTGTAATTTTTATATTAAAAATTATATTTACCAAAAAAAACCCTTATATTTTTTTATTCATGTGTTTTTTCTACATTTTCATTCAAAAAATATAATTTATCTATTTTCATTTCCATTTTCCCTTAAACCGACCTTCCTCCATCCGCTCAATCTAAACTTAATTTAAAATCCATGAAAGGGAGGGACAACAAGAAAAAAGAAATATTCTTATTATATAAAAGGGAAACATTCCAATTCCTTTATGATAAAAAGAAAATTCTATTTCCACCAAGCCGAAGGAAGAAAATTCTGACTCCAATAAGTGGCTGTCAAGTTGGTAAGAAAAATCAATCAGAGGTGAAAAAATGACATCTCAATGATGGGCTCGGGCTATGGTAAGTATGAAGTCTTAAGTTTGACCCCTTTTTATAAATGGCGTGAACATTTATAGTTATTTCTTATGCACCCAAACAACAAGTGAGGAATAAAAATGGTAGACAAAACAGCATCAAAGTTTCAAACTTTTCATGGCATGAAAGCACGTAGACACAGTTCATAACACCACTGCTCCAAAGTTGATTACATGTTTGAACAAACAACCAAAGGTAACAGATCCATTTTTAAGGTTGAAAGCATTATTAAACACAGGAAAAAACTGAGATACGCTGTCAAGCTCTTCACTTGCGTCCTCGCACTCAAGCATTCACCTGCAAGAAATGAATTTCGAAGAATCAGTTTTTTGGGAACAAATGTCAACTGGGGGTACACTGGTTTATATGAAACAACCGTATTTCAATCGTCTGAATACAGGTTTCAATCCTAGTACTTGGCAGTACAAAATTAACATAGGATTCACAAACGCCTGCCTTTCCCTGCATGGTGGTTGTGGGTGCACCAGGGGCACGCTTGTGTTTATTTTCACAATTGAAAGAGTAAAACAGAGGCATTATCTATAGATGCTTTATTGTAATAAACAAAGGAGTAAACTATAGGTGAAGAAAAATTGTGCTGGAGTTTTCATAGAAAATTTTAGCCAAGGAAACAAGGACTATCCTATATAAAATTGTTAAGGTCATTGCCATGTTGATGCTACCCGGCAACAGCAATCAGCAAACTAGGCTCTCTCTCCACACCTAGTTACGAAATAGCCAAACATGTTAGCCAACTCTATATGGGTAATGAAAGTGGTCGAGATTAGTACTCCCGATCTAAAATAACTCATTCATCATTTAATGTAGAAAGCCTTGTCAGAAAAAACTGCCATCTCTACTCTATTCCCACGAAAACAAAACTTTGAGTACCAGATACAACGGCATAACTTGAGAAGAAGAAATAGCTTTATCTGTAATGACCCCTACAACAAAATTATCATTTTTAATTCTTTTGGTAAGGATACCAGCATTTATCTTTTATTGATTAGAATTGACATTTTTGGAGATGTGAAAGGTTAAAGAAATAACCAAAGACATTTCAGCAGATAAAAACATGGGCTTCAATACCATTCATTCAAACTTTTATAGCAGTGGCAGTATCAAAGAAATTCCAAAAAGAAAGCAAGGAAATCTTGCAATCTCTCTCTTTCCTCCAAATATCTGATAAATACAAAAGGAAAAATGTGATTTCAAATCAAGGAGGGGGCATGAGAAACAAAGAATCAAAGGAGACAAAATGAAAGGAAAAAACTGTGCAAAAACATCGACATTAAGTAAAGGTGAAAAAACTATTTCCAGTTCCTGGAAAACAATGTCCCCTTTATGAGGAAGAAGAGAAAACATAAAAGCAAAAGAACCTTGTCCAAGAAATTTATATGACTAAGCTTTAACGAAAAAGTGAAGGTAAATGGACAAAAGTTCAAAACCGTCTATAAGGTAAATGGGAATTTATTTAAAGTAGAAGGTGCCCCTCTAACAAATTCCTGATCACTGAACTTAGTAGCATTAAACAACCAATTCAAGCAAGTATCTTCACAGAGTATATGGGTTCTGGACTTGAACCACATAGCAAACATAATTATCAACTGTACTGTTAACAATTAGATTAGATGATTGCATTACCACCATTCCATCCTTAATGTTGGCAGCAATGATATCCCATTTTTAACTTCACATATGTGTCAAGATAAATAACAGTAACTTAGACCCGCATTGACGCGACCACCAATCAAGACCTGGCCCAAGTCCGACTTGACCAAACCGGAACAGTATCATCAGAATAATAACATTGGAACAATATTTTAATACTTCTTAAGTTTTAGAATTCTACTTGATTTAGGATTCTAATTCATGATTCTACTTGATTTAGAATTCTACTTCATGTTTTTACTTAATTTAGGATTTTACTTCATATTTGATTAGGGTTTTATTTTTATTAAGATTCCAGTTAACTTTTATTTATGATTTATTTATATTAGAATTCTAGTTGGATTTTGTTTTTCAAATATTAGATGGATTTAGATTAGCCAAATACTATAACTATGCCTAGAATCTAGAGTTTGTAATCAAGTTTTTCTTAATCAAATTTCAACAACCTATTTGAGTTTTCTTAGCAAACCAGTCTTGTTTTTGCGTTTTCTTGAAAGTAAATCTTTGGCCATTGAAGTTTGTTCTTTTAAGGGTTTATTTTGGTGTGTTTTCTTCACACTCGTGTTACACGCTGCGTCAGGTGGTATCAGAGCGGTTCATCAACCAATCAGATGGTCAATCTTGAAGGTAACAGTAGCAACCAGCCTCATGAGAGTGATCGGGGGTTGCCCGCGGTTTGGAGAGCAATCGAAGAACAACGGAAATAACTCGTACAATGGAGCAGCAATTGGAGCGAATCCGCAACCAATTGGGCATTTTACAACGAGTTAAGGATAATCAGAACCGAACTAATGGCGTGAATCAAGCCGGCTACGTTAAACCGGGAAGACTAGCCATTAATCCTGTCCTTATTAATCCTAGAAGACCAATGATGGATGATAGTGATGATGAGGATGATCTTGGTCGTATGATAGCCAACCCTAGTGGTAAAAGGGTTAGGAAGAATGCGCAGCAACACAACCATTGGGAAAACAATGAGTATAAACTAAAGAATGGCTTTTCGATGAGTTTGGAGCTTGATTTCGAAGATTATGTTGTCCCAACAACCTCAACGTTTACAAACTCAAGTCTGATTTATGCTGCTAATATGACAGAAACTCCAAGGTTATTGACTCATACTGGGGTATTTTCCAGTCCCGATGGCTCAGGCAGTGCTTTGCAACCCAATGATGGTGACGTTTCTTCTGATCGACTTGCGACTATAAAGGAGATGGAGGTCATGATAGCAAATCCTTCTACAGTTTATTCAAACTCTGGCATAGTTGAATCGAAGGCAATAGGAACATATTCACCTTCGCGATTGCAAAAGCAAGATGGTCACATGAGTCTCTTTGTGGATAGAGGTGTTGGATCTCCCAGGCTAGTTAACTCGGATAATACAACTACTTTCGGTATTAATTTGAAATTAGATTCTAAAACTAAGAATGTTGTAGCAGCTGCTGCTATAGCTAATCAAGTGCTTAGACCAAAGGAGGATTCAAACATCAATATTTTAAGTGATAGAGAGACTGTTGGTAGTCATGGAATAAGCCTCTATTCGAAACAGTTGCAAAAGAATACTTCTCCATACAAGAAAAATCTACAGATGAATTCGAAAGCTGTTGAGAAGTCAAAATCAAGAAAACTGATGAAAAGAGAATGACCTATAATAAAATTTACCATATTAGAAAAGCACTCAACATGGAATGTTCAACGTCCTCAATCTAACAGTAATAATACAGTGGAGGCAGATGGCAACAAACATAGCGATGGTTGGACCCATGCCAACCCAGATATGGCTAAAAAGGGGAGGAATGTCTTTGCTCATGTTCCCTTAGCAAAAAAGTTCAAGCGGTTTAAGAAAATGTCAAGCAAAGGTTGCACAAATAAGAAGTATAAGACGACAGCTGACAAGCATAGAAAGCACAAGTTATTTGAGGTTGAAGATGAAGTCATGATATTCTTGAAGAAGAAACGGATTCTAGCAGGAAAGCAAAACAAGTTCAAATTAAAGAAAAATGGTCCTTACAAGATTACGAATAAGACCAATGATAATGCTTATGTTGTGGATTTGCCTAATCATACGGGTATTTTTAAACATTCAATGTGGCTAATTTCTCTTTGTACTTGCCGAACGTGGATTTGTCCTACTCGGATCAAAATTCGAGGTCGAATTTTTTCTCAAGTGGAGGTGAATGACACGGTCACCAATCAAGACCCGACCCAAGTCCGACCTGACCAAACCGGAACAGTATCACCGGAATAATAACATCGGAACAATATTTTAATACTTCTTAAGTTTTAGAATTCTACTTGATTTAGGATTCTACTTCATGTTTCTACTTTATTTAGGATTCTAATTCATGATTCTACTTGATTTAAGATTCTACTTCATGTTTCTACTTGATTTAGGATTTTACTTCATGTTTGATTAGGGTTTTATTTTTATTAAGATTCCAGTTAACTTTTATTTATGATTTATTTCTATTAGTATTCTAGTTGGATTTTGTTTTTCAAATATTAGATGGATTTAGATTAATCAAATACTATAAATATGCCTAGGATATAGAGTTTGTAATCAAGTTTTTCTTAATCAAATTTCAGCAACCTATTTGGGTTTTCTTAGCAAAACAGTCTTGTTTTTGCGTCTTCTTGAAAGTCAAGTTTTAGCCATTGAAATTTGTTCTTTTAAGGGTTTATTTTGGTGTGTTTTCTTCACACTCGCGCTACACGTTGCGTCACGCATGAACTCAAATGTTATATTGAGATTGCCAACCAATTGCATATCATCACTTCGCCCCTTTTGTTAATTTTTATTTACAAAGACAACCCTCCACCATTCCTTACAAAGCGGGGAGTCTTGTCCCCTTTATCTTTAGTTGATTAAGTAGAAAAATATGAAATGTAATCCTATCCTCCTCGCACGAAACCGAATCAAGAAATTCAAACAAAACTCTACATAAGAATGTTCCACATATCAAATGAGTGTCTATATATAAATAGATAGCATGTGAATTGGTAGTACTAAAAGATTTAGGGGATGCTGCAAATAACATGGATCACTGGTATTTGGATCATGAAATAAGGGCTTCAATCATCATCATTAGAGAAAAACAGACGCTATCCGTAGTCTTAAACAGAAACGAATGCGTTTACCTACCAGGTCAAATGCAGGATTAAAAGCTGCGTACACATAAATATAGCATACAAATCAGAACGCCTCTATCAAAATATAGAAACAATAATGAAAAATATATCCAGATCAAAGTGTAGCAAAATAACCCTTATTCAGAAGCAAAGGTGTAGAGATGAGGAACAGAAGCCAAATGACCTGATAGATGATGAGTCCGTCGTCTCAGTGAGATTGAGAAGACGAAGAGGAAGAGTGGGAGTGGGACGGATGAGGAGCGTAAATCTTGTTGTAGGCGACCTCGCCGACGAGGTAGATGCCGAAGGCAACGAGGGCGATGCCGAGGCCCGGCGTGGCGTGGCGGAGCTGGTTGGAGAGCATCGGATGCTTCCTCCACTCGTCTCTCCTCCTGAAGAACTCTCCTGTTGGTCCCACGGCCTTCCCCATGAATCAATCAATCTCTCTCTCTCTCTCTCTCTCTCTCTCTGCTGGTGTGAATCGCGATGCAGTTCCGATCGGAACTCGAAGTTGGGATTTGGCAATTGGGCCTTTAGGGCTTCAGTTTGGTCTCGGGCTGGTCGAATATGGGCCCCCACGAGATGCGAGACGTAGGGTGCTCATGATTCATATTTATTTGAGTTTAGTATAAAAAAAGTAAATATTATGATCGAATTTAAAATTTTAAATGTATAACTAACATAATTATTAAGTAAACATCGAACAAATTCAATTCAATTAAATATGGGTTTCAAAAATTATATAATTTAGAATATATCGCATGCCAAATTAATAATATTTGCAAATGCTACTTTTAACATATTTTTGAAAAAAATAATAATAAGGACGAGCTAAATTAAATAGTACAAAAACATATATAATGAAAAGTAATATCTGAAATTACTTATAATAGTGTGGATTACTACAAGATTATAAAATCGAATCTGTATTATAAAATTATATGTGTTTTTTTGGTTTCTCTTTCTCTCCGCCTAGGTGCCCTAGGCGCTAGGCCCCAACCTAGAGTGGCGCCTGACTAGTACTTAGCGTATTTTAGAACACTAAAAACATAAAATAACTAAAAAAAAAAAACCAAATGATGCCATGACTGCAAAAAATAATTACAAAATAATTAAATTAAAACGATAAAACAACAAAATAACTTTTGTTTTATAATATAATAAAAATAGAAATTATTTTTTGCAAAATAACTAATAACCTCATATAATTTTTTATTTTCAATTTTATTTATCATGTAAAAACACATATATTATAAAACAAAAAAATAGAAAAATAAAATAAAAAATAAAAAACATAAACAATGTAACGAAGAGAAAGAGAAACCAATAACCAGAGACTCAGAGAGAGAAAAAGAGAGAGGTTACGAAGGAGATGGAGCTCGTTGGCAGCGCATATGGAGCTTGACGACAAAAACATGGTGGCGGCGGCGACGCTTAGGTAGCGAGGAGAATGCAAATGGCATAGAGACGGTATTGATGAAGCTTGACGGCAATGATAGAGCTAGAGACAACGATGATAATGAGTACCGGTGAGCTGACGGCGTTAAGGCGACAGCGGCCTTAAGGTGAGAAGGGGAAAGGCTAAGATACGAAATTAATAAATAAAATACCTTAAAATCGACTGATATATAAAGCAACAAATTAGGTAGCTCAAGCGATGCAGACCATAGCCGATTAATCATGCCGGTGCCTAAGAAACCCAACTAGGGCATACTTGAGGCGGCCAGTGACCGCCTAGAACGATCTTTAAAACACTGCAAATAATATAGTGTTCAAACTAAAAGGGTAATTTTTAATAAATACACAATTAATTTTGAATGGCGAGCAATATTTCAATTAAATCGAAATAATTAAATTGGGCCTGCAAAACACTTTGGTTTGGTTCAATTTATATTTTGATTTGGTTTGATTTTCAAATTTAAGTATTTTGATTATTTTGAGGTTGGTTCTATTTTCATATTAAAAAAGGTTGAAATAACCAAGTTTGCCGAAATTTAAAAAAAAATTGCCCCTTTTGACCACAATTTTTTATTTTTCAGTTTTTTTGATCAATTTTTTTTTTATTTCTCAATTTGTTGGATATAAGTATTTATTAGATTAATTCGGTTTGATTTTTTTTAAAAATGTAGTCTATTCGAGTTTGAATAATTTGGTCAATTAGATTACAGCTCACACCTATCAATTTTACCCCAAATTTTAACGGCGGTTAAGAATTTTTAGGGGCTAAACTGCTCAAAATCCTTAATCTCAGGGGACAATATTGTCATTCTCAAAATAGAGAGGTGTCCCTTGAATTTTACCTAACATTAGGGGTGAGAATGTAATTTATACTTTTCGCTTCCGGCGTTTTGTGTGTGTAGTAGACGGCTGTTGAAGGGGAATATATATGTAAGAAGGTGAAACTCACATGGAACACATTTGTCTGCTACCTTTTCTCTTGGAAGTTCAAAACCAGAGAGAAGAAGACGAAGAAGAAGGAATGTCGATTCATCAACTCGTTCTCTCGCTTTCTTCATCTTCTTCCACCTCTTCGTCGTCTTCAACTCGGTCGTCTCCACTATTCATCGGATGTGGTAATCTGCGGAGTCTCTCCAAATCCAAATCCGTTCCCGCAATTCCACAGCGCATCTCGAATTCCATTCACTCTCGTCCAAACTTACGGCCTATCAACGAAATTTCTTCCTCAAGAAAGAAGAGAATTGTCAAGTCCAACAAGATTGCATGCTCCGCCAAGGATGTGAAGCTGGAGGTCAGATGGATGTAGTCATTGTGCTTGTATTTAAATACGGCTTCGGCTGTTGTTAAGTTAATAATTAGTGTTTTTCTTCTCTTTGGAGTTAATTTGCAGAGTTCTGAAATCGTGAAAGCGAAAAGTGTGTCCGTCGTTCTTCTGGCTGGTGGAAAGGGCAAAAGGATGGGCGTAAGTCTTGCTGTTCATTGTTTTGTATTTGAACGCACAAAGGACTGTGCATTTTATATGTGCGATATGTCCAGTCATACAATTCATCTAATTGTGATATGGCTTCATTGGTTATGGTTACGCCCGGGATCTTGAATTGCTGTTGCATATGTTACTTTTTTCATCGGACAGTATATTATTGATTTGAGCGGCAGTTATGTAGCTCTGCTTCTTTCTAATAGCAGGCAGAATTTTCATGCCGATTGATGCGGCTTTGTATACAGCTCAATTGGGCTATTAGATGCTTTAGGAGGCAGGGTGGCTCATTTAGATCTTGCACTAATTTGAAATGTGCGCTTAACCTGTAAATACATATCTACAAGGAGAAATTGGATTTGCTAAATGACAATAATTTTTTTTTCCATGTTATCATCTATATTGATACATAATCAGTAAAAATAAGATTCATCATTCAAGTAACTTCATGGATTGCTCATCAGAACAGGAATGGAACTTTAGCATCAGCCATAAATTCAGAGGTTGTGGATTCAAACACAAACTGTACATCATGCTTCAGTAATAATTAATACTGGCACTTTGTTGTTGATTGCCAAATCAGGGTTTACTTTGTAGGGGTAGGTTTGGCCCTGCTTCTTGTTTTCAAAATAAAGTAAATAAAACTGAAATGACCTTACTACTGTTGTTAACTTTCGCCCCCCACCCCCCAAAGCATTTTTAATATTTTCTATAAGAATGGTGTTACAACCCTTGCCTAGAACTCACCCTCAAAAGCTAGCTGTCAAAGGGAGGGTGCCCAAGAGGTTCTAAACCTCACACCAAGAGCCTAAACTTCCGATGTGGGACAAATCTCATACCTTGTAGTGAACCATAACATACCACCACGTTTCGCAGTCCAGCACCCACGACGGTAGGTTTTGCACTATCCACAACTAGTCTCGGACGAACATTACAATGTCAGCGTCATCTCCATCGCCGCACGATTGCAACTGTGAGGTATGGCGCTAGCTCTGATACCACTATTACACCCCTTGAGTAAAAGTCATCCCCAAAAGCTAGTTGTCAAGAGGAGGGTGTCCAAGAAATTATAAACTCCACACCAAGAGCCTAAACTTCCGATGTGGGATGAGTTTCATACCTTGCAATGGACCGTAACATACCACCACACTCCGCAGTCTGGTGCCCACGACTGTAGGTTGCGCACTAGCCACAGCTAGTCTTGGACGAACAGTGCAATGCTGACATCATCTCTGTTGCCGTGCGATTGCAACTAGGAGACATGAGGCCAACTTTGATACAACTGTTACAACTCTTGGGTAGAACTCACCCTCAAAAGCTAACTGTTAAGGGGAGAGTGCCCAAGAGGTTATAAATCCCACACCAAGAGCCTAAACTTTCAATGTGGGACAAGTCCCATACCTTAACCATAACAAATGGCTGGTTATGATTCAATGAATCCCTCCAAGACACAGCAAGATTTAATTAATTCCTTTGCAACTTACAGCTTTCTCTCAAGTTGTCCTATTTTCTTTTCTTCCTTCCTGCCCACCCTCCTTTGGGTTCTAACTGGACTTCTGTTTTTCTTATCTCCATACTGCTTTTGTCATTTTGTGTACACGTGTGCAGCCACTAGGATATGGGATTGTGCTCCATCAAGCTTAATATTATCATGAAAAATGAATTTTTTGCCACAGCCCTTTGAGCATGATGGTTTTGTACAAAGTTTAATGTAAAATGGAGCATGGCATTGGATAGGTTTATGAGCCTAACACAAAAGCAGGCCACGTAAGGATATTCCAGGCCTGACTCCATAATTTTTGGTTATGCTAGAAAGTCGAATGCTAATTCTTCCTTGGTTGACCATCTTGCAGCTCTTAACTTTCTGAAACACGCACTGAATCAGTGCAAAATTATTTTTGTAGTTGCTCTAGGTGGAATGTAGCCACCCTCATTGTGCATCTATATACTTTCATAATAAAATGCAATAAAGTGTATTTCCAAAGACGTGTACCATCTGTTGGTATTCCCACTGTTCAGTTTCTGAATTTTCATCTGCCAGATGACATTTGTTATTTTTGTGCAAATAGGCAAGCATGCCGAAGCAGTATCTTCCACTTCTTGGCCAACCAATTGCTTTGTACAGGTAACTTGCCACTATTCATCTGATCTCTTGACAGTCTTATCCACCATTTTCTTGTTGACCAGATATAAGGGGACTTCCTGAAGTCAGTTTCGTTGTCCCTATTTAATGATATTTAAATCATATTGTGAGCAGCGTCAATCAAATTTTATAATGTACCTAGAACCTCCAGGCATCATGGATAGACTCCATTAAATAAACTTACAGGGCTATGTAAAATAAATAATAAATGATGATGAAAAGGTTCTCAGATGAAGCAGCGAGTGTTGAACACTGAAAATGTAATACAACATTCAAGGTCAGGTCTATAGCTCTATTCAATGAAACTAGTAATTAACACGAATTTCAAAGATCATTATGAATTATGTAGACCAAAGCTACTGAAGTAGACATTATACTGGTAAGAGTGCTAGTTGCTGTTCCTTGATTCAACAGATTGAACTGGTGTTATTAAATTATGTATATCTTAGAAAAAAATTCCTCTGTAGACTGTATGTTGATAAACAGACTAGTGACAAGCTCTCACTTATTCAATTTTTCCGTCATGCGTGCTTGAGACTGAAGTGATTTAGATATGGGGTCACCTGCGCACTCCAGGAATCAAACTTAGCTGGTTTTAGTGATTCAATTTATTGAACCAGACTGAATGTCCTTCTCTTTCTGAGTTGAACCAGTTCAACCAATTAGTTCGGTTTTCTTCTGATTAATATGATGTAAACTGCAGCTATACTACATGAGAAGAACATAGCATACGTAGGAAAAGATTTGGGGGGAACAAGTGCAACATTATTCATCTAGCTGACTGGCCACTGGTCGGTAGAATATCCTAGTTTAAGTATATTGTATTGACCAGAAATCTAAACTGCACCTAGTGGAATTAAGGCTTATGATTCTTGTTGTTGTTGTTCTTGTCTTCTTGTAATATCTTAAGCATTATTTAGCTTACATGTCGAGCACATGCTATTCATCATCTAGCACATGCAAGTTGCAGCCTAGGCAACTCAAGATTTGAAGTGAATTCTGTGTATATATGTATATATGTATGTATTTTTCTGGTCAAATCTTGGCCTAGATAGTTAGTTCCAAGGCAGATACTGATGAATAATGATTTGGTATACAAACATTGCTATGAAATGTCTAAAATGGTCTTTATTCTGCTATCTGCTTATGCTATGGTTTGTGCTGTCTTTTTTGCAGTTTCTACACTTTCTCACAGATGATTGAAGTGAAGGAAATAATTGTAGTTTGTGATCCTTCTTACAAGGACATTTTTGAAGGTTAGATTCTTCTCTATGAGTTACATGCAGAGACATTTATTTTTTTTATTCCTTGGGTGTTTCGGGCTGTACATTGTTTACTTTCTTTACTGTAGCAAGTGTTTGAAAAAGGTGGTGTTCCCTTTCTCAGCCATCAAAGAGAAGGTCCATATAGACCTGAAGTTCGCATTACCTGGGAAGGAGAGACAAGATTCTGTATACAGTGGACTTCAGGTGCATGCATTGTTTATTGAGTTAATTTGGTTACAATATGTATCTTTTATTTCTACTCAATGTCTTTAGTTTCTTATGTATTTGTTTCACTCATTGTTTACTTTCTTTAGTGTTGTTATGTTTGAAAATTCTATGATTAGGAAGCTTTTTCTTACAAAGAGAGAGCTCTAGCATTGAATTTTGGGAGAGTGAAAAGATATCTGCAGTTGATTATTTTTATATCAAAATTATTTAGTTTAAGTTTTATTTTTGGATTAATCAAAGTTTTGTTAGACCATTCTTTAATTTGGAAAGAATTGCAAATATCCAAGGTATGATTGGTCTGTTGGAGTGTGGGATCTCTTAGGCCTAACAGGTTGTCAGCTGGTTAATTGAATGAAGTTAGTTTTTCCATATGTCTTAGAAAGAAGTTATGGTTTAACCAGCATGCAATTTTATGTTTGGTGATGCTGCCTAGTCTACAGTGTTAGTTTAGTTCCACTAGGTGCCTGAACTGTGCCCTGAATATGATAAAACTATTCCAAGTAATGCAGAGCTTATGAGATTTTCCTGCATGCTTTAAGTTTTGATAATTCGATTAGTACTTGATATTTTTCTGTTTTATTTGGTACAAATCTTTTTCTCTAACCAATGGATGCCATTATCTGTTTACAGGTAATTGATTTGAAGTCTGAACTTGTATGTATACATGATTCTGCTAGACCTCTGGTGACCTCTGGAGATGTCAAAAAGGTTTGCTGGCTATCAGGAACTTCCTTCTTATTCTTTTCCAAATCTTGTCAGCACACTGCTAATGATTATTTGGCCTACTTCAAGGAGGACTGTGTTTTTTGGGGGGCCTCATCTTCCTTCTGTTCTGTATACATGTTCAAAGTTCAAACCATACAAATATGAGAAAGGTTAAAGCAACAAGCCAAAAAAAAAAAGAAAGAGAAGTAAAAACGAAGTGATAAGGTGTTCCCGTAAAGCTATGTTTAATTGCAGGGTTCTTCAAGTTCTGACATTTAGATGTCAAACCTTTGCTGCAGTAAGAACCGTTATCCATTGGAGCTTTGTTATTCAATTTTCAATGACCTTACAACAGTTATTGGTGGAACATGTCATATACCAAATTTTATGTTTCGTAACACATTATTTTAAAATATTTGAATTGTAACGTAACTGTTGGTTTGGAGTTGAGAAATTTTTGTTATTTCATGTTTGAAAAAATTGTTTATGTGAGAAGCTCCAACTTCTTCTCTTCCACAAAAGAAACAGATTCTGCGTCATATAATTTTTTTTATGTTGGCCAAATGTAATTAAGAATTTCAAAAACGCTTTTACTTAAGGGCATTTTTAAGCTAATACACAGCACAGCCAAAAAGGCACCAAATCTTTCAGAATAGCTTCACAACTTATGCGTCAGTTATTTCAGGATAACTGTCCTTGCCAGTTCAGAGATGCAACATTATGATGAGAATCAGTTTTCTTTTTTTCGTCAGGTTCTGAGGGATGGTTGGTTGAATGGAGCTGCAGTACTTGGTGTTCCTGTAAAAGCTACAATAAAGGAGGTACTAGTGCTAGTTACTTTTGCACGTAAAATTTTAGATGAGATTTTTGTCTACTCTTTTCTTTTGGACTTTTTCATGAGTAAATAACTTTGTTAAGTTCTTTCTATTGAAATGGTTTTCAACTGTCTTGTCTGCTTGATTGTGAATTAATACGGAATGTAAACTATATCAGTTAAATAAATTTTTCCTTCTTGTCTGTATTATGAAATGTAAAACTAATTTGCAGCTTCTGTGCAGGCAAATAGTGACTCATTTGTTGTGAGAACTTTAGACCGGAAAACACTTTGGGAAATGCAAACCCCACAGGTTTACAGTTGAAAATGTTCAAAATTCACTTGATAATTACAAGCAAAAATATATTTATGCATTAGATAGGATAACTGTATATGTTACCTTTTCTCCCAGGTCATCAAGCCAGAGTTGCTGAAGAAAGGTTTTGAACTTGTAAATAGGTACTATATAAGCTGGTGTTATTCAAGTCTCTTTATTCTATCTAAAATTGTATTCAACCCTCAAGTTATTGCATATTCCACATAAAAATGACTAAAAAATAAAATAAAATTATAGGTAAAATAACAGTTTTTGGGCATAAAGAAAAACGTTTATTGTTTTTGATTCTATCTTCCCTATTGTCAGTGAATCATTTCCTGTTTAATTAGTGAAATGTAATTTGTTGTAGAGTGCTATGAGCTTTGGTGTTTGCTTGCCTGGTTAAGCTGCCCAAAGTCCTGCCAAAGCTCTATTCATCTGTCACTATAAGTTTTTAGATTGAAGTGGGTTACAATTGCTACAGCCTACAGGTAGATAATTAAAGATCTTTAAAAGAGAAGTCATTTAAGTGTCAAAGTCATTAAGTCTGCAACATCATTTCCAGTCCGTATAGACCCAGATTTAGACAAATTTTGTCTTATGAATCCTTTGCTGCTATACGTGATGGCCCATTTAACACAAGTTGATCGTCTAAAAACAAGCTATGTGGTTAAAGAAGATTTCTTTGTTGCTGGCATGTTTGAAGGCAATTTTGTGACTGAGTATATAAGAAGGATCTAGTTTCTCGGAGGCAAAAGTGAGAGTACTCCCCCGACCCTCATAAAGTGGGGAGTCTTATGCACTAGGGACACCCTTCTTTAAAGAGAGACTAGGCTTGCCAAGTTGATATTTATTTATGTTTTCTTGCTAAAACAAACTATCTAGAAAGAATCATGCTAGGTGTATACCCATTTTGTACATCTTAGACTACATAAGGGGGTATTATGACCAAAATATCTTGTGCCTCACATGTGCCTCACGCGCCTCTATACGCCTCATGTGAGGTTTTTTTGTCATAATACCCCCTTATATAGCCCAAGATGTACAAAATAGGTGTACCAATAGCATTTTCCATAGAAATTAGCACCCTGGCCCTACCTAGCAAATCTTTTGGTTAGATTTCACATTTCCCGCCAGCATTGTCTATCATTAGTTGTATGAGTTTCTTTACATGTAGAAAACTATATGCAGGCAATACCTTATACTTCTCTTTATCGTAAAGATATTCCGCAGTCCTTTGTAGTTCACTCAAGCAAGTGAGATGATGAATTCCCATCAGAAAATTGACATTTGTTCTAAAGCTCATCAGTTATCAATTACTCATTGTTAAACCTTGAACAAAAGTTTATGTTTCAAGCATTTCTGCAGGGAGGGCCTAGAAGTCACTGATGATGTATCCATTGTGGAGCACCTCAAACATCCTGTATACATAACTGAAGGATCTTACACCAATATCAAGGTAGCGGAATTTGCTCAAAGGTCTTCAGATAAAAATTGGGTCATTTAAGTAATTTAACTTCCAAACATTGCTTAAGGATTTGGGCACGTGCTTTTGACTAGTCATTGTTTCGATACATACATGGGCATAGGTCAGATTAGAGCTTATAATAGTTGTTCTCTAGGCCAAATCTATATTTTAATTTTTTTTTATGTGATCACTTGAATTTTTTATTGTTTTAATTACACTTCTGAATTTACATTTTTAAGTCAATCTAATCCCTATACTTTGATCTTTTTTTTCATGTGGTAACTTGAACTTTTTATTGTTTTGATTACACCTCTGTACTTGCATTTTCGAGTTAAATTAACCTTCTATACTTTGACATGCAAAAAAGAGCGGAATTAAATTGACTCATTTCACTTTATTTTTATTTTTTTTTTACATGTCAAAGTATATTGAGTTAAATTTATTCGAAAATATAGATATAAGGGTATAATTGAAACAATTAAAAGTTTGGGTTGACATACAAAAAAATGTCAAAATATAAATATTAAATTAACTCAAAAATATAAATTTAAAAGTGTAATTAAAATAATAAAAAACTCATGACAGTCAAAAGTATGAGGTTAGCCTTGTTGTCTATTTATTTCTGAACATCTATCAAGAATACAATAACTGGCTTTACTTCATTTTGCTTATGAACTATTATGATGAAATTTTTCATGCCCACAGGTTACGACCCCTGATGATTTATTATTAGCGGAAAGGATATTGAACACAAGCTCCGTGGTGGCATCATAGTAAATATCACTCTTCTTCCCCCAGAATTCTGTTTTTTTTTTGGCACTGTAACTGTTCCGCTCTTGAGGCCAATCCTTGTTGAAATGCATATTATAAAAAGACAATTTTTATGCAGACGATTTAGGCAAAATGCAGTTTAAATATTGTGTCCGCTCATTAACATGTTCTAACTCTCTCGCCTAAAAGATTTGGTAAAACTTATATTTTTATTTTTTTATATAATTACTCAAATTTTTTATTTTAATTATATTTAAGATCTTGCATTTTCAAGTCCATATAACCTTTGTATTTTAACGTAAATATATAACATATATTTCATTATCTTATTTATCTTTTTTATTTTTTTACACATAAAAAGTAAAAAAATTAAAGTAATTTAAAAATATAAGTTTATAGATATAATTAAAATAATAAAAAATTTAAGTTGACACGTAAAAAAAATATCAAAGTATAACGATTAAATTGACAAGAAAATCAAGTTTAAGGGTGTAATCGAAAAGGAAAAAAAAACTTGAATAGCTATAAAAAAAAAATGAAAGCAAAGGATAAAAATATGGCCAAAAAAATTTAAAGTCTAAATCCTGCTAATAGAAGCCGTGTCCTGATTGGAAATTATGGTATCTCAAATCATGAAGCAAACTAGTAGTTAGAAGTAGCAGCGGGTGGGAACCTTATTGGGCATATAGCGGAGGGTGGGAAAAAATGGTTGGAAACGCAGCATCGTGATCCGATCGGTTATGTGGTAAAGGCTGCACGTTTTGTGTTTTTGTGATGAACAAGGTTTCATTCGGGCTTTTGCCATGGTTTGGTTTGGTTTGAACCATGAATGGAATCAGAATTATTCCTTTAAAAATTAAAACGAAATCATTTTTTAATTTTGGTTCAAAAATAGAATTAGAACCAAAGATTTATGTTTCAATTCTGGTTCTTAAAAATAAATAACCGAAATAGGAACAAGATTCCAATTTCAATTCAAACCATAATAAAAAAAAAAAACTATTTAAATGTGCAACAATCAAAAATAATATTTTAGCCGATGCACATTTAAATGATTTTTTTTTTTTTTTTTTACAATTTGAATCGAAACCAGAATCCAATTCCAGTTTTAATTATTTATTTTTAAAAATCAAAATCGATCCTAAGTCTTTGATTCTGTTTTCAATTTTTAAATCAAAACTAAAAAGATAATTTCGGCTCAGTTTTTAAAGGAATGAATTCAGTTCAAATTGATCCATGGTCAGCCCTAAGTTCCATCTTCTAATTCAAGGAGTAGGAACATAACAACATGTTCTAATGAAAGGGAGAAAATGTCCCAAAATCTTTCCTTTCCTTATTCTTTCGCATAAAAAGATCAGGTTAAATATAGAGAACTGCAGAAATTCAGCTGCATATAAAGCTTTACATTCTTCTCTTTGGTTACATCTGAATCCATAAAAAAATGGCTCTACATATGGTAAGAGACAAAAACACTAAGAGAAATATGTTTTAAGAAAAAATTGGGGTGGGGCAAGAGAGAATCACATTTCGCTTCAAACGTCGCATCTCTTTCCTTTCAATCTTCTTCTGGAACCTTCTTGTTTCTTCCATCATCTTTTCAACCTATTCTCAATCCTCTTCGGCTTTGCACACTCTCCAAACCATGCAAATCGCGCACCTTTGCGTGGACGGACTGGGTTCCCTTGTTTAATCTGATTGAATCGATTGAGTACGTAGGTTAAATCAAATCTCCTTTGTTTTACCCAAGTGTGTGTGTGTGTGGAAATTCCCAAACAGCATACCTTTGCCCCTTTGGGAGGCTTGGAACTATTCCAACAGAAAAGACCACTGCAGCCTCCTGCTCCTGCTCCTGCCCCTGCCCCTGCCCCTGATTCATATCCCCTGTAGAACAAACAAGAGAAGAGAATTAAGGCCGCCCCCCTTCAATTGTAGAAAATAGCCCTTATTTTTTGAGAAAAATAACATCTGCTAAAAGCAGAAAACAAGACACTATGTTCAGATAAGATCATTTTCCAAATCGAAACATAAATACTCTGTTTCCCTGTATTTTTCATTTAAAAGAACACCAATTTTCAGCCCAACATATTTAATAATTTTAGGTAAACAAACAAGATTGCCCTCGATAAATTATGATAACTACCATCGTGCTGCCTTTGTATTCAACAATTGAACACGTTTGTCCAATTTTTTGTGTAAAAGTTCACACGAGAGATGAAAAAAAAAAAAACATATTCTACAAACCAAACAAGTCCTTAGTTTTTATAAAACTGAATAAATTTGCAAACTGCTGTAAGAGATTTAAAATTGATATGGGATAACAACATTTTTTGACTATCCATTGGATTGTTATACTCAACGGTGTAGAGAATAGAATAAAAAAAATTCAAATCTTGTATCCAAATATCAATAACCAAAATAAGAATAATTCCTAAACTGGTCGGGCCTTTTTTGGTGCTAGGTAATTGGTGAAGTATTTATATACTCACAATAATAACCTAATTTGAATCATTCCTAACTGTGAAGTATTTATATACTCAAAATTTTCTACCCAGCGGAAAATGAAAAACTTAACATCCTAATCTTACTAAACTATGAATTCTACTACAAAACATTCCTAATTATCTAAATGGAACTATGAAATTCTAGAACAATTGAAGTAAAATTTTTTAGAACAGTTAGGACTCTTCGTCTCCATCACTCTTATCATCAAAAAACTAAGATGGTATCTAGCTTCCTGTTTGCTGAATGAAACAGATACCTATCTCTAAAAGAAGGCATGTTCAGAAACCATGCTCCAGCATGCCCCACACAGCTTTTGGCCACTTATTGGCATATCCTAAATATTGAGAACAATTACTTCAGATTATGTCTGATGAGGAGTCTTGTCTTCCCCAATGGTCCCTTGGATTTGTATCTTATGTGTTTCAACGAACAGCAAGAACATATCAGAGAGAGAATAAACGATTCCCTGCAAGTACATTCGAGCCTACAACTTTTCATTCCCAAGTAGAATTTGCCTGCATTTGGCCAAGTAACACTTTTGCTCATGGAAGGCTCACCAACTTGAAAGAAATCCCAACATCATAATAGGTGACAATAATTGACAGCATTCAAGCTATATATCCTTCCAATATCATAGTACTACCAGCAATAACCTCAATAACTTGACAGGGAATGCAAAATGGTTTTTATCAAGCAAATAGACAACTAATAAGAACTTAGTTGCATATGCTAAAAAGAACTAAACTATATGGACAAGCTAGTGATATGCATACCAGCCCATGAGTCCTAAAAGTTTAAAAATAAAGTTATTGGATGTATAAAAGATTTCAATATTGGAGAGCACAGAAGCCCTCCAAACAGAGGTGTTTGACTCCTAAACTGTCTTCTGAAGAAATTCAGGTAATTTTTGTTCACAAATTTGTTAATTTAGATACTTAAACATTACAGAGAGATTCCCAACCAAATTCATGATTGACCTTAGGTCTGTACTGCATCTCATGAAACTTAATCAGGCTATAGGTGTTAAACTTGATCACGCATCAAATTCCAAACAGAAGTTCAATAATCATATGCTAGTACATTGGCTATATATGGAATCAGGAAAATTATAGGCACATACACACAAGATATAAAAGATTTGCCAAGAACTTACATGTTGTCTTTGCCGATATTTCCCATAAAGCTACTATTATGCAATAAGCTTGGAGAGATGGGGCACTGATCCATCCTTTTACTAAGCTGGTCCTTCTGGACTGTCTTTGGATCACTAATCTTCAAAAGCTTGAATTCTTGAGTTAACTCATCTTCCCAATGCTGGGAGGATAAATCCATGGAATTCATGGATTCCATTTGATTCTGAGAGTATATGCCTTCTTGAGGCAGGATTTGGTTCTTCTCAGGTTTCAAACGACTCAATGACCCAGGAGTACCTTTCTCAACAGCTTGTAACCATGCAGTTTCTAACCTCTGTTCATGGATAATAGACTCTATTCTCTGCATCGGAATCCTCTCATTTGTGTGACTTGTTTTAGCATTCCCTTCTACCAATGGAATTGGTGATCCAGCAGCAGGCTGAAAGGTTCCACCCAGCCTACCTTCAGAATCATCGAGGCTTCTTCTAGGCATGTCTAGTGCACCCTTATGCAAATCAATATCAGAATAACCATCTATGGCATTGGAAGAAATTGCTTTTCTTTCCCTATTAATTAACTCAGTCGTATTGATCTGATTCCCGTCCAAAGAATATGGCAAACCAACTTCTTTTCCATTATTCATGGAAGTTTCATGTGAAAACAGAATGATTCTGACCTCTACATTGAACTGCAAAACAATTTCAAATGAGTTTGTGATACTGCTTAAAAACCTTTCAGCTCTGGTTTTGATGTCCTTATCCCCAAACGCAACATAAGCAACAAAAATACCTGCAACTAGGAAAAGTTAAGACTTCAGAAAATAGCTTCCCAAGTAAGAACTGTGTAACAATTCTAAACTGTTAAAAGTGGCTTTTCAAATACAAAATGCAGAGAAAAATCCATCAACTTCATTATTCTGAAACTGCCAGCAATTTTGTGGCAAAATCAATAGAATTTTTTTCTCTTATAAATGAAAGCTAACTGCTCATGAGCAAAGAAATTCAGAAAACAAACATAACATAAACTGTCTTTCGTACAATCTGTTCTGCAGCATTGTACATTGTATTTGAAGAAGAAGATGAATGAAACATGCAGAAAGGAGTGCTAACCTTCAACCTCAGATAGAGAGATAAGCTTTCCATGAGTAAAAAGCAGTTGCCTTAGTGTCTTTGAATGGCACCTCTCAATACATTGCAACCAGATATTGTCCAACTTATTTGAGATAACTGACAGATTGCCACTTATAAATCGGCTTTGGGGGTGTTTGGGAATATTAGCACCGTTATCTAGTAGGAGACTCTCTTGATTAGTCACATTTTCAACACCAGCTTTAGGCAAAGAGGTAGCAGAGGTTAACTTTTGGGGTGGAAAGTGAATGTCAGGTCTCTGCCTTTGGGCAGTAGATGAATCCTCCTCAGTTGTCTTTGAGCTCTGCCTCCTACTGCTCCCTGACTGAGTTGCATCTGATGAAGGCACTGATCCTAGCTGTAATAGGGTTGCTGTGAACCATGTGGAGCGCTCACTTGAAACTCTCAGCTGTTTCTCAGCCTCCGATAGAAGCTTCAAAGCATTCTTCAGTCTGTCTAGCTCTGCTTCAGTCACTGAGAAACATTTCCACAATCAAAAAGTTGGCTTAGGACAGCAGATAATAGCCAAATTGAAAACATACGAATTTAAAATTAAACAGACCTTTTTTTGTGAAGTTTTTATGTTAGGTAAGTAACTTCACTGACCAAAAATGTGAGAAGAAAATCCATTAATTAAAAAAAGTACTGGCTGATTTATAGTACATTTTGGCATATGATGGATTAACGATGGTGGATACAAGAGAATAAAAAGTGATATCACATAAATGCTTTGAATATAATGAACCCCCAAACCATCTGTGCTCATAACATATACATACATCATTAGTGATGCAACAGTCATATTGTCACAAACACATTGAGAATCCAGTTAAACTTGTTGAATAATGCTAACATAATTTTTTAACAGCATGCAATCCATTAACTCAGCACAATCCAAATAATCACACTGAATCCTCACAGTAGTCATGTAAGGAATTATGAATTCCCTTAACGTTCCACTCATACGAATATCAGCAAAACCAATTATCAACCCCTCAGTGACTTTAGTACCAATTAAGCCTATGACCCAGCAAGATCCAGTCTATCTGGACATATAATGGGAAATGAAAAGAATTATATCATTCCCAGTGCAATTAGACAAAGGCATCAAGTTACTTTTAGGAAAAAGACAAAAAAAATCAAGTTGCTATGAGTTAACTAGCAAAGGGCAATGCTTATAATCTCCATTATAGTGTTTCATGCACAGGCTAGTTAAAGCTTCCAAAGGTAAAATGAATGAACTTATTATGTTACTAGATGGTGTCCACTGGAAATACGAGCTTTGAAATAAGAAAGATGACTGAATGCTTGGACCAATCAGTTAATAGGCAGTTCAGTAGCACCTTGAAAATGTGGAGCTCGGAATCTTCTATATCCAAAAATTAACGACATTAAAGAACAACAATGAAGTGAGTGCACTTACAACTTCTCCCACCCAAGAGTGAACCATTACACTTGGAATCTATGATGTGGTATGTCCCAGCAATAATATCCATAATAAGGGCGGCCAACTGAGACATCACCACCATTGGATCAACCCCTGAGTCCATCAACTCTCTGGCTCTCTTAACAGTCTCTGCAGTTTCCGATGACATGGCTAATTCCAAAAGCTCCAGTAGTTTCTCATCTGAAACCACCCCAACCTGCATCAAACAATGCAAACCAAATCAAATATGAATCCTCTAACTAAACTAGTAATAACGCATAACAGGGGCCATAATATGCTAGTATTGTGAGTACCAGAAAAGAAGAATGAACAAAGCGCCAATGTCAAATGAAAGAAGGCCATAACAGCTAAACAAAAAATAAGTATCTTAGTCGTGAGATTAAGACTTGTTGTTCAGTCGTGGCCAAGATCATACATTATCAACCACGTCCACTCATTAAAAACATAAATTACTAAATCGGATGCACGCCACCAGGATAGCATATCCATGGTGTAAACTCTATTTGGTAGAAATTCAATTAGAAAAATAATAAAGAATTGAAAATTAAAGGATAAATGTAAAGGAAGCAACGCTAGAACAACTTACAAATTCATTTACAAGAGATGTCGTGATTCTTTTCCCAAGCAAACTAAGCTGGTCTAACATAGTTTCAGCATCTCGAAGTGAACCATCAGCATTCAAAGCAATCAAATCCAATGCATCTGATTGAACATCTAAATTCTCATCAGCAGAAATCTTTCTCAACCTGGTCACCATGTCACTGTCCCTGATTTTGTTAAACAAATACTTTTGGCAGCGGGACAACACAGTACGTGGTACATTGTCAATGTCAGTTGTTATGAATATGAACACAACACGTAGGGGTGGTTCCTCAAGGAACTTGATAAATGCTAGCCAAGTCTTGGAAGGTAACAAGTGACACTCATCAATAATAAAAACCTTGCATCGTGAACGTGCTAATGAAGGCCCTACAAGCAAGTCTTTCAAAAGGTGCCTAACTCTATCAATTCCCTTCTTACTGGTGCTATCAACTTCTCTCAGATCGCTACTCTTACCAGAGATGAACTCAGTGCATTCCCTGCAGACCCCACATGGTTTGGCTTCATCAGTGGCAAGACAATTTAAGGCAGCTGCAAAAATTCTGGCCGTAGATGTCTTCCCAGTCCCACGTGGACCATGGAAGAGATAAACAGGGGCAATTCTCCCCCTTGTGATTGCGTTCTTAAGTGACTGAACCACAATGTTCTGCCCAATCAGTTCTTCAAAGAACATTGGTCTGTATTTCTGACTCAAGCTTCTGATGTTTTCTGGTGTACTTTCGGTTTCTGCATCCCCATTTAAAGCTACGAGCTCTAATCCTTCCTGACTCCTACAACTTGATGACCACCTCCTCCCATCCAACCGACTCAAGGCTTCCAAATCTAGCTCCCCATAATTTGTGGAGAGCTCATCATCACTGTCCCCAGTTTCTATAGACGATCCTCCTTGCCCATCCCCACGATTGGTTAGCAAAGGTACAACACCCTGAGCTGTTCTGGAAGCAAGTCTCTTCTTTTTGGAACTGGAGGATGATCCCCTATGACGCCTTTGATACATAGTTTGGCTTCCACAAAAGATGCTACTTCCTTTTCTCCTCAAAGTATCTGACAGTGAAGGAGAATAACAACTTCCACAAGCTCCCCTATGCTTTGGGGTTGCCCTCTTTGACCAGTAGCAAGGAATCCCACATCCTTGACGACCTGGCAAATCTAACTGATCATCCACCTCATCATCCCCATCATTTAAGGACGCAGTAGTAGCATCCCAAGACCCAACAGTGCTTGGATTCCGATTTACATATCTGTTGTAAGAACTTGTTGACAATGCCGGAGTACTATTGTACGTATAAGATGAGTCTTCTTTTCTACTATTTCTCAACAATTTAGATGAGTGAGGCCAATTCTTGTTTTTAAGTCTGGCTAGCAATGGTGAGGCTGCAGAAATTCTTTGCAAATCCTCCGAGTTGTAGTAGTCCTCTGTATCATCCGATTGATCAACCAAGCTGGCCGAGTCCTCACGGCCCAAAGCCTCTAAGGGTTGCCTGGAATACCTCCTATTTTCCACTATTTGCTGTCTCAACGCCATAGCCAAATGCTTATTAACCTTCGATTTCTTCTTAATCGAATTCCGTCTAATCGATGGCGCAAGGTTTGTATCTTTGCATTTGAAGAGCTTCGAAGCGTACCGATCGGCAATATAAGTGTCACTCTTCGAGTCGCCGCCATTTTGCGCATCGCTCAAGCTGTCCTCTACACTCTCCTCCGGAACCGAAGACGACGAGGAGCCATCATTCCCGTCGTCACGGCCATCGCCCTCTGGTCTCTGCCGCCTCTTCTCCTCCGACTTCGCCGTCGTGGCGACGCTCTTCTCGCTCGAGGACCTCTGACCAGTCCTCCAATTGTGCAGAAATATCTTCCTGTCCCTAGCAAACGGAGACTGATACTGCAAAATCCTACCAGCATCGTCTCCGCCGCCACCGCTGCTCCTGTGGCGGTGGTGCGAGTAGTACTGATCCTGGTTCGAAGATGAAGCCACATTGGCCGCCGCCGCGGCAGCAGCAGCGGATCTGGCGGTGCTGAGCGGCGACCGCCAGGACGAGGTCGTGCCGGGATCTCTCAGCACCCGAGCTGCCTTCCGGATTTGCGTCAACTCCTTCTTCAAATGCAGATTGCTCGGATCAAATCCACTGCCTCGGCCCCGCATTTCTGACATCACTGCAAATCAATGAAAACAACTACTCCAAAAACCTCATTTACACATCACACATAAATTTATATGCACAGAGCGACACCAGTGAAGTGAATGAATGGAAGCATGGTGGATACAGAGGAGACGATTCGCAGATCTCTGAGAGCGAATACTGATTATTTTCTAGTAAGAGAGAGAGAGAGTGAGAGAGAGCGCAACTTAGGGTTTGATTTGAATGAAGCGAGCAATAATGGCTGAATATCGAGATGAAAATGCGAAAACTCCCTCCAATCCCGCCGAGACAAACTTTCACTGTTTTCACATCAACACACGCACACACAGACACAGACACAGACACACAGAGAGATTCTCTCTCTCTCTCTCTCTCTCTCTCTCGCTATCTATATTTCATTTCATTACACTCCACGGGCTCTGTCCACCTCCCCGTTTTCTACTGTTTTCCCGGAAATTTTCCATAATCCATAGATATAAGATTTTAAGAAACATTTCTATCCAAATTCACTCCAAATTGCTAAATTAGGGCTTCTTGATTGAGTTTTTAATTTTTAAAATTTCTACAATGAGTAAAGAGATGTCAAAAACATTCAACAATTAATTTTTAGTATCGATGAGTTAATATCGATAAAAAATAGAGACAAATAAGTAAATAGACAAAAATATGTTACCGAAATTATTAGAGAAAATTAAGGGATGACTAATCAAAATGATTAGTTTACTCTTACATTGATTTTAATAATAATGTTATTATTCGATGAAATTTATAAGCATATTGTTTTAAAATTTTTTAATTTTCAAAATTCACTTAAAAAAGGGTTATTTTTTATACTTATATATAATGATTCTTCTGCATTTTCTACATTTATATCCACCATTAATTACTTCTAAATAGTGTTTGTCATGACATATGTCAATGAAGATCACAAATGTGGCCCTAATTGGGAAACATTGCAAGATTGCATTTAGTGATAGAACAGTACATTTTGTCTATTAATTAATATAATTTGATGTTGACCATAAATTGTGAATTATTGGAATCATTGCACATAAAAAGAATAATATTTTGTTTATGTTTCTTCGTCGCACCTCGACACATAAGTTTAGTTTTTTTTACCTATTATCACCTAATGGGTACCCCTCAAATGGACTCCCTCTTAATACAAGAATTATGTATTTGCATGTTCTCTCGTTCAATTAACTTGTTTAGCTAACTCTTATAACATGTTCGGTTCAAGTATGACAAATTAATAATACTTTGATAGCGACTTAAACTCATATTTAATTTAACCAAAGATTAGGCTTAGTTAATCTTGGGTTATTTAGTCCGATCACCCCTTAGAATAAAATCAAACCACCAATTTCAATCGATTTAATTTAGTTATTTCAATTTAATTGAAATTTTGCTCATCTTTACGCAAAATAATCTACTAATTATTCTAGTTATGACCCAAGCAATTTATATTAGTCATGGCTAGTTCATTACACCATCAAATTTATTATAATATTTTATTTTAAAATAAACACTAGCACAAACTACATTTTTGACTTCTTAATTTATCAAAAGAGACCTTTTTATGAATAAAATAAACCTTAATTTTTCTCTTTTTTTTTTTCTCTAAGTTGGTGACCTCCCCATCCTCTTTGTTAAGTTGTTGGATGGGGTGACTTATTATTGTCTCTTTCCTATCTTTGTCTTTATTACTTGTCACTTTGCCCTGTTTTCATCAATCACCCCATTAGTTGTAACAAATCAACTTAAACCAAGTTAATACTCTTCTGATAACTTGTAAGAGTTTTCCTAAATATAAGTTGCTCGGATCATGTAAAGTTACTATATTGACTGTGTTCGTAAATTTGAAAATATCTAAAAATCGAACCATATTAATAAGTATTGTATTATAAGTAAAAGTTCATTAAAAGACAAAAAAAAGTTCAAAAGCTTAAAATAAGTTTTTTGGTTAAAATGTGTAAATTTTTTCATACGTCGAGGAGTCTCATGCAACGTGCAAACTAGATAATTTTGATATCTGATTTTTTTTTTTTAAGAAAATAAATGTCATCTATGGAGAATAGACATTATCCAAAAGAATCTTAATTATTGTAGAGTTAAGAAAAGTTAAAATAGACGTTATCTATAAGAATATTAATCTTAAACTATTTCATATTACTCTATGCACATGTATAAATAGGCATATATTCATTATATAAAAGATATGTCTCTAATATTGGCTTAAATACGACTTTCATAATTTTTAATATATGATTTAAGTATTAGAGTGTTTGCGAGGGGATTTTCCCATACCTTCTGATTGTTTTCTTTCTTGCAGATTCTGACAGTTTGACAACAATATTCCCAGTAAATAAATTTATTATTGTATATTGACGACAATAACAATAGAATTTGTTTGGTTTGATTTTTTAATAATTTTGTTCAGTCTTTAATCAAAAAATTAGACTCAATAGAAATCGATACGATTCTTAATTTAAGCTTTTAGGTCCATAAATTTGACTCGAACTAAAGCGATAAATATATATATGAATAAATTAAAAATATCTAATATAAATACATAAATATTCAATTTTTTATTAAGTAAGAGTACATTAATAGAAAAATCACAAAACTGTCTACAATTAACCATGGGCACACACCATGCAAAACACAAAGACAACAAAACCAACAACTAGAAACACCCACAAAAAAACCAAACTATAAAATACCATGTTCAACAAATTAAAACAAAACGCATATTATAATTAAGAATAAACTTGAAACTCTTAACCTCACGTTAGATTGACCACTAAACCGGTAGAGTCCTATGTTGCTCTCTCAATGGTATTGTTCTTCTTTCGCTCTTTCTTCAACTAAAACTTGAATTTTATAAGAATATATCTAGAACTTGAACTTTCTATTATATTTGATATAGAATTCTTCTTCTTTTCACGATCTCTTTTTGTGAATTTAACATTCAATATTATTGGTCATATTTTGTTAATTTATTAACAATTTATTTAAAGTAAATTGTTAATTGTTATACAATGTGCTTAGATATAAATTATTTATTGAACATCATATTATTTTATTTTCAAGATTTATGTAAAAATTTTAAAATTAATAAATTATCATATATATTAATTGGAACCAAAGACAAACCACATTATTTTTATTAGATTAAATTGATTCGATTCTAAGTCTAATATTTTTTTTAACCCACTCATTTGCACCTCTACCTATGCGATCATTTAAACAAATTAAGTTGAAATTATGCTATCATTTTAAAAAACTACATGAAAAGACAAAGAAACCGTGTGAAATCATTGGTTGCCACTGTGGCCCAATGTGATTGAATGATGCCATTAACGCAATAATTAGACCTTGTAATATCATAGAAGTTTTATTGCCATAAACCTATTTGCATTTCATCAATGCTATACTCACGACTTGACAAATTGACGCGAAAGACTTATCGAGGGACGGGTGTTTAGAAAGATTAAAATGTCATTACTTATTTTGTAAATTTGTAAAGTGAGCCATTACTTTTCTCTTTCCCCTCTCATTTCCTATGGTCGATCGCCCTTCGCCTTGCTGTTATCTCCTCGTTATCTCGCTACCATTGTTTCGTTGTCTCATCTTGCCAATCGTCAATGCATCATTCAATTGTCGGCGAGGCGAAGGGCGGTCGGCAATCACATTGCAGCCACGGGAAGGGAGGAAGGAAAAAGTAGGGCAGTGACCCACTTTGCAAAGTAGACGAGGGTATTTTAGTTTTTTAACCCCTATTGGGTAGCCCTTTCTGTCCACCTGTCTGGTTCTATAGAAGAACCCTTATCGTGAATTTATATATGTCACATCAATTTGTGAAAATTATTTATTAAACTTATTTATGAATTTAACATTTTTCTATCCAGATCAAGCAACTAATCATTATAATAAATATATTTTATTTTTATATAATGTATATTTATTATATCTTATTTTTAACGTTTGAATAATTTTATTAGTTAATAATAAATATATTATATTTTAAATTATTTAAAAATAAAATATATTTATTACGAATTAACCATTGGGACAACATTACCCACAAAACTTTGAATGAGATTGAGATTGTGGGGGGTTGATGATCATATTGGAGCTGATTTACTGTTTTAGTCAAAATGATAGAATCTTAATGATAACTTTGCTATTTTCTTTCATTTCCCATTGTGAGAAGGGCAAAGTTTACTTTCTTCCAAACGCCTGTGTTGTACGGTCATTGCTCCAAGTTAGGGGAAAAGATGAGACAAAGGAACAATAAGAAGAAAGTCAAAAAGAAAAGAAGAGAGAAAAATTTCAACTTGCTAGTTAACTTTGAGTTGTAAGGTAATGATAACACAAGTATCATCATCATCATCATCATCATCATCAATCAGATGGTTGCATCCTGCGGTGAAAATCCCTTCCCCTTGCTATGAATATGCATATTGCTGCTACAATCGCGTCGTTTTCAGTGTACGAACCTCTTTCATTAAAAACGTTGCTTTTACATGCAATATTTTCGTTAATTGCAGTATAAATGAACTATGTTAGATGCATGTCATTTTTGTACATCTTGGACTACATAAAAAAATATTATAACTAAAATATCCCTCGTCTCATATGCGCCTCATGAATAATTTTTTTGTCATTGATACACCTTTATGTAGCCTAAGATGTACACAAAGGTATACCAATAGCATTTTTCTTTATAAATAAATCGTTTTCAAAGTTTTTGTATATTGTGCCTTCAACAATCCACAATTACAAAGTTTTTTTTTTTTTTTATTTGTTGTGTGTGTTCTTTTAGTTAATTTGAATTATGTTATTGTTTGAAGACAATAATAAATTTAGTTAATAAAAACGTCGTCATCAAACTACTTAAATTCTATAAGAAAAATAATGATAAGAGGGTGTAGAGCAATTTCGCGCAAGCATTTTGATGTTTAAGGTAAACACTAGTAAACTTCACAAAAGATAAAGATTTGAATATAATGTTGAAATTAGAATAAAAGTGTATTTCTTTCTTTTTTTTAAATAAGGGGTATTCTATTTATAGAAGAGTATAGGACATTGTGATAAGTATTCTTGATATTCCAAGATCTGTTAGGATTCTCACAAATAATATTTATCCCAATATTCTAAAATTTACTAGGATTAGGATTCTTATAAATAATGTCTATCATAACTTTTTGAAGGAATTTTAGATATCAAAATTATTTTATTTGTGTTTTATTTAAGACCCTCTCAATCAAGGAAAAATTTACTAAACAAGATACAGACCAAAACTTGATTGTGGTCCAAGGTTGTTATAATTGTAAAATCACGAGAGGGTTTTCGACATATAAAATCGTAAAATCGAATGCAATTCAATTTTAAAATCGTAAAATCAAGTGCAATTCAATTTCAAAATCATAAAATCATAAAAATTTTCAATACAAAAAATTATAAAATCGTACTCGTAAAATCAAGAGTTTAATAATCATGTTATGGTCTCTTGAGAGACAATAATAGTTCCTCAATATAAGTCTTTAAAAGATCGTAATGATCTTCCAATCTTCTAATATAATGGTTTCAAAAGACCATAATAGTCTTTTGGGTTTCAATATCTGAGAAACCATCACGATGTCCTAATCTTCTAAAAATATACACATTTCACGTGATATTATTTTTAACCTAAAATATTACTTTAAAATTTTTTAATCTTTTAACGAATTTTTACTTATAACATATCATATTCTTTTTCTCGCATTTAGCAGTTAATAGTTATAATTACATTTAAAATTATAATTTCTAGAGTAGTTATCTTTTATCATAATTATTTCTAACATTTGTTGATATGGTTCCTTCATATACATATGTGGTGGGGTAGCTGTGCATAATCCAAAACCAGCTTGAGAATACGAGAACCGAAGGAAACGGACAAACGCCAAAAATGATTGAATTTTCCTTTATTTTCCCGAGAAAATGATCGCAAAGGAAACAGATAGAGGCCAAAAATGACTGAATTTTCCTTTATTTTCCCGAGAAAATGATCGCATTTTCTAACCTGCGAACGCTTCTTCCATTTCCATTCAAGATCTGGAAAGCATGTGGTGAGGCCAATCCCAGCCCTCTTTTTAAGGCCACAAAATTAATTAAACCCTTAAAGCTTCTCTCGCTCACATTCCTCTCAATTATTCTCACCCAACGTTGATCGAGGGATAATGCACAGTAATTAATTAATCCAACTCAACACGTGGCTCCCATTCCTTGGCCAAACATGGCATTATGCACAAGGATTAGCACATGCCATGTGCAACTTGATTGGTTCATAATTTATTATTATTATATTACTCATACAAAAACAAATAAAACATAATATTACAAACTATCTTGTTTATCCACAATTAAAGGTGACTAAAATTTTGATTTAATCAAAATAATTAAATTAAATTAATTAAAATAGTCGATTCAATTATTTCGATTTTAACATTTTAGCTAGTTCGATAATTAAACTGACAGAATATATTCACTACTATTCACAATTATGAATGATTGTGTATTGTGAAAATTGTTTTCAAATAAATAGTCTCAAAACAAATAGAAAAAATAAAAGTTGTAACTTGTCACTTGTGATCACATACTCCATGACCTATTGTATTTCATGTCATGTCACAGGGATTTTTCTGTCAATTTTTTTTTAAAAACAAATCTATTAACTCATGAAGCGTAACCATTTTAATTGTGTTTGTTATACGTTATTCTTAATAGACAACATTCACTACAACAAATTTTGAATTAAGAGATATTTAAAAATGTTTTAATAGATAGTTTATTGGGGCATTTTAATTATTAGGGTATTAATAATAATGCCTCGTGTAACTGTGCCCCAAAAACGTATTAAGGCACTTACAAATGCTTCAAAAATAACTATAAATTTAAGTTTGTTGCGACACTTAAAAATACCTCAAAAATCACTATAAATTTATTTTTCATATCCCCCACAAGGCCATCTCTTAACTCTAACTTACTTCTCCCTCAACTTGAACCCTGAACATTTCCTTTTTCTTACACACGCGTGACCACTTAATCTACACATTATCTTATTAATATATGTGCCTATGTTTATTTTATAGTATATCTAAGTTTCATTAGAATTATTTTATTTGGGCACTTAAGATTTGTCTATTATGGCACTTTGTTATAGTGTCTTGTTAGAATTATTTTAATGGGGCATTTCAAAAATTCTACCCTATTAGATTTATCTATTAAGACACTTATATTTGTCTATTAGGGCATTTCATTGTCGTGCCTCATTAGAGTTATTTTATTGGGACACTTATTTAAATTTTGCCTTAAAATGATATTTTATAGGGCACTTAATTGTTGTGCTTTATTAAAGTTATTGTATTGGGACACTTTCTTAGATTATGCCTTAAAATAGTATTTTAGAGGACACTTTTTAAAAAATGCCCTAAAAAAAATGTCTCAACAAATCATTTTTGTTATAGTGATTGATTCTTATGATTATGTGTTGATTATAACATCCTTATATCACTTATTCTTTGGAGTTCATTGTAAACTTGAAGATTAATTCAAACTAAAGGATTAATTCAATTTTGATTATTTTGTTTTGTTCTCTTGGACCTAATGGAAAATATATTGGCTTTGGGTGAAATTATTTAAATATCTCTTCTTAAAACTGTTTAGAAGTGACATATGTCTCAAGTCACTCATGTTTGGGTCAAGCAAAATGAATACTCGAAATTATTGATTTAAGTCATGATCTAACTTAAATATATTAAATTCGAGTAAAAGACTTGACCCAAATAACTAGATTCAAATCTCAATTCGAGTCCAAATCTCCACCATCTCTTGTCATGAGCTAACTCATGGGTTGAGATCATGTTATCCACGTTGCGTGATCATGGCCCTCCACAACTCTAAAATACGCCTATACAAGAGCACAAAGTCTAAGAAGCAAATATATCACTTATTATATATCATTATTTTTTTTTCGCATCTAATGCCAACTTGATTGTTGGAGGAGGACACTTGAACTAAGCCCCATCCTTACAAGTTAATCAAGTCTTAAACAATTTCGAAGTTGAGGAACAACTACCGAAGGCGTTTAACTTTAAACAAACTCGATGGTGATCGGCTCACACTATGGTTAAAAACCTAATTGAGCCCTATTGTTTGTTAATATGTTTTTGTGTTATGCAGCTTGAATTATAAATTTGTAATTGTTATTTTATTCAAAGTTTAAATGGGTTTTTATAAATCTTAATATATGTATATATTTTGGTTTATTATATGTTTTAAATTATAAAATTTTATTATAATTATATAAATCTTGAAATCGACACTCAATCCAATCAAACTCAAATTAAATTAGGTTAAATTGATTCCATGAATGCAAATGCTATTATGACATTTATTCGTGATATTTTTATAATTTAATATATTGTATTTGATGAAATATTATAAAAAAAGGTAAAACTATTAATCATTATTGAAAATCAACCAATCTCATATTGTCACGTGTCTTTATTTACAAATAACAAAGAGATAACATGTCTCATTTCATCCAATTCAAATTTAAACAATAATATTGACAAAAAATATTTCTCGAATCATAATCTCGAAGGATTCGACCCTTATCGACATAACACAGAATAATCAAACTTGAAAACCTCAAAGGTAATTTTGGCTTGAAAGATTTACTGACAGTTCAAATATTTAAACTCGAGAACCTTTGAGATAATTGAAGAATTTAACTTCTATTAGTTAAGTTCAATACTATTTTTATCTAATCCAATGAATTAATTGTCACCTCAAAATAATCGAACCTAAAAATATTTGAAATAATTTTAAATATTTTAGCTCATGTAACCTATATAGAGAATGAACCCCCAAAAATAAATTAACATACTCAATATTTATTATATATTTATTGTTCATTTATTTTATTAACTCATAGTAAGAGAATTAATTAGCTCTTTATAAGTGCTCGCATGAAGACACAATAGTCGTCGTCGGTCTCAAGTATCATAATAAATATTAAAAATAATTGTCCAAACAAAATAGACGTGTCAGAATCGTCCCTATGCATTTGTTTCAGTGACAACTCGTCCATTATTCCTGCGTGTCAAACTCATCCCCTCCCGCCCAAAACAAAAGCCGCCTTAATAATGCAACAGAGACCCCTAACAGTAACAGTAGGCCCATTAATCATTCCAAATTATTTTGGGTTACAAAATAATAAAATCTGAGTAACAAATTTTATTGGTAATGTGTCTTTTGGTGTATTTGTATTATGGAAATGTTTTTCGAATGTTGAAATTATTTAGTTTGCGCGTTGTGCATGAGCCCCGACTAGAGAAAAATTACACCTTTTTAGTTTAAAAAATTATTTTGACATTTTAAACTTTTTAGTCTTTTAATGAGGTTTTATTTATGACATAATAGTACTTGTATTTTATTTTTGATTCATATACTTATCGAAAAAAATTTATACTAAGAAGAGAAAAGAAAATTGATGTGATAAAATTTCTTTGGGCCTATTAATGTCGACCGTTTCGCCACGTTATTGTGGAGAAGAGGAAGGTCAAAACTTGGATCGAATCCCCTTGTCTTTCAAAGAAATAAATACGTTGACTGTATTGGAAAGATGTTTTGAGTACTTAGAAAATAACCCTTCCATTATGCTATTTAAGAAGTCTTTTGTTATTTCGAGCTCACTTACAACATAAAGTTGGAAGATAATTTCTAATATATTCAAAATATACGAAATTCTTATCAAATCCATAATCTCATCTCAAATTATGGAAAAGAGTTGTATTGAAATTTAATTCAAATAGATAATTGTATCACAAATCATAATCATTATCTTAACTGATTATGATTATCACAAGTTTATATAAGGGAATCCATAGTTCTCTTGATAAATCAACCAACAAGGAGGCATCGACGACTCGAGCAATTCATTATAAAACCTCATTATAATAGATGTAAAACTAACTAGTAAATATCAACATTTTACTCTTAACATTCATTTTTCTTGATAAGTTCCTAACTTAAGTATTAAAGAATATTTTTAAGAATGTTATCGAATAATCTTAATGATTGTTTATGAAGAACTTTCACTCTATCGACATAATTCGTAAATTGATGTACAAAATATACATATTTATTTAATGCAAATTCTAACCCATCAAACCCCAAAAAAAATTTGAAGATTGGGTTTGGTGCAACAAGTCTAGAAGGCAGGGCATGTGGATGTGGGCAGTCCAATATGAAATGTCAGAGTCTAAAGTAATTGGGTAGGAGACATGCAGCCCTAGACGTTACATTTGAAATGAATCTCTGATGGGACAAATTGTCCAGCCACTGGCTGATGGGGGTGGATTACTATTGCAAGGATAGAGATGATTTCACCCTTGCTAGAGGAAGGGTGAAAGTGAATTTTCATCAATTTGGTTGGTTAGTTTAAGTGAAAAATTAAATTTATAATTAATGTTAATTGAGTCCACCCACTAGAATAAAATGTCACTTTCACCCTCTTTTTGTCAAAGGTGAAAGTGAGGGTTTAAATTTATTTATTAACAAATGTTTAGATTTAGAAATCAGTTGAAGGATGTGATCTTGATATGGGTAATGCCAAATCCATTCATTGCAAATCATAAATCATATATTATTGTGAAAAAAAAAAATTATTATTATTATTATTATTATTATTATTACTATTGTATTTATTGACATGTGACTCAAAATGTATTGGCCAGTCAAGTATAGTTGGGTTTGTTAATTTGAAGCCTAAGCCCCAGTTTCTTGCTATTGTATTTTATTTCCAACCGTATCTCTTGTCCTTTGTATATAAGGTTTGTATTTGACATTCCAAGAGTCACTGTTCAATGTGTGTAAAACCCTAAAACAAATAAAGAGAGATCGAGCAAGAAAGGAGAAGAAGAATTGTGCACACGCAAAGCTCAAATCGGCAATTAACGATAAGAACAGACAAAGAACCGTAAGGCGTTTTCGATCTCTATTTTTCACGATAAATGTGTATCACTTGAGGCTTTTCTTTGTGAGAGAGATTAGTAAGGTATGAGTGCTGGGTTGCTCGGGCTTTGGAGCATTGTACTCTGTATAGTTGTCTTGTTTTGTTTTGGTTTCTCATGTTCGAAGGTCGTGTCGATCTTGTGCATGTATTCTGTAAATCCGTTGTTCATTTATCTTTTAGTAGATTGTCTAGAGGAGAAACGCTTGTCGTGAGTAAAATTTAATTTGGATCCGAACATATATATCTCTTGTTCTTGTGTGTGTTGTGGATGTTTTTTATTTTATGTTTCGTATTCGATATTGGTACTTCTCTTAGTGTTAGTTGTGTGACTATGTGATTGGTTGACATGTATTATCAACAGTATCTTATAATTTATTTTGAAAGTATAGATATTTATTGTCATTTAACTTTAATTGTTTTACCATTTTATATTTAAACAAAATAACGTTACACATACTCTATTATGTTTTATTTTTCTCAAACAAAATCATATTTTCAGATTACTTTTCTTACTCTCACATTATGTTCCGTTGTATATTAATCTTAATACTACTCGATCTCAATTTTTCTAAGCCACTAGAATCCCAATCGACCATTAATGACAATATGACAAGTATCATCGTCTTAAACATTGATTTATGAATAACAAGTTCTAATCTTTATTTTAAACAAACATATACGATGTACAAAAACATCTTGGGAGCACCATTTTGATGTTTTCAAAACGTTTTCGTTTTCGAAATGTCAAAAAATATTTTTGGATTAATTTTACAAATTTAAAAAAGTTTTGGTATTGTTTCATAATATTAGGAAAATATTAAAAACGCATTCTGGTTTTTGTCCACAAAGAGGTTAAAAACGAAAAAAAATTATCTCTAACTCAAAATTTTTAAAAAAATTATTTATTTTTAAAGATGTGAGTAAAATTTTAAATTTATTATTTATATTATGTTTATTATTTTTTTAATTAATAAGTCATAGTTTATGGTTGATGGAGCTCATGTTTATATTTATTTGAATATATTATAAAATTTATATTTATTTTTTTATTAAATAACTATTTTTATATTTACAATTATTTTTATTTTTATTTTTTAAAAATATCATCTTCCATTTTCATTTCATACCGGATTTGTTTCGTTCTCGTTCAATCTAGACGAACAGTTAGACTATGTACATAAAACTTATAATATTTCATATTTATTAATGTAAAGCTCGCAGCCCCATTTTTAAAATCTAAGATTTGAAATTCTGAATTGAGCTGAAGGATGCAGTTCCTGCTGATGTATGATTATGGTTGGGCAGTTAAGTTAGTTAAGAATATATAATAGATTCCATGTCCATCAATAGATCAGAATCCTATGTCACATTTGATCACCATATCCCAGAAAGTAAGCAATCTCAACCACCTCAAGCAACTCCATGCTCAGATCATCCGCAGCCACCTTCACGGCCGCAGCCTCTGGGCGGCGCAACTCATCGGCCACTGCGCGCGCCTCCGCGCGCCGCCGCCTTTCACCCGTCTCATCTTCGACTCCGTCCAGCCCCCCAATGCCGTTGTATTCACCACAATGCTCAAATTTTACTCCCAAATGGGTGCCCACGATGATGTGGTCGCCCTCTTTGCTCAGATGCAAAAATGTGGTGTGACGCCGGATGTGTCTGTGTACCCCATCCTGATCAAATCGGTGGGTAAGGCGGCCATTGAGTTCCATGCTCATTTGCTGAAAATGGGTTATGGTTATGATTTTTGTGTCCGGAATGCAATCATGGATATGTATGCAAAATATGGTGCCGTCGAGGTTGCACGTGAACTGTTCGATGAAATCTCCGACAAGAGTGTTGCTGATTGGAATTCGATGATTTCTGGGTACTGGAAGTGGGGAAATGAAATGGAAGCTTGCAGGCTGTTTGATTTGATGCCCCAGAGGAACGTCATCTCTTGGACCACAATGGTGAGTGGGTATTCAAAGATGAAAGACTCGAAGAGTGCAAGGAAGTATTTTGATAAAATGCCTGAGAAGAGCGTTGTCTCGTGGAATGCCATGATCTCTGGTTATGCTCAAAACGGGCTGGCAGAAGAGGCTATGAAGCTGTTCAATGAGATGGTGGATTTTGGGGTTCGGCCAGATGAGACAACTTGGGTTGCTGTCATTTCATCGTGTTCGTCGCGCGGTGATCCTTGCCTTGCAGAATCGCTTGTCAAAATGCTGGACAAGAAGCACGTCCGGATGAACTATTTTGTCAAGACAGCCCTTCTTGACATGCACGCAAAGTGTGGAAATTTTGAGAGTGCAAGAAAAATTTTCTTCGCCCTGGGAGTGCATAAGAACTCTGTCGCTTGGAATGCGATGATTTCAGCATGTACACGCATTGGTGATTTAACTTCGGCTAGGGAGCTCTTCGACAGGATGCCTGACAGGAACATCGTGTCGTGGAACGCAATGATCGCTGGCTATGCTCAGAATGGACAATCAGCTATGGCAGTTGAACTCTTCCAAGAAATGGTCAGAAGAGAGGACTTAAAACCAGATGAGGTAACTATGCTTAGTGTCATCTCTGCCTGTGGACATCTTGGGGCTTTAGAGTTAGGCAATTGGGTTGTGAACCTCCTTACCAATAACCAAATAAGGTTAAGCATCTCAGGATATAATTCCTTGATTTTCATGTACTCCAAGTGTGGGAGAATGGAAGATGCCAGAAAAGTTTTCAATGGAATGGAGAAGAAGGATGTTTTTTCCTACAATACATTGATCACAGGGTTTGCAGCCCATGGCCATGGCACTGAAGCCATACAGCTAATGTTGAGGATGAAAGATGAAGGTCTTGACCCAGATCGCGTGACCTATATTGGCGTCCTGACAGCATGCAGCCATGCAGGGTTATTAGATGAAGGCTGGGAAGTCTTTAAATCGATCAAAAATCCAGAAGTAGATCACTATGCATGCATGGTCGATTTGTTGGGTCGGGTGGGGAAACTGGATGAAGCAAAGACACTGATTGAAAGGATGCCGATGGAGGCTCATGCAGGAGTCTATGGAGCCCTTTTAAATGGCAGCCGAATTCACAAACGAGTGGACCTCGGGGAGCTTGCTGCACGCAAACTTTTTGAGCTGGAACCAGGAAATTCAGGGAACTATGTTTTGCTTTCAAACATATATGCTTCTAAAGGAAGGTGGGAAGATGTTGAAACAATCAGAAGAGCAATGAGAGAAGGGGGGATTGGGAAGACAACTGGATGGAGCTGGGTGGAGTATGGTGGTAAGATGCACAAGTTCATAGTTGGAGATCGATCGCACAAGAGATCGGATGAAATTTACCAGTTACTGGCTGAGTTGAGGAAGAAGACGAGGGCTGTTGGATATGTGGCTGATAAGAGCTGTGCGCTTAGAGATGTTGAGGAGGAAGAGAAGGAAGAGATGGTGGGCACTCACAGTGAGAAATTGGCCATTGCTTTTGCTCTGCTTGTTAGTGAAGCCAACACAGTGATCAGGGTAATGAAGAACCTGAGAGTTTGCTGGGATTGCCATATGGCTATAAAGATGATCTCCAAATTAGAGGGAAGAGAGATTATTGTTAGGGACAATAACAGGTTTCACTATTTTAGTAATGGGCTATGCTCCTGCAATGACTACTGGTGAGGTTAGGTGTCTGATTTTGATGTTTTGCCTTTCTTTTATAGTTTTATACAGTTCTGAATCCACCCATTATACAGAGGAAATTGAATTATTACTCATTCTGGATCATTTCTAATTCTGATTGGCAACTTACTGGAGATTCTGCAAAGAAGACTATAATCATGAAGGGTAACATCAACAATTAACTAGCAATATTCCTAATAAGAGAGCTACATGATCACAGGCTAATACAATATAAGACTGAAGAAACTAACAGAGGAATGCATGTCCAATCTTGATTGGGGGGTTGGGGGGGGGGGGGGGGGGGGGGGGGGGGGGTGCAAAAGGGCATGTTCAAAAGCTCTGAAACAAAAACACCAATCCCTATAAAATGTCTTGCCAGCAGCTGTTTAAAGCACAATGCCCAACAAACACTGGACAACACAGCTAACATAAAAGACTAACACAAACTAGGACCCAACAACGGATAGTCTAGTATATAATTAGCCTTGGGGACGGGTCATCTTCTTGCCTTGTTTCAACTTGACATGGTGAAGAAGAGTTCTGAACTTTGTCCTGTGGTTTGATTGATATTGTTCTCCACCCTTCGGGGCCTAGATTCTTAAACTCTCGCCCTCTTGCTACTGCAGCTGGGGCACTTATACTGCTTGATATGCTCGGCTTTTGCAGGTGTAATCTTCACACATTTGCCATGGAACCATCTCTCACACACATCACAGCAGATCCAGAATTCATCGTTTGCATAATTATCCCCACAAGCACCACAGAGTGTTGCTCCCTGTTCATCATCTTCTTCTTCCTCCTCCACGCTGTCATTTTCTTCTTTAGGTGGAGGAGATATCTTTACTCCCTTAGGCTGTGATTCAGACCGAGACTGCTGAATAGAAGAAGCCAAAAAGCCACAGATGAAAACTTAAACCCAAAGAACAGGAACACATAGAAGGAATTGCCCTTTTCTTTTTTGTCAGGGAGGGGGATAAATAGAGTACTTACTGTCTTCCCACTTGATTTGCTTTTGCTACTGTTGTGAGCACCAGATTGCTCTTTTGGCTGCTTAACATTTCCTGACACAACTTCAAATACGGTCGGAAGATCATTTATCATCTGGAAAAGCCTCTTCCTGTTAATGCCAATGCCAACAAAGATCAGAAACAATTCAGTTGTGAAAAACCTTTCCTTGATTTTATTTAAAACATACCCAAATTGCATGTTACTTTGTCCTAAATAATGCCACGGTTAGTTCCTCTGGGGTTGAAAATATCTATGCCTCAAAAGTTACCAACCAGCTGGTTTCTATTTTAGGATCTACCAGATTACCAGTAAATGCAATTGCAAAATTTCACCCACTGCTTGTAAACATAAGCACATGTGAAGTCTGTAGTCTTGTGAATTTCAGAAAGTAACACGATAACTTCCGCACTCGATAATCAGCCTAACTTGAGAGAGAGAGAGAGAGAGAGAGGGGGGGGGGGGGGGGGGAATTCATATTGAAGTGAGGTATCTTGTACAGCTAGGGTTCTTATTTCAGACTTCTAAATGAATTCATATTCATATCTTTTCTATAGACATCATCTTACATCATTATGTACTCTTTGTTAATACAATAAGCAATACTCCTCTATCAGGCTCTATCCAAGTCGAAGTACTTAACAAAAAGCTTCTGGTATACATTGATTCCATTAAGAAAAGGACCCTCTTTTGGGATCTCATTTAGAAGAAGCATGGGCCATAAGAAAGTTGGGTCATTTGGAGCAGGATTCTGGAGCAAGACGTGCTAATCAACATGGTCCAGATGTTTAAAAGGAAGAATCAGGAACCATATCAATCCGCTAATTGCAAGCTCAACTTAGTTTATTTTGAACTGTTTGCTAAAGGGCCTGTTTGTTAATAAATCATCAGATCAGAGAAACCGACAAGGCAACGATAGTTGGCAATATGATACACATCTAATTAACATATATTGCACTTCCACGTGCATTATTATTCATAAAACTAAAATAGCCACTTCAAGCTAACTTTTATACATCAGAATTGAATAATTCACAGAGATAACACTAGTTGTCTCCCTGCCCAGTCTGAGAAACAAAATTGAAATTCTATTTCTTTTCTGTAAGGCCATACCACTGGAAGATATGCAGATGGAATCCAACACATGTTCAAGGAATGTACACTGAACGAAATTGCATACATTTACATCAAATGCATAAACAACCCAAATCAAACCCACCAGAAAGAAGGAAAATATTTATCACTCAACATTAGCATCAAATCCCATCGTAAAGTAATTGAACTTGGAGCAAATTTCTTTTTTAATCACGCTTTTATAGGGGACTCAAATTTTACAAATGCAGTTCCATCAAAGATATTAAATAGCACTACATGGTACAGTGTGCCAATGTCACCATTAATCCAATCCTAAACTCAACAGCAGAAAATTTTTGTCTACTAAGGCTGCAAAAAAGTATGAAGTATCTATTCAAGGCTATGTCAAGACCCTAGGGTTTCAGCAGAGAATTAGCGCCAATTTTAGGAAGAATTAGGGCAGAATTTGAGAAAGAGAAGGGAAAACAGAAAGAGGTGGAAGAAACAGGGAGATTGAGAGGGGGAATAGAGGAAGAATGAGAGGGAATCGGAAGGGAGAAAGAGAGGAAGAGAAGCTGGGGATTTGAGAAAAAGAAGGGAAAACAGAAAGAGGCGGAAGAAACAGGGAGATCAAAGGGGAGAATAGAGGAAGAATGAGAGGGAATCAGAAGGGAGAAAGAGAGGAAGAGAAGCTGGGGAAGGAACAGACAGATCAGAGAGAAAGAGAGTTTGGAGAGAGGAAAACAGAAGAATTCAATTGATATTTCTGGATATCCAACTACAACAGCCCTAGTAGCTTTATATAGCTTCTTCAACAGCTTAACAGAAGTAAAATAATTACCCTAATAACTCAATAGAATTAACTACTCCTCCTGAGGGATATTCTGCTACACTCAACCCTACAGTAATCTCTTATACATCCTAGGGTCATGACAGGCTATTTACAAAAAGTAAAACAAAAGGAATAGACGCCCACAAGGAGCTGAACTCTAGCAAACGAGGAAATCACCAATCTCACAAACAAGGGATAAAAAAAATAATTGAACCAAAACACTCAGATGCTAATCAATGAATTCAACAAGCCAAAAATCTAGACACCTGGGGCAGCCAATGTTGGGAAAAACGAGCTTAATATGCTTTTGACTAGAAATCTGCAGAAAGTAAATATTTTTTACTAGAAATCCACATTTAGTCAAATCACATCCACCCACAATGGAGGCATATCATCAAAGCCAAGTACATAAAGAGGCAGTTGACTGCCAAGCTAAAAAAAATGGCGACTTCAAAAACACCACAGAACTGAATGAAGAGAGAGAGAGAGAGAGAGTCTTTTCATATTTCTTTACATTCCTAAATAACAAACTTCTGAAAATAAAACCACTGAATATGAACTGTAGGTGCTTCAATAACATCATTTCATGGAATTCACCAATTAAAGTGCTCGCACAGTTCAGTACTGTTTTATCAACTGTATCTTGATTAACAACCTTTTCATACAAATTACAAGCATTACTTCACTGCACAAGTAATTTAACAGCTGATGAGGCTAAAGTAAATTAAAAATCAAGTACCAGAAGAGACTGAAGCAGTTTTTTATTTTATTTTTTCCCCGGGGGGTGGAGGTATCAAGAGACAACTAAGATTTGTAGAGACGGTTAATAACTAGAATAAACAACAACATATTCTCCATATGTTGTTCCCTCACCCTTGCAAAATAACAGTAGAGAAAGGTGCAACTATCAAATCAATTGTGTGATACATCCATATGATTAAGAAAGTAACTACATGTACATGAGCTTGCTAGAAGTAGAAAGCTGTTGAAAGCTATTGAGGACATCTGAACAATTTAGCTTACTTTAAATAAGTTAGAAGTAGTCTCAGCCTCTAACAAGTGCATATATAAAGAATTAATGAAGATGAAGAGGAGATCTGAGTGTGATGAAACTCTATAAGGGCTATATTCAAGGGTGGATATTTAGGGAAACAGACAACGGACAATGTATTAACTAAAAGTCTGTCTACCTGACAAATGAGGATCCAAAATTTGCATAAGATATAAAATTAAAAATATCCTGTTCACTCCCAGATTAGAAAAGGTATTACCTTTCATTCTTACCAAAACCAAAGCGTGCACCAAAATAAAAGGCAACAGCAAGCAACCATGAATCACTGTGAACTGCAACAAGTGATAACCAATCCTTCTCTTGCATTCCATCCCTAGCAAAGTTTATACCTAAAGCTGGCTCAGGAAGCTCAGGAGGTACCTCCTCAACAGGCAGGTTGACCTCCCATGTCTCATTTGGAAGTCCATACAAACACAGATTCTCTTTTTCTGCAAGAAAAGTATGACATTTCAAGGAGAAAAACAAGTGATAAACCCTTCCTCTAAATATGGAACAACAAAGAACATACTATAACCATATGATGCATCAATGGAAATTCTCAACTTCAATTCTTCAAGCACCATTTTGAGAAATGCCATCAAATAAACACAACCAAACATGACACTAAAGACATAGTACTCAAATGCTGATATAATTCCGTTGTTAATTTTCAATGTTGAAACATAGACATAACATAAAAAGGGAAAATAAATTATAGTGCAGGCAAAATAACCCCAGGGATATTTATATAATAAGAAAAATTTCAGGAAAGTAAAACTCATACCTTTACCATAGGCATCACACTTGTCCTAGCTCTCATATCTGGAAATTTTCTTTGTCACAATAATTACAAAAACACACACACACACACATATATATCTTAATAAAGCTAAAATTGCCAAAGTAGTACGCCTCCTCACCTATGGCCTAATAACAAGATATGTTAGATCCTGACGCATTTGTGCCAAATTTGTGAAAAAAATATATAATAACTTCTTCTTCTCTTTTTTTTTGGTATTTTTATAGAATTTATACCTTACTAGTAAGTAACAAGAGTCAAAATGCATGCTGCTACTAAGATTGTTACCACTGTAGTTCAGAATTACAACTAGTCAATGCCAGTATGTGATTCAGAAACATCCAAGTGTCAAATATATATACATATATGAATCTCAGATAACTGAATTCTCCATTTCAAACATGCACTTTCTGCTAGAATGATAACGGATCATTGAGCAGCTGTAACTACGAGCATGGGCGGAACCATATACTGATATAAATTTAGAATAAAGGTAAGTGTTATGCTTTCCACAGGATAACGGTGAAAATTCAACTGTTTAAATAATTGCTAACCATAAATGAGTGTGGTAAATGATTCGGGTAAATCACACTAAAGGTCACAAAACTTTAGTGTCTTTTGCAATTTGATCACTAAACTTCAATTCTTTGCAAAGTGATCATAAATCTTTAAAATATTTTGCAATATGGTCACTAAAGTGATTTTTTGACAATTTCTTACCAAAAATGCTGATGTGGCAATGGCCACATCATCACCACGTCAGCGCCACATCATCGCTACGTCAGCAATTTGAACTAAGAACCATCAAAAAATCACTTTAGTGATCACATTGCAAAACATTTTAAAGTTTTGTTATCACTTTGCAAGAAATTGAAGTTTAGTGATCAAATTGAAAAGAACACCAAAGTTTTGTGACCTTTAGTGTGATTTACCCTAAATGATTCTGTTCTGAATGTTTCATTTGTTATTGTATAATGTGGATGCTTCTTTGTTTCCCAAATTGACACTCATTTATGGTTAATAATTATTAAAACAGTTGACTTTTCACCTGTATCCCATGGAAAGTGTAACACTTACCTTTATTCTAAATGTATATCAGTATATGGTTCCACCCATGCTCTTAGTTACAGCTGCTCAATGGTCCGTTATCATTCTAGCAGAAAACACATGTTTGAAATGGAGAATTCAGTTATCTGAGATTAATATATGTATATATATTTGACACTTTGATGTTTCTGAATCACATTACGGCGTTGACTAGTTGTAATTCTGAACTACAGTGGTAACCGGCAATCTTAGTAGCAGCATGCATTTTGACTCTTGTTACTTTGTCTTGATTGTTTCAAATATAGTTACTAGTAAGGTATAAATTATATAAAAAAACGAAAAAATATTATTTACCACCCATTAAAAGAACATGGGAATACCGGTCTAAACACAACCAAAATAAGCAGTTAAAATCAAATATCCTACAATATGTTAGCAAATACCAGACATTAACAAGGTTGTCTGATCCCTTCCACTAGTGCCCCCTAGTAAGCACCGAGTAAAGAACAAGAAGCATACAACAACCGCAATTTACTTGTACAAAAAAAATCAGGAAATGGTCCACAGGACAGAAAAGCAGAGCGAGATAGAGTGAGGGCAAAATCTACAAGTACGCGTTTCAACACTTCCCAGCCCAGAGTAAAATATAATCGTAATCTGAATACAACATAAAAACCCAAAATCCCATATTTAACAATATAAAATCACGGTTAATACTCAGAATACACTAATTCAACGTTTCTCATACATAAAATGATACACAGACATAGCGCGTATAGACAGAAATAAGTGATAACCCCGAAGATGGAAAAAATGGAAAAGGATTCTCACCGGGATCGCACTGCTGGTAGAACTTCTCAACTTCTGCACACCACAGCCAGTGAAACCAAGTCCTTGTGATACGATAGAAAGAAAGGAAGATATAATCCAAAAAACAAAGAACAAATCTATAAGTTCAGAGAAGTGGAAAAGAAAACACGAACCAGTAGTGAGAGCCTTGATCAAACCAGCGCGTCTGCCTTTGAAGTCGTTGAACACCTCCTCCACACTCCTCGGTATCGGATGCGGTATGCCCTCCATCTCTCCCCTCTCCTCCCGAATTCAAGCTCGTCCTACCCGTGTACGCCTAGAATAACACAAACCCCTCAAAAACCGGCGCCCAATTTGGCGAATTGCCCGCGAAATCTGACTAAAACGGCCCAATTAGGGTTTCCGAAACCTAGGGCTCCTCCTCCATGCTGCTCCTATCTGTGTGCGCATGTACGCCTAGACACGAACAACAAATTTTCTCGAGAAAGGGTGGGAAAATAAGAGAGAAAATCGAGTGAATTGGGAGCAAGATTAGAAAGAGGGTTTTAGCTGAGCGGTTGCCGCTTTCAGGGCTCGCCTGCCTGCGTCTTTGATTTCTCAATGCCCACGAAGTAGTCTGCATATATACCACCGTCGAGATACAGGCCGTGCGGTGAGCTGACGTGGCTGCACCCTATTGGCCCGTTACAGAATTATTATATTTTAAGTGGGGCTGATTGCGACGGGGTTGCCATGTCGTTCATTTCAAAGCGTCATTGTCTTCTTGTTTGGGTATATTTAATTAATATTTGATTACCCATTAGATTAGGACTAAACGGGGTAATCAAGATACACCTGCTATTTATACATAAAAGGCTACGTAGTGCGTTATTGAAATATAATAAAATAATAAAAATACCTTCACACAAATTACAAAATTATTTCTTTTTGCTTTTAGTCATCTCATCACTCTTCTTCTTCTCGTGGCCCATTCTAACAATCGTTGGTCGTTGTCTGGCATCGTCTCGTATTGATTATTGCTATATTTTCTTTTTCTGCGATCGAAACGAGATAAGACAATTATTAAGATGAGGTGAAGGTGGCGACCAGTCGCCATGAAAAAAAAATAAAAATAAATAAAATAAGAGACGACAAAAGGCATAAAAGTAATTTTATAATTAGTGTAAGGATATTTTAATTATTTATACAAATATATATAAATTAAGGTGTAACCCTCGGTGTATATAAGTAACATTTTTCATTTAAATGTGATCAATTCATTCTTGGACTCCATAGATGTCCAAGTCTATGGGTTAATCTTTTTATTTAACTAGACTGTTTGTAATATGTTTTAATAGTTTTTTAATAATATAGTTTTTTATTATTATAATTTAAGTATCAATAAACTTTTATATTTTTATATAATATTTGTATTCTGAGTTGTTATATACAATTATAAGTAAATCATTAACTTTAATGTTCAAGGTTAATTAACTTTTTCTCCTTTTAGTGATAAGATTATATTACTAAATATATTTAGTATAAATTACATTTATATCTCTTAATATTATGTGAAATCCAATAACCATTCCATTAATTTTAAGAAATTACAAAGACATTTTGTGAAATTAAAATAGAGTATTTGACAATGTTTTTTTTTTTTATCAATCTATAATTTTGTTGTTGTACTTTCATTCATTTTTTATGTGATTATTTAATTTTTTTATTATTTCAATTATACTCACGAACCTAATTTTTGAATCAATTTAATTTATATATTTTGATTTTTTTTATGTGACAAATTAATTTTTTTCGTAATTTTAATTATATCCATGAATCTGTATTTTTAAATTAATTTAATTTTATACATTTTTTATGTATAAAAAAATATAAAGTGAAATGATAAAATATGTATAAAATTTTATTCATGTCAAAGTACAAATGTCAAATTGACTCGAAAATGCAAGTCAATAAATATAATTGAATAATGAAAAATTCGAGTTATTATATGAAAAAAATAAAAATATAATGATTTAATTAATTAAAAAATATAAGTTCAAAAATCTAATTAAATTAACTAAAAAGCTAAAAGGACATAGTGTAAAAATACAAGAATAGAAATATAAGTTTGACCAATGTGTCTCACACAAGGGACAAGATTGTCAACGAATAATGGATTTACTTTGTTCAATTGACTTTTTTTATCAAACAATATACGACACTCTTCTATAATGTAATAATTGACATAAAAAATAAAATCTTATCTCACAAATGATATAGACAATGACAAATCGATAATTTTAATAATAATAAACTTAATTAAATTATCATGATTATAACATTATCATTATTGAATTATCAATGATGAATAGTAACTGGACGATGATCGACCATTAATAATTTTTTTTAATTTTATGTTATTAAAATAATAACAAATAAAAAGATAAATTTGTCAATTCACAATTTGAAGGACAAATATAAATTTATTAAAATTAAAAGCATCATTTTTAATTTACCTATATATTTAAAAAAACTTAAAATTTTAATGACTATTGACGAGATTAACCCATTTTTTCTGCTAACGAGAGAGCCTTGCAGGCAAAACATATTCTCGCCCTGACGGCCGGAGCGGCTCAGCTTCGAAGACCGAAAAGCCCTAAACCCCTTCCCGCTGACAACCGCCACAAAAGTCGATCAACGCCACCACCCGCCGCCGCCGCCGCAACAATTTGATTCTGCTAGTTGATCTTCCCTTGCTCCAATTCAACATCGCGCTCACTTATACGGACACGCGCATTGCGCTCGTTCTATTTCTTTATCTTTTTTACATCTTTCCTGGTGGAGTATAGCCTCAACAAGCAGAAGAAGGTTAACATATGTAGATATCGACTTTAATAACAGCCAGTAGTGAGATGTTTTGTTCATGGATTCGAGCCCTTTCCGCCGTAAAGAGCCGCCCTGGGTTTGGTCTTCGTTCGGGCATCATTACACAACACAGACATGCCAATTATGCAACTGCTCGATTCTACAAAGTCAGAGTATCCCCCAAGTCATCCCTAAATCACGGTCAGTAAATTTACAAATCCCAGTATATTTTTCTTGATAGTTTTAGAAAATGTGTTAAACTGTACGGCGAAATTTTTGGACGTGGTGTTTCATATTTAATTTTTATGATTCTTTAATGTTTAATTTTAGAGAGTGTTGCTGTAAATAACATTGGAAGATCACTTTCGTACTGGGATTATTGCAAGTTGATCTCATGCCGGCAGTATTTCATGATTCAAAATACTGGCGGGTTTTCCACCTTGCCTGCCCAAGAATCTGAAGATGCATCTGGAATGGACAATAAAGGTGGAAGTGATTTGGAAGAATTCTACGTTGATTCAGATGCTGCTGCTTGTAGTGATAAGCCAAAAGTGAGAGGCAACTTTAAGAAGCCTGTTGATTTCACGAAAGTTGATCTCAACTTGCTTCCAACAGTTGTTATTATAGGGCGCCCAAATGTTGGCAAGTCAGCTCTGTTTAATCGGTTAGTTTTTATTCTAGATGGTGCATTTACTAAATTGTTAAAGTTCCCAGTGATTGTTATAGTGATATTAATTTACATGGATTTTTGAGCTTTTATGCTTGGTTGTTGAATAATTTTTGAGGTTCCATATAGCCGTTAAATCACTTGATTTAGGTTTATGATGGTGTAGTTTAATTCGACGGAGAGAGGCTCTTGTGTTCAACACTCCTTCAGATCATGTTACACGGGATATACGAGAAGGCGTAGCCAAATTGAGTGATTTACGATTCAGAGTGTTGGACTCAGCTGGCTTAGAAGCAGAGGCATCTTCTGGTTCAGTTCTCAACAGAACAGCAGAAATGACTGGAAAAGTGTTAGCAAGGTCCCAACTTGTGCTATTCCTCATAGATGCAAGGTAAATTTTATGGTCCTGTTCTAGCTTTTGTGTGATATTATTATTATTATTATTTTTTCATCTTGACCATATAAAAATTAAGGTGCAGTCAACAATTATGCAACGTGAATGGTTAATATTTAAATTCACACAAGCTATCTATTCTCGATTACCCATTGAAGAATGTGGTCCTTTATAGGAATTCTTTCATAGCTTTGCCCTAGCTTCATGGATGAGCATAGTTTTGACATGCTAGCATGCTCAGTTCTTTTGACCCTGTAATGATCCTTTTTCTTGGTCTTTATCATGCCCAGAGATGGGCTGCAGCCCATGGATTTGGATGTTGGGAAGTGGTTGCGCAGACATGCTTCTGGTATGAAGATTATAGTAGTGATGAATAAATCTGAATCACTCGATGATGGTGCTGGATCTCTTGCTGCTGCGGCCGGTGAAGCACACATGTTAGGGTTTGGGGAGCCTATTGCTCTATCTGCTGAGACTGGACTGGGAATGACAGATCTTTACGAAGCTCTAAGGCCATTGCTGGAGGACTATATGCTCCAGGTTCTAAATGGTGAGATACTATCCCAGATAACTCTCCTCACACATGACAAATGTCCATTCTCAATATAAAAGTTTCTGGACACATGTTCTGATCCTCTGTATACTTTCTGGAGTCCTAGTTGGTTTCTCGCTTCTTATTTTTACAGGTGGAACTTATTGTTTATATGAAACTTCACAAAATACAGTATTTTTCATTTCAAATGTTGATTCTTATCCATTGACTTCCTGACATGTCTATGCATATTTGTTAGACAAGGGCAATATACTCATTCTATATGGCCTCAACAGCCTTGGATATATGGTAACATATTTAACATTCCCATATGGGCTAGTGGGATTGCATCCCAACCCTACTAATTACTGGGACTTCTGTGACTATGTAGAAGTCTTGATCTTTTACGGTCACTTCCTAGGAAGCTATTAAGAGTTCCATTATGTAGGTGGTTACAATTGATACTATTCTTTCTGGATGGGTGGCTTACCAGCAGAACTCATGATGTTGTTTTCAGTTGAGGGTTGCCACTGACTAAGTATCATTAGATTGTTGTTGGCTCAGTCTGTGTAAATTTATCTTCACTGGCTGAGACATGAACAAGGTACAAAATGCAATGGCTTGGTTGTGCATGGTCACTGTGCCTACCATGTTTTTTTGCATTGATTGGTTCGTGATTCCTCATCAGAGCGCTAGTCAGTCATCTACAGTATGAAGTCATCAGAAAAGGTGTCAAGAAATTTCATCCTAAGGTTTTTAAGTATTCTATCTATGTGTGCCTCAGAAGATATCAACCATTGGTCTGCCTAGGAAAACCAACCACCTCTACGCTTATAGTGCTCAACAAGTCACCATCACCACTAGCCAGTGGGAATGACAATGAACCGGATATGGACTGGATGCACCTTCACCTATATCCGTACCTATACCCTTTGGGTAATATACTTAGACCCCCATCCCCATCCATATTGGATAATGGTTATCAATTGAATACTCATACTTGCTCAATTTAAATTAAAAGAAAAAGACCATTTATTCATTTATTGTTTGGATTTCTCAAATAAAATTTAGGGTATTGTTGAATGTTGATTTCTAATTTAGCTTAGTAGATATTTTCTGTGAGCCATCCAACACGAGTAGGTGTCGGTTTAGCCAATAGCCAATAATCTTGGCTTAGGTAGGTCGCTTGGGCTTGGCCTTGTATGCATAATGCGCCAGCACTATGCTAAATAAAATAAAAAAAATATATTGATTAATGCAGTTTTGTTTTGAAGATTTACTCCTTTGATTACCATGCCAACTACTGCAATTTTGTTATGTTAAATTATGACATTTCGATGCTTCATCAGCTGAAATTTTTTTGATTAGTTTGATGATGAATGAAACCGAGTATTTCTATCTCACTCTTATTTATAAAACTTGTTTTACTTCTCCTATCTTTGTAGACGGAGATAATCATCAAAATAGCACCTGTGAGGATGAAGAGTCTAAGTTGCCATTACAGTTGGCAATTGTAGGGCGGCCCAATGTTGGGAAGTCAACATTGATGAACACATTATTACAAGAAGAACGTGTTCTAGTGGGACCAGAAGCAGGTTTAACAAGAGATTCAATCAGAGCTCAATTTCAGTATCGAGGGAGAACTGTATACTTGGTAAATATTTCTCTGTTGCTTAATGCTAACATGATTATTTCTGATTGTTGTTCTCCCAGAGCTTACTCAAGTGTACTGACATTCATCTAAGTTGTCTGGATAGATTTAGTGCATTCAAAAGTGCCTAAGTGGAAATTTATGGGGTCTTTCTTCATAAAATGACTGCAACATAGTTCTTGTAGCTGCCTATCTGCAATTGCTTTCCTCCTTTCACCAGGCTTGGACTGTGTATGTGGACTTACCTAAAGCTTTGCAAAATTAGCGGAGCTCTGGGCCTCCTAATGCATTTTTGGAAGTATTATTATTGTTTGTATGAACTTAAAATCTTCAGTCCTTGTCTTGGAGGCCGCAAAGGTTGTGAGGATTCAGTATGAAACAATTAAAGCCTTTTCTTAGCTTTTACTGTTTCCTAAAGTCTGCATCTATTCCTCATTTTTCAGCCTGTTTCTTGATTTGTTATCTGTATTCTCTTTTGAATTTGTTCAAATAATTCGAATAGTCCCATAGTGTTTTAATTCTGTTTCCATTGTTATGTCTGTTCCAGTGACTTGCTGAGTGCAGAGTAGGATGTCACAACCCCAAGGATCCCCAAGGCTATCATGGTCATTATAATAGTAGTTAGTTACATGTATTGCTATATTGTACTCTGGGTTGCTGATAATAATTGTACTTCTCAATTAGATAGGTTGGAACAGCCTATAAATAGGCTGAGGTCGTTAGAGAATGTATGCTTTTGAATTGATAATTGAATCCAGCTTTCCTTCTCCTCAATTTCCCTCTGAACTCCCTCTCGTTTCCCTCTGCTTTCTTCCTAATCTCTCCCCCTCTGTTCTTCTGCAACTCTCCCTCATTTCTGTCCAATTCTCCCTCCAATCCTTCTGTTCTTGGTCTTAATTCTATTGGATCCTTCCTAATTCCAATCCAAACCCTAGGCTAAACCTGAGGTACACGACATAGGATTGACATTTTATGAAGTATCATCTCTCTTTTTCCCTCCCTTGTTGATCCTGGCAATAACTGACAACTAGCTGATTAAAAGGCTGAGATTCCATAATATGTTTAATTCTTTTTTTTTTTTTTATAAAAAAAAAAAATTGAAGTTGTCCTATCAGCTACTTATAACCTCCCCAATATCTAATTAATACATCTACTATTTATTGTTGTTGGCATTTCATGATCAGGTGGACACTGCTGGTTGGCTGGAAAGGACAAAGCAGGAAAAAGGACCATCATCCTTGAGTATTGTGCAATCAAGAAAAAATCTTATGCGGGCCCATGTGGTTGCTCTGGTCCTTGATGCTGAAGAGGTGTGCCATGTCTCTTTTCTTTATTTTTTTGGCTACTTATTGCAATCTAAACTGCAAAATACTTAGCATCAGTAAGTTCATTTTGCTCAAACATGTTTCAGTTATGCAAGTCCACTAAAAACTATAATGGTAGTTGTTCCAGACTTCCAGTTAAACATCAAGCTAACACAGGTATAATTCTATAGTTTCAAAGCTGCAAAAATTATAGAGGGATCAATTTAATGAGCTACACCGTGAAACTTCAAGAGACGGTGATTGACTAAAGATAAAGGAGAGAAACAAAGGCCTCTGAAAATCAATTAGGTTTTATGCTTGATAGATCAACAGTGGCAGCTATCTATTTACTGAGACACTTAAAAGGGAAGGTCCTGAGATAAACAAAAAGATTTGCATTTGACAGAGTTCCTAGAGAAGTCTTGTGGAAGGTGTTGGGAAGAAAGGAGTTTTAATTGGTTATATACAGGTTATTAAGGATAAGAATCATCTAGCTGTAACATGTGTTATTAAGGAGTTTGACTTGTGGTGGAGATACTGAGGCTTTGCCCTCATACAATCTTAAAAAAAGGAGGGGAACAATGGCTTTGCCCCAACTCATACACATATAGCACCGCTAAACAAGGATTTTCCCCCTCTTCCTCAAATTCTCAATGGTTGATATTGTGTCTTGTGCCCTGCACTGAGCAAAAAGATAAAAATTCTTTAATATTGAATCCTAAGTAGTCATCTTAACTGTGCCTTTGTCCATCATCATCTCACAAAGATTTCCAACAGCCTGGATATCGTGCTAGAAGTTTACTCTTTGTTCACTAAGCACCTTAAAAAGGTTGAGTTGGATAATTCTCCCATAATTCCATAGTAGTCTACATATGCTTTGCTCTGCTGCTTGATCTTGCTGTCCTCTTCCTTTGTGTCTTCTACCTTGCAAAACAATTACAATGGACTTGAATAAGCTCATATTTGGCCTTGCCAGGTCTCTTCTTCCTGTGCCAATTCTCCTTTGTTTGCATTCCAGAATGTTTTTTTCTAAGTTGCTCACTTAGTTTTATTCTATTTTTGAACATGGATAGGATTTTCTTTTAATGCAATGCATTTTTTATTTTTCCTACACATGGAATATCAAGTATTAAATTGGTAAAATATATTAATGCTTTTAACTATGGGTTGATGTGTTATACATGCCAAGAATTCACTTTCATGTGAACATAGCTGCTAAGTGGATAAAGTTGTATTCTGGCAGTTATTAGTTAACTGGCAGATTGTATCATCCCTTTGCCCTTTTTTTGTGGTATTGCATATTATACCATAGGAGATATACAATTTTAATATCTAGTAGTTTTTTCCTTTTTTTATTCTCCCGTTTATTGATTAGATTGCAAAAGCTAGGAGGAGTATGAAGCATGCTGAAGTAGTTATAGCCAGACGGGCTGTGGAAGAAGGACGTGGGTTGGTTGTGATTGTAAACAAGATGGATCTTCTAAAAGGGAAGTTACATGAAAATGTAGTTAATGCTGTTCCTGAAGAAGTGCAGAAAGTTATACCACAGGTTTGTTGTTTCCAAAATTCTTATGGGTACTACATACACATCTATCAGTCACATGCATAGCTTTGTTTTGAGCGAGTTGAATCTGTAGTTGTTCAATTTTGATCTACTTCCTTTCTGCCATCTCCAGAGGGAAATTCTTGTTATAATCTTAGTGATCACAGTGCTATCACCTTCTAACAAACATATAAACTACTTTTAATGCCATCTTTTTCTTCTTAATGTGTAATTATTTTACCGTTGAAACTTGTTAGTGGACTGCAATGTGAAAACGGTTTGGAGGATGAGTTGATTTAACTGGGTTTAATGATTAAACTAAAACAGTTCAAGAGCCTCCTTTGGATCACGAGATAGTTTTAATTTCTGAAACTTCTTTTCAGCCATTGATTATGTGATCACCTAGCCTCATAGTTTTGTTTGTATGATTTCTTATACCATCCAGTCTCTATTCTTGTATGGAAACATCAACCTTGTAGTTTTTACATTTCCATTCTCTTTTGCTTTTGTATGTATTCGTGAATATGCAATGAGACAACAGTAATAAAAAAAGAAGAAGTAGGCCCTTAAGGGTTCTGATAGTCGGAATTACCTCTGTTCCGGGCTTCCAGAATCGTATTCTTTATTATCCTGCTGGAGATAAGGTTACTGTTTTGAAATTGTATCCAACTACTCTCTCTCTTTCTCTCTCTCTGACCATTTATATACAACCAATTGAGGAAGTGCAGATTGCCGATTGGTTGTGATGCAAATAATGCAGCCAAATAGCAAAAATGTTAAAAGTCATTTGATTTTTCTTCCTAGGAAGTTCAAACTAGCACCAGTATAAAGCTGTCAATTTTTGTGGGCAAATTACTGTGAACTGATAATAAAGGATGGTATGATTTTTTCTTAACACGGTAATGTATTATGATTAACATTTCATTCACCACAGTTTCAAATTAGGGATCTTCATCTTAATAACCATTACTAGGTGACATACCGTTGGATACTGAGTGGAGCCTTTGCCCAAGAGGGCTGGATTTAAATTGTTAAGCAAATCAAGTTCCCATCGGTTATTGAAGACAAATTCTCCTTGGAGTTCAGCTCCCCGTATCCAATTTGAAGTTATGAGAGAGTAAGCATGACTTCTTGATCCATGTGTTCTTGGACTATGTTTAGAATTTAATTATTTGAAATTAAGGTTTCCATGTATAATAAGATGAACTTGATCTGAGAAGACAATCAACTCCAGAAATCCCGGAGCTTGATTCTAGTCAAGCTTATTTTGAAAGCAATTTGATTGGAAATTGGCTTTGTTAGGTTAACATTTTCTTAGGAAAAAGTATTTAGCGTCACCAGAGCTGGACATATTATTCTTTATATCTACCGTTCTGTCCTCCTCCTTTTCTCCTCTTCCTGACAGTGAAGTAAGCTGATCCAGCGCTGATGCAACTTCTTTTAGGTGACTGGCATTCCAGTTGTTTTTGTGTCAGCGTTAGAGGGAAGGGGTCAAACAGATGTGATGCGTGAAGTAATCAACACCTATGAGAAATGGTGTTTGAGATTGCCAACTGCTCGTCTCAACCGCTGGTTACTCAAGGTTAGTACCACCGACCCTACACTTTTTCCCTGAACCATAACATCTCAAATTGATGCATTGGCTATTGGTGTGGCGTTGCTTGACTCAGGTTATGAGCAGGCATTCCTGGAAAGATCAGGCTGCTCAACCAAAGATCAAATACTTCACTCAGGTGAAGGCTCGGCCACCTACTTTTGTTGCCTTTGTCAGAGGAAAGACACAGCTCTCGGATACAGACCTCAGGTTCTTAACAAAGTCTTTAAAGGAAGATTTCGATTTGGGAGGGATACCCGTCAGGATTATACAGCGGTCTGTTCTTAGAAGTCCCCAAGGCAGCAGCTGTAACAGCAAGAGCAGCCATTCTTCTGGTAAAGTGGCTGACAGGATGGCGTCCGACAAGAGAAGTGCCCTCTGTTAAGAAGGCAACAGCACCAACTCAAAAGGATGCTGACATTATGTTCTATGATACTGTGTTCTTGAATGTTTCTCTGTTTTATATAGCCTTAGGTCTCCGGCATGATATTTTGACAAAAATGTATTCCATTTACATACATTATTTTTAGCAAAATGACGATGCTATTTATATATGATTGAGGAGTATCTATTTGGAGAATGTAACACTTAACTTGTGGTGGTACTTCTTTATGATGTACAAAAACGTTTTGGGAGTGTTATTTCAGCATTTTTCAAATGTGTTTTATACGGAAATGTCAAGAAATATCAAAAAAAAAAAAAAATTGGGCCCTCTTTTGATAATTTTGAAAAAGTTTTGGGACTATTTTTTAATATTAAAAATTAAAAATATAATTTTCATTTAAAAATGTATTTTTGTCCGCAAGAGAATATTGACAAAAAATCAAAAAAAATCCCTTACATTATATAATATAAAAATATAGGGACATTTTTATATTATAATATATAATATGTAAGATATAAATTATATTATATATTAATTTTTATATTAAAAATTATATTTATAAACAAACTTTAATATTTTTTTTTTTACTTATACATTCTCTTTCATTCTTATTTTTATTTTCTTAAAAAATATTATTTCTCTGTTTTCATTTTGTATTATATTCATTTTTCATTTTTATTTTTCTACAATCTAGGTATTTTTTGAGTTTTACATTGAATTTGCGCATCATCACAGTACATAGATAGGAATCAATGAATTTAGGTATTTCTTGAGTTTTGCATTGGATTTGCACACCATCTTGGTACATAGATAGGAATCAATGAATTTGGATGATATTCTTGTGGCTGTTCTTCTGGAACTATTGAGTTTTCTTTTCTTTTTTGAATGTCACCATACCGAGGAAGGCAGCATGTTCTGAATCACACAAATGGATTCAACCAGTATTGATAATTATATTATTTTAATGTAATAAAGTGCTAATATAATTAGTTAAATGCTTAATGAGTGAGTGGGAAAAATATTCTATCGACGAAATGAGTCATTAAATGGTATTATGTTTTTTTATTTGTTTAAAATGAGAAAACACACTAAGCAACACGATAACTGCTCTTATTTTATTAACATATTTTAGTATCTTTTTATTTTTAATAAGATTTTTAGACCAATTTTTTTTATAATTTATTACTATAAAAACTTTATTTTTATATTTGAAAAGTTATTTGTGTCATTATAAGATATTATTTATCGAAGAGTTATTGAGAATTTTTTTTTATTAGTGATTTTAATTGATTGATCTTAACTTGACCTATTAATTATTTTTTTAAACTCTTTTGAATCTAGAATTGAGGAATTTTTAAAAAATGACAAAAATGTTATTCTCTTGATTTCATATAATATTAGAATATATTATGAAACTGAAAAAAAAAGAAAGAAAGAAAGAAAAAGTGACAAATTCAATTGGGGCCAACAGGTTATTTTGGGCCGATATGCAACAACGGGATGGGTTGAGCTTGGCCCATTTCAACTGAGCATGGCCCATTAAATTCAGCTGGCTCAAGCCCAAACATTTGATCGTCTGGCGTACTTGCGCAACACACGGCAGCGGCTCTGCTCTTTCTTCTTCGTAGTGGGATTTAGGGTTTAGATTGCCGAGAGATCGAGAGAAAGAGATGGCATTTGCAGCTTTTGCTTCTAAATCGTCTCGCGGTATGTTGACTCTATACACTATATCCATTGCTTTCAAATGGTTATTAGTATCATTATTTTTTGTATGAATTTAGTAAGGTGATGCGAAACCTGTACATGGATTCGTCTTCGGTAGTAATATTTCAGCTGCATAGCTGTTCTCTTGCGTTTTTTTTGCATAGGAGTAATGGTATTTTCTGTGAAATGTTTGTTTATCGGCCTCAATGGGGTTCGAAGTTGATTGCCTATGGAGAGAGAGAGAGAGAGAGAGAGAGAGAGAGAGAGAGAGAGTGACAGTGTGTTGACTAGTTGAATAGTAAAGCGAGCGACCACCACTTTGTGTAGAGCTTCCACCGGGCCGGGTGAGGGCACGGGTTTGAATTTGGGAGTAGTCGATGTGTAAAAAAAAAAAAAAAAGCTTAGGCTGTCCTTTCTGGATTTCACCCGTCTTGTTAGTCATTGCGGTTGGTTTTATTTCAGTGATAAAACGGCATAAATCTGTCTTGATTTACCGCCTTGTTAGTAGTCATGGTGAATCCGCCGGTTTTCAGGTTGGTTTTTATTTCAGCAATAAAACAACATAATGTTATATCTCTTTTTGGATCAGGATAATGCCAAGCATTGGAAAGAATGATAAAATGAAATGCGGTAATTGGTGGCTTGTAAATGAACCGAGCTGATCAACCTTCATTGGCCCGAGCTCAGTGCGTCTTTTTGTCTGCTAAAGTTTAGGTCTAAGCTCTGTACTTTATTAAGTTTGAGATTGCTTTTTTGGTCTAAGCTAACTGTTGATTAACCTATAGTCAATAAAGAGGCCTGCACAGGAACCTGATTAAGAGTGTGCATTGATGTAGGATTCTTCATCTATTAATTTTTGAGTATATAGAATTGTTCATTTCATTCAAGTATTCCCAAATTCCTTTATTTAGGGAGTGGTGATGCCTGCTGCTCCGAGATGCCTATGTCACCACTTTCTAAGACACCTAGGATATATTAACAAATCATTGGTCGAAACATGTGCACAATATCTCAGAGGTTTAGGCTACATTTACTTGCACCTTCCCCTGCTGAGAAACAGAAGAAAAGGAAAGAAAAAGTGAAATTAACTAAACAGAAGAGTGGGTTGTTGGGCTTATTGGCCAGATGTTCTGATTAAATACAGAAGGCTGTTAATGTAACAATGGTAGTGCATTAAGTTTCCAAAAATTGGTGATGATAAGTTGGACGTAAGCAATTCTGTGATTGATTTAAGCAGTTCACAAATTCAATAAGTCAAAATTTCAATTTTTTGTGTGCATGCGGTTGCCTTTGCAACTATTCAGGGTAGGGTTGTGAATATAACATAGCAACCTACATTGTATTCCATTTTCTATGGGATTGTAAGAACTGTTGCTCCCTTGGATGTTGGCATATTATTGAACCATGTTATACTATGTATTTACATTTTCAATTGCTTCTATATTTTCTCACAATTGCACAAACTGTCCTCTAGAATTTTGTAAGAATTTTCATTTTTTTAAAAAAATATTTATCATGGTATGTTATTCTCTGTTATATAGCATCTGCAAAATATGTTGTTGTGAAACGATTATGATCAGAAATGATTTGTTATACTTGACATTTTTTGTGATCTATATTTTTTCCCAGAACTTTGTGAAATTAAACTACTTGTGCAGTCAGGCTATGGGATTTTTTTTTTGGCATGCATCTTTATATGCCATATAAGAATATTCTGAAAATGGATTCAGGACATTGATAGCATATGTGTCATTATGATTGATGTTGAGATGATGTGGGCACTTCATTTAAATTAAGCAAATTTATGGACTTGGACAGGCAGTTATAATCAAGCTGTGACTACAACTTACCTAATAGTATGAAATTAATGCTGGCCACATTGTGATGTAATTCTAGGGTCTGTTCTTGGTTACGTAATGTTTGGAGTGCAGCTAAAATGCAAATCTGTCAGCCAGATCTTCAGTCAGTTGAAATGTGCTGTTGTTTCTTTTAGCTCGAACAGCATAGGGTCTTATTCCCCCTTTCTCTTTTATTGCACTTTTTCCCTGTTTCCTAATTAACTGATGTTGTTTTGTTCAATTTATTCAACATAAAAATCAGGTGCTCGTTCATTGTTAAGCAGCCTCAACAGCTATACTATTGGTTTACAGAGACCTTCACAGGAGATCACGTGCAGCAGTATATTGTCCCAGGTTAGTGTTTTGGGCTAGTGTGGCTTTCCTCTTTCAATTTTCAATCTCTGTCACATCTCAACGGAAACTGCTAAAACGTCATTAGTATTCTTTTTGCCCCTAGTGTTAACTCACTTTGACACTCCTCAGCTTCAGTTGCAGGCATTCTACTAATGTTTGTTCTGGATTTAACTAACGATGAAAAATTTGCCAGTTTGAGAGTGAGTGGAAACTATGTCATTAAATTGCTATACAACTTTGGAAATTCACTTCCTATCTTATTGTAGAAGTAAGGTTGTTGCCACATGTATAGTTTCTGCAAGTAAATTCCTGGCCAGTTATGAGGTCCTTCTTCATCATTTCTATCCTTAATGCTTTTAATGGTTTGGGCTGTCCAGGCTCGTGTTTAAATTGGATTCGATACTTATTTAGATTCTCTAAATTCTTAAATTGTTACTGCTGAGCAAAGATTTCATGATAAAATTCAGACTATCTTGACCCTGGGCTTACCTTGCCTGGTCAATGAAGGATTAGAGAATCTTTTCCAACAAAGCATGCTCCTTTCTAGCTTTATTTTGAGTTGGACGTTTTAAGCGGTGGACAGCATTTGCAGATACCCATGTTTTGTTTTGAATGTTTACACAATTAAATTTTAAATGAATGATTGATATGCTTGCCACATTTCCTTGTATGTTTCAGATGAAGTCAGTAACACAACTATTATGCTGAAATCACAATAGAACCGAATCTGAATGCCACTTATCAAGCTTCAGAGTCAGACTAGTCATTTTCACTTAAAAGGATGTGAACTGAATTATCTTAGAACATCATATTTTTATGTGAAATTGACAAAGCAGTTCAAAACCGATTTGTTATGAGTTAATTTGGTCTGTAATACTTGAGATATTTTCCAATTGCATTCCCGCAGCAGCAAAGGACTTTCATACAGATGAGGACCAACCTCAAAGTGGTGGACAATTCGGGGGCCAAGCGCATAATGTGCATACAAGCATTGAAGGGGAAGAAGGGAGCGAGGTTAGGCGACATGATTGTTGCATCAGTCAAGGAATCCCAACCAGGCGGCAAAGTGAAAAAAGGCGACGTTGTTTATGCTGTTGTTGTGCGTGCTGCGATGCAGCGGGGCCGTTGTGATGGCAGCGAGGTTAAGTTTGATGACAACGCTGCAGTACTTGTCAACAAGCAAGGCGAACCGATTGGAACTAGAGTATTTGGGCCTGTTCCCCATGAGCTGAGGAAGAAAAAACATGTGAAGATTCTGAGTCTTGCAGAGCATATTGCTTGAGGTATGTAATGTACTTCGTCGTCCTCTTGTTGTTTGGTGCACTTCTTGCTCTCACATTGCCATTCCATTATCGTTTGTACTTGTCAAAGGAGAGAAAGAAGCTTCATGCAGGGTTTGATGGCAATATTCAGCTGAATTTCACAAGCCAAATCTTAGAGGTCGTTTGATTTTGTAGTCAGTTTTCACTTGTTCGTTTTCATACTTTTGTCTTCAGTTTCAGTCCCAAGAATGGGAACTGAACTTTGATTCTTGCTGTCTTAACTGTCAGAAAACATGTAAATTAAAACTAAAAATACTGTTTGATTTTTGATTTTTGACTTTAGATAATAAGAAAAGAGACTCTGTAGATACTTCAGATCTAGTGGTGTCGCCATGGGTATGAGACAAGATAGCCGAACCAAATTGAACCGACTAATTTTGATTAATTTAGTTTGGATTTTTGTTTTATTAAACTTGGTTCGGTTTAGTTTTGATTTTAAAGAATTTGATATTTGGTTCGATTTTTTGAGTTTAGTATTTCAATTTTTAATCGATTATTCTACAAAAAGGACCCCTAGGGTTTATGCTACTTACAGAATTATAATTTTGTTAGTTTATACTCGTATTGTAAATGAAAACCCAAATAGCAAGAACCCAATTGAGTTCACATATGGGAACTCAACCCGAAATAGGTAGTTAAAATGGAAATGGGCTTGGGCTTTAGGAACTTGAGCCCAAGTTTGAATTCTTGCTTAAAACAAAATGTTTGGGCTTTATCTTATCCCCAACCCAAATTAAACCCAATTAGCTAATTCCAACTTTAACCATTCCACCAACTTAGAAACTCTTTGGTTTTTTTAGGTTGCAAAATTAGAAACTAATTTACACTGAATGTAGGATTAAAAGTTAAGGAACAAATCAAGCGGAAAAAGAATTGAAACAGTGTCGGGCACATACAAGACAAAATTTACGAACGTTTATGTCTATGGGTCACATTAGATGTTTCTTATTATTTTTTTTTTGAAAAATTATAATTAAAAGAATTGTGTTCATATATTTATGAACGAAGATTAGAGTAAATAAAACTTCTAAATCGAATTAGGCTCTCCGACATGTTATAAATTGAATCAGACTCTTATATCTTTATGATATGAGATTTCGAATCTCAAATTCATTGTTTGGAAAAATGTAATAATATACATCTATATAAACATATGTGCTTTTGTATGTATATACATATATAAATATACGTGGGTATATGTAAAGAAACATGTATATGATAGGTATAGATACATATATATAATAAGTATACATATACATATACATATATATATGAAAAATATGTATATGTACAATAATGTCATTTCAAATAATTAATAGAATTTGAAATACAAGCATTGTAAATTCTGAATTTAGAATGATATCATTTAAAATTATTCCATCCAAACGCAACCTTAAGGTTATTGCAAAATTTATACTAATTACAAATTCTGTTAGTTACTTGAATTCCACGATTATGTATATATATATTTGAGAAGTTTAAATTACAAAATTAGGTTTAGGAATATAGCAATAATCAACTTGGAAAATTAGAAGCTAATATTGAAATTTCAAACCCATTTAATAGTTACTATTCTTCTAATTTAGGTTCTTCCGGACATACTTAATTCTTTGATTATGTAATTATTTTTTTTATAAATAAGAATTTCATTGAAATTAATTAGAAGAACGTTCATCGCTTGAAGTTAGGGCGTACCCCGAGCCTTACAACAAAATGATCATTAGTATAGATGTAAAGTTGTTTGAGAAATTAATTACTATTTAGGATTATGAGTTTAAATTTTATTAGTGTAGTTAATTTTTATTTTTTAATTAATATACATAGTGAGTATTTTTAAAAAATATTTTATTAATAATATTTCATACCAGCAACAATGGGTGTTTGCTTATATAACAGTATAGATGTTGATGTACACATAACCTACAAAAATTTCAAAAACTTCATTTAAAAGGAACAAAAATGGAGAAATAAATATTATTTTTTTTTATAACGTGAAAAAATTCGAGGGTTCTCTAATATACAGATGGCTTTCAGTCCGAACTATTCTACTTTTTTATAAAACTCACAGTATATTTAGATCTGATGTAAGTGTATAGATAATTTCATCACAACCTGAGACTCGGGGTTTAACCCCTCGGATAGACACATGCGATTATATAGTCTCGCACGGAGACTGAGTCAAACCTATGACCTTGTGATATTTCAAACTCTTGACAGGGGTAGCAGACTGCCTGCACTATCCTAAGGTATTGAAATAAGTATTATGTTAAGCGACAATTCTGCATATGTCGACGAGGTACATATATGTATTTGTAATTAGTTATTCAAATTTTATTTATTTGTTTTTATAGAAAAAACTCATGGATTATTATGTTGCACTTCAATTGGAGTATCTCGTTAGAATCTCATTTCTAAACAATTAAAAGGTAGATGTTAGTTGTTGGTGCACTACATACTTCTATAATTAACAAGGTGTGTTTTCTTAGGATTATATTTGACTGTTTAAGATTTTTTTTTTATAACCCAAGTGTCAAAACTTGCGCTCCACTATTCTTAGGGGAGGTGGGTCTCACCCTAATTCACTTCTACGTAAATTATGGTTTAATTTTCATATAATGTCTTCAGGAAATTTTAAATTTGAAATCTCAGGCATATCCATCATCTACTCTTGTCATTGAAACCACCCGATGTGACTGTTTGGGACTTTTGTAACATGATCATGTATCCGCTCCTAAATGGTCCTAAAGATTTAGATGTAGATTGATTATTTTTGATTTCTTTAATTTCGTATAATACATTATATGTTATCATAAATTAATATATTTTGAGACTCAATACACCTCGATACAACTTACAATACTATTAGGAGATAGTGAAGTGATAGGTCCAACCATAAAAATATAGCAATAAAAAAAAAAGAAGCAATTTGACATGCACGTTCAATGGAGCATAAATCATCATACGCAGTTTAAGTACGTAAGTGTGATTAGGGTTTTAGTGATGTATGATTAACTATATACAGTCAACTATTAGTGTCTTTATTTGTAGTTTTTGAGATCAATAAGCAAACTGCAACATGAATTCAGAGGCAAACATCTACACACACACACACATATATGTATATAGCTGCATTGGATGCTGAAGATGGCAATTGATTCCAGTTGCATGCCAACAGCATAGAAAACAATTAGAAGAGAATTAATGTAATTAGTACTTGAAGGGTAAAGATCACCCAGAATTATATAAGAAATTCTAAACATTAATTATCCACTGATAGTAAAGAAAATCTCCATGTTTGTAACCAGAAGTCATTTCTCTCTCTTTATACATACATATATATATATATGTATATATTCTATTTGAACAATTGAATTTCACACTTATATATAGGTACTTTATATTAAAGTCTAGTAATTTATGATATAAGCCAACAATAATGACATCCTAGAAGTCTTAGGCTTTAACTCCCACGTCTAGCTCAGATCCCAAGGAGAATGTAGCTGCATCTATAGATATAGAGAGAGACGATTGATGTGTGCTCATAATTAATAATCATTCATAAATTAAAAAAAAAAACTGTAAATTTAATTCATTACCTCCTAGGTGCTGTTAATTTCCTAGATATCATTATTTTTGTAATTTAATTTGATGATTCAACACATGCAGTGACAAATTAAAAGGCACTTGCTGGTATTGGTGGCTTGCGGGGGGTTAGTTAGTCCCTAGCTAGCTTGGCTGGTAGGCCAACTAAATAAGCAAAAATGGGACAAGATCTTCTCTGGGTGTCTCTTGTGAATGTTGGCTTTTCTGATGATGGGTCCAACACTCTCTCTGAGGTACCCTTATTTTGTCTCTTTGGGATCAATCATGCCCCGATCATCATTCTCACTCTACTACCAGTTTAAACCCAGACAAATTAATATATATATATATATATCAGTCAGTTTTCCTGTGGATTTTTAATTACTTTTCGACAGATTAATTAATGAGTAAAAAATATGCTTACTAAAGTACTAATTATGTTTTCTGCACCCAAAGGTTTAGTTGTGGAGTGTTTAAATATTGATATGATTCATCAGCAAAGTTGAAGAGGGCTCCATTAAATATTGGTTAATTTGAAGCCTAATTTGAATCCTGAAACGTTGACATTAATTAATTGAAACGAAGCAGCAAGTTCTCATAAACAGTATAGCAGACCCATTGATTAAGAACTAATTAAGCTGGAGAGCAAGACTTACTCATCAGCCCACCAAAATCCTAAACCCTAATACAGCAACAAATTATTAATCTGCAATACCAATGACTGGAAGACCAGCTTCTTAACAACAATACCAGGGTAGAAAAGAGCTTAACTAAATCAGCATTAATCAGATAAATAAATATATATATGCATCTAATTAGTATGTCATATATATATATATCCACTTCATATATCTAGCTAGCTAGATATATATATATATATATAATTACTTGAAAGGGCTGGTGTAGTCTTTGTTACCCTCATCGATCGCGCTCCAGTCCCATAATCGACTGTCCAAGAAGGCAGCCTGAAGCGCGCCTTGCGGCAGTGGCTGTGGCTGTGGCTGTGGCTGCAGAGTGGAGAACTGGGAGCTGGGATTGTAGTAGAAATGCTGCTGCTGCTGCTGATGATGATAATGATGGTGGATTGAGTTACCTTGCTGCTGATGGTAGCTTACCAGCCTGTGGAGCTCATCCACAGAGTTGTAGTTATAATTCTGTGGCACCAAATTGAAATTAGGGTTTGTTCCAGTAAACACTGTGGTGCAATTGGGGATCAGTAATTGCTTGGATTGTTGCTCCATGGAAGCCATTGGTGCCATTTCCATGTAAGAATTATAATTGTGCTTGGAGAGCCCAACATCTGTGCTGCTGCTTCCACTCGTTTCACTCATTTTCTCAGTCGACCGATCATCGGCCACCTGAGAGTTATTAGGCCCTCCAAGAGCTTGGAATGATCTTTCCATGGTGGCTTGGCTGGTCGCAGCATTCTTCATCTTGTCCATCTGGGTGGTCTTGGATGACGATGCCCTCGTCAGGAGCGAGCGAGGCAGCGACAGATGATGATGATCCTCCACCCCTGGTCTCTTGTAGACTCGACACAGCGAAATTTCTGCCTAAAAACAACACAACAACAACAACGAAAACGTATCAAGAATTCAGTCCTTTACTAAGCTTAGTTGGGATTTATTGGAGGCAGCCTTAGGATAATTGAATTGATATCGATCGAATTCAAGATTGTTCTTGTTCTCTTTCGGGTTCTACATAAGATATCATGGAGCTCTAGCTAGGTCTAGAGAAACACTCAAAAATTTCTTTCTTCAAAACCCTTGTGATGAAGTTTATACAAAAAGGGTAATCAAGGGTATACCTTCTGTAATCTTTCGGTTTCATGGTGCGGGAGGCGATATTCGTTCATGATCCAGCTGGTCCGGATGCCTTTGGGAGCCTTGCCGGAGTAGAAAACAAGGGTCTTCTTCAGCCCAATTGACCTTGAATTCTCGCCCCTTATCGTCCTATCAGCTCCGGTTGCCTTCCAGTACCCGGACGTCGTCACCCGGTTCGGCCGATCCCCGTTTCGATACTTCCTGTCTCTGGGCACGTAGAAGAACCACTCCTTCTCCCCAATTGCCGCCATGGCTGATCAAACAATATGAACAATTCATCCAATTCAGGAAAACCCAAAAAATAAGGACTCACTTAGAAGTGGCTTTTGCTCACACAAACAAAAACCTGGTAACTTATAGATTCCTGTAACTCACTATATATAGAGAAAGAAGCAATTGAGAGAGAGAGAGAGAGAGAGAGAGAGAATATGTGTATATATGTGCATATAAGTATATATAGATACCGGGAAGTTCCCAAGGGTCATAGCGATAGAGGTCGAGGAAAGTGATGAGTTCAACGTTGAATCGCTTGCCCTCTACCTTACGGCGAAGGTAGAAGTCGATGAGTTCTTCCTCAGTGGGATGGAATCGAAAGCCGGGCATCACCGTGTCGTGCTCATGCTGATCAATAACATCATCATCTTTACTGAGGCTGGGATCATCTTGCTGGCTGCTGCTGCTCATTGTTGCTGCAATTGCCATACACCTCCTCCTACCTAGCTTCCTTGCAATTATAATTCACCAAGAAACTTACTTTCATTAATTTCTACTGCCTGCCGCACCCCCCCTCCCCCCTCCTCTCTCTCTCTCTCTCTCTAGCTAGGTTTTGGAAAAGATTATAATTATGATGATGATGAGGAGAGGAAGAAGAAGAAGAAGAAGAAGAATAAGAAGACCAAGAAGAAGAAGAAGAAGAGAAAGATCTACATAGTTTTCAGGCCCTACAGGGGAGAAGAGGGTATGCTATGAGATATATGAAGGTGTTTAAGATGAGAAAGAGACGTCTCAAAAATAGGACAGAGTGGCCACAGCCACCCTTACCCTTAGCGGTGGATTTGGAGCTTTCTTAATTCTACCATAACTCTCTCTCTCTCTCTCTCTCTCTCTCATCATTTTCTTTTCCATTTCTATATATTTTCTTGGATCATCTAATTTTCCTTCAAATTTCACCTCACCACCCACTCCAACAATATATATTATAAGATTAAGATTTGCACTTCCAATTAGCCCCATAATTAATTAAGATGCCCTCTCATATTAATTAGTCTCAAATATTAATTAAATAGCGGATATTGATATATATATATAGATGTAGAAAATCGAATGTAACTGTAGTTTTCGTCCATCGATAAGTAAATAAGCTCTCTTTCTTACTTCTGTCTGTTTATGGGCACAGCTAATATTGTGTGAGATTGGATGCTTTGTAATTAACTGCATCTGCATGTGTATCAAGAAGTTTGTGTTCCACAGCTCCCTTCATCCATCGATCCATGATCCCACCAATTAATACATATTCTCAGATTCATCTCTAATTCCATCTCGATCTAAACTGGTTAATTTAGGGACAGAGAAGTGATCAAGTAGAGGTTCGTAAAGTAAACACATCAGCTTGGGGCACCAATTTCAAACAATAGGGATTATTAGACTTAGGATGGCATTTAGAAAATTTTGTAATTAGGGAGACTTGTGATTGTGCACCCGCTAATTTTATTTCTTTTTGTTTTAATGCTAAATAAACTACAAGGGTCGACATGAGATAATTGTCATAATTATGATCATTGGCACCTCTAATATTACACAATTAACATCCACTAATGCATATACTTTGTGTATTGTTAGAGTGATTAGTGGAGGCTAATTAACTTACAACATAATTATATATATATATATGCTTAGAGAGCTTAATTAATTTATTTGTGGTGGTAAATACTAACCCTATACGTATAAGTAATGATTTAATGATGATCTAATTTAGATTGTAATGAAACATAAACTAAAAATAAATACAATACGAAACGAAAATAGGAAAACGTGATTTTTCAAAGAAGTAGGAAACTGAAATGCGTAAGAAAAAAATATAGGGGTATTTTTGTAAATATAATTTTTAATATAAAAAATAATTATTCAATTTAAAAATAAACATAGATTCCATAATGCATTCAAATAAATTTTATAAATAAATTCTAAAAAAAGTAAAATTTTTGACTTAAAGACGAAAAAAATTCAATATTTAACCTCTTCGTAAACGGAGACACATTTTCGATATTGTTTTAATATTATGAAACGGTTCCGAAATGTTTTTTAGGCTTTTTGAGCATTTTGAAAATAAAAACATTTAGAAAACGTTGAAACGGTGTTGTCGAGATGTTTCCGTGCATCATAAGATCTAACAATATTCTTAATAATTGTAATTATTATTATTATTAAAAGCCACATTTGTGGAGAAAAATATTTATGTTTTAGTTTTATAAAATTCTATTAATAACTTTTATGTATCTTGTTTAAAAAATAAAACTAAATCATGTTAACAAAATTTAAATTCATGATCTTTAAATACTAATTAATTTTTCAAATAACTTTAACACTACACCAAGATTGAATATTTTATTTAAAACTTTGCTTAAAAAAAATTGTAATATCAAATGTCACCTAATAAAATTTTAGTTAGAATTTTTATTTTTTTGCATGTCCATTTCAACCGTTACCCTATGATATTTATGTGTATGTGTATTAGGAAAAGGGTAAAATTGATTATTTAAAAGACATGTCGAAAATTAGATCGACTCTACCCATCTCACGACCTCACTTAAGACGTTAGGTATAATGTAGTTGAGAATCTTATTAATGATTCATAGAGTCGAGCTCTCTCAAATTATCATTCAAAAATTTTAGTGTCATTAACTCTTTCATTCTCTAAACTCGACTTAACACGATAAATGACTACACATTTAAGAAAACGTATACTAATTTGACATTAAGGGAGTGTTTGTTAAAATGAGTAAGATAATGTTAGAATACATTCCGGATCAAGATAAGGTTGGAAAACATTTCAAAATTTTTATCAAACTGTTTGTTAAATTTTTTAAAATGAACTGGAGGACACAAATATCTTTTTTTTTTTTTTTCTTATCTATAAAAATTAAGATATACTTATTTTGAGGAGGAGAGATAAGTATATCTTAAAAAGTCAAGATAAGCTTAACAAACATATTAGAAATAATAGAAATATGAGATATATCCCATATCTTAATTTTTTTATCTTATATTTTGATTAACAAATGCAAATTCGAACTCGATGCATAAAACTTTTCATATATATATATAATATACGTGTCTGTATATATGTATAGCTCGGGTAGGGGTGGGGGTGAGGATGAGATTGGAATCCAGTGCATGGATGCGTGTGATTTGGGTGTGCGTCTGTGAGACTATACTGCAGTGCAGAGTGCAGGCATAGTCAAGAGAACCCCGTGACTTCTCTCTCTCTCTCTCTCTCTCTCTATATATATATATATATTGTGTCATAATATATATAGAGATATGTATATATCTCTCTATGAAATTTCACTCATTTTTTATTTAGTCTCTGTATAATTTCAGGGTAAATTGCATTTATTTATATTTTGTAATAAAATAATTAATATATTTTAATTTTTGTTGTCACAATCACTAATTTTTTATTTTTGTTACAAATTAATGCCTCTTTTTAATTTTTAATTAAATTTTGTTATCTAAAACTAACACAACATGTATTAATATGAATATCAATATTTCTTGATAGTGGGGCTTACGTTACTCTTGAACAATTAAAAATTTGATGAACAATTAAAAAAACTAAATTATAATAAAATTTAAAATATAATAATTATGATGATAAACATTAAAATACAATAATAATTTATTTCAAAATGTAACGATAAAGAAATAATAATATAATTTGGCCAAAAATACTTTTTGCCCCTGACGTTTTACGTTTTTTTAATAAAATTTTAAATTTTTCATGATTTTAAATATGTTCCTAAATCGTACAAAATTACTTAATAAGTGATATGCATGCATGTTAACATACGGTGTCTCCTCAGTTTTCTCTCACTCTCTTTCTCTAACGTCTCAACAAAAAGAAGAATTACGTAGATACTAAAAAATTTTCATATCAACACTCATGCGTACCTTGACGCAAGTAAAAATATGCTTTTGGCAATATAATTTACACTATTTTGTATATGTTATTATACACACATACATATATATATATGTATGTATGTATGTACGTAAATTAAGCCACCGCCGCACAAGCTTTAATTTTGAGAGTAGCTTTTTGCATTTATGAATCACCACCACCTTTGAGCGCTCGCTTTCCCCAATTCCTCCTCTCTTTGACCATCTCCATCCATATACATATATATAAATATATATGCATCATCCAGTCACTATTTACCTATACTTTTTTTTCTTTTATAATCTAGGTATCCAGTCTTCCCCCGCCTAATCTTGGAAGAGATTGGCCTTCTCCTCTGATTCAATTTCCAAGTAAATTAGACGTGATCGCAAACTTATACTCTCAAACAAATATCTAACCAATGTTCACTAAATGAAACATTTATACCATCATTAAAAATTGATCCCTCGCCCCTCAAAAAATTTTGAGAATTTTTCCACTTACACATCTCGGAACACCATACCCCTCTCTTTGGTATAGGAAAGGTTGTTGCTCAAAATCAAGAAAAAGCCAAACCATGTCTCCTTAATTATATGTCTATATATACATGCCTTAAAAAAGTGGTTCGGTATAGGAAAGGTTGTTGCTCAAAATCAAGAAAAAGCCAAACCATGTCTCCTTAATTATATGTCTATATATACATGCCTTAAAAAAGTGGTTCGTGGATGTATAAAGAAAGTTAAGTCGAAATTAATGGGTAAATTCATATATTTGTATATGTTTTTTTGTGATTATTTTATTTTTTTATTATTTTAATTACATTCTTATATTTGAATTTTTTAGTTAATTTAATTTTTATACTTTAAATTTTTTTTGTGTGGTAATTAAAATTTTTAATTATTTCAATTACATTCATGTACTTATATTTTCGAATCAATTTAACCCTTATATTTTGTCATGTAAAAAAAAAAAAATGAGATGAGTGAATTTAATTCTTTTTTTTTTTTACACATTAAAGTATAGTGATTAAATTGACTCGATCATGTAAGTATAATGGTATAATTGAAATAACGAAAAGTTCGAGTTGGTACACAAAAAAAATATTAAAGTATATAGGTTGCATTGACTCAGAAATACAAATATAATGGTGTAATCAAAACAATAAAAAATTTAAGTGACCACACAAAATAAAAAAAATGAAACTACAAGGATAAAAATATAGATTTGGCCCAAAATTTATTGACGGCATTTGATAATTATAGTATTAATTATAACGACAAAGTTGTTTTAGGAATCAATTATCATTTTGAAATCGTGAGTTCAAATCTTATTAATATAGTCAATTTTTGTTTAAGCAAAATATATAAAGAGTGGTTTAGGAAAATACATTATGAATAAAGTTTAATAACACTAAAATATAATATGGCATTTACTTATATAATAATAGAGGAAGATATATTACATGCACGAATATTTTGGATTTATGTGGACTTTGTGGAGAAAATCAAACCAAGCTTAAAAAAACATGAAATCTTATACTTACAAATATAATATTTATAAATTGACGTGACATATATAAAATTTATAATAATTTTACTCAAAATTAATAGTAATTATAATTGTGAGCAAATTTGTTGTTAATTTTATATAGAATTATTATGAATTTTATCAATATATGAGAATTATATATCAAATTTGTTTATCAAAATAGCATTTCCATAGAAAAATGGAGTCCTCAATTGTCTAAGTTGTACAAAAACGAAAATGAAAATAGGAAATGAGAAACTAATATGATATGAAATAAAAACGAAAAAATAACACTTCTTTTAAAAAGTAGAAAACTAAATACAAAAAATAATTTTTTTTTATAAATATAACTTTTGATATAAAAAATTATAAAAAATATTTATTCAATTTAAAAATAAACATAAATTCTATAATGCATTCAAATAAATTCCATAAATAAATTTTAAAAAAATTTAAATTTTGAGTTAGAGAATGAAAATTCCGTCTCTAACCTTATCATGAATAGAAACATGTTTTTAAATCAGAAATATATTTTTGATATTTTTTAATAAATATATTTTTGAAATATATCAACGTTTCGATTTAGAAAATGTTTTGAAAATACCAAAACGACACTCTCGAGACATTTCTATATATCATACTCACTTGTAGACCAGCCTTGTAGAAAAAAAAATATCAAGTATTCAATTTTTTTGTTTTTTTAATATAAATAAATTAAAATAAATTATATAGGAAAAGGGAAGAAATAAATGTTCCAAAAATATCAGCTTGACTTGGCAAGACTGCATCAGATATAAGACAAAGGAGAGAATTTTTGTCCTCTTGAGTTGCCCTAGTGATCAGTAAGAAGTAGTGGACAGCCTGAATTTCCATGTTCGAATTCATTTTCTGCGTAGTTATTATGGATTAGATTTAAATTTATCTTTTTTACCAAAAATTGTATGACTGAATGACGGGAGCCCTACAAGAGAGGGCATCCCAAGGAGGGAGAACTTTCGATGAGAACAACTTCCCTTCCTATTACCATTCCATCCCCAATTTTCAGCCTCTTGTACTTTCTAATTATTGTCTAATTGTTATACATATTAAACATATAATTAACCATTCTATAATTAAATTATTTGATTAAACTATTCATTTGTGTCCAAATGTGATGATTTTATGATATTTCATATTTTAATTAATTTTTTATAGAAAATAATATAATTCTCTTATTTTACTCTTAAAATTTTGTTTGTCGCGTATCTTCAATATTTATTCTTAGAGTGAATGGTCGATGACGATGTCACTAATAATTTAACAATTATTTCACTTAGTGCTTGAGGTAAATATATTCTTAATCTTTGCATCAATTAGCTTTCAGAATGTCTAACTTTAAGGATGTGAGATGAATTAGAGAAGAACGATAACTTGAATTATGAGTATGTTTATGCACCAGAAGTGATCATCTTGATGAGTATTTTGGATTGTCGATACAACTATTAATTTTAAACAATCAAAGTCAACATACTCTTTAAAAAAGTTAAATGGATTCATAAAATAACACTAATAAGGATCTCCCCTAACATATATATATATATATATATTCTCTTCATATGAAGAGAACTGTATATGGTTATTGTATATGTCTATTCGTTTGTTTAAATTTTTTAATTTAATTTTTTATTATGAGACTCGGAGTATACCTTATTTGTGGTTGGGGGATATTGAAAAAGGAAAATTACTTGAAGGGAAACCCTAGAAGTCAAGAGAGAGATGAATGTGAATTGAGGGCTGTCCCACTAATTATAAGATTTGGTTCAATTAAGTGTAATTAGGTAGTGTGCTTTACCCAGGGATGATGAGAGTTAGGCGCCTGATTTTCACCAACTTTCTATTTATATTATATATTATTACTAGTGGATAACCCATGCGATGCATGGATATTGTAAAAAAAAAAAAATCGTTAAAGCGAAAATTGTATAATTTAGTAGTTACAATAAATAAAAATTATAATAAAAAAGTAAAAATTAAATAAAATAATCATGTTACAATCATGAGAATACAATAAAAGAATTACAAATTTTAAAAGATTTCCTTATATACATTCAAGGGTAGACGAACAATAAAAAGCACATAACTCTATCCCGAAATCATGTAAAAAATAAACCTAAATTAACATGTAATACAATAAGCAATGCGTAAAAAAATACAAAAATTACACGATAACAGAAAAAAAAAAAAGAATAAATGATAATTAACCTCTTTATTCTAAAATATGTATTCAAGGGTAGACGTTTTTATTTTTAATTTTCACATGTATTTCTCTCATATGTGCGTACCACACGAACCCTTAAGGCCTAATTTTTTCTAGTTGCATTCATATCACTTACTTGACATAATAGTGGTGCCATGTTACATCAGAAGACCAAACTGGATAAAAAAAAAAGGTTAAAATTTACTAAATAAAAATAAAGAATAAGAGAAAATTTAAGAAGAAGAATTGAGAAAGTAGAAGAGAAGAAATGGAAGTGTTGAACGGGAATAAAGAGGAAGAAGAGACAAATATTTGTTTTTTTTTATTAATTTTTCTTCCTTCAAATTCTCCAATTTCTCTCAATTTATCAAATCACATGTCACCATTAAGTTTTCCTTTTTTTCCTACGCTTTGCTACACAATCTGAATCTTACTTAACATAATTTTCAAAACATAAATTTAATTTGTATTTAATTTCCCCAAGTCCAACATATAGCACATCTTCGGAGTAGACCAATGGGAAAAAGGAAAATTAAATAAATGACAATAAACAATTAAGTTGAAAAATAAAATTATGACATTTAAAATTATAAAAAATAAATTTAAATTAATTAAATTGTATGTAAAATAAAAATAATTTAAATAATCAATTAATTATATAAATAATAATAATCAAATTTTCAAAATTGATTAACAATACATGACTTTATATATTTCTCCTAATAATTAATTACCATATTTAAGATAGGTCAAATTTTGAAAGAAGTAAAAACAAAAAAGTTAAAAAATAAAATTATAACATTTAAGTAATATTTAAAATTATAAGAAAATAAATTTAAATTAATTAAACTATATATAAAATAAAGATAATTTAAATAATCAATTAATTATATAAATGGTAATAGTCAAATTTTCAAAATTAATTATCCATGACTTTACATGTTTCTCCTACAATCAATTACCACATTTAAGATAGATCAAATTTTAAGAAAGTAATAAAAAATATAAAGTTAAAAAGTAAATTATAATATTAAAATTATAATATTTAAAAATATAAAAAATAAATTTAAATTAATTAAACTATATATAAAATAAGAATAATTTAAATAATTAATTAATTATATAAATAATAATAATCAAATTTTTAAAATTGATTATCCATATATGACTTTACATATTTCTCCTGACAATTAATTACCACATTTAAGACAGATCAAATTTGTAAGAAAACAACAAAAAAAATAAAGTAAAAAAATAAAATTATAATATTTAAGTTATATATAATATTATAACATTTAAAATTATAAGAAAATAAATTTAAATTAATTAAACTATATAAAATAAAGATAATTTAAATAATTAATTAACTATATAAATGATAATAATCAAAATTTTAAAATTAATTATACATACATTATTTTACATATTTCTCCTAGCAATCAATTACCACATTTAAGACATGCTACATTTTTAAGAAAGCAACAAATAAAAATAAAGTTAAAGAATAAAATTATAACATTTAAGTTATATATAAAATTATAACATTTAAAATTATAAAAAAATAAATTTAAAATAATTAAACTATATATAAAATAAAAATAATTTAAATAATCAATTAATTATATAAATAATAATAATTAAAATTTTAAAATTAATTATCCATGCATGACTTTACATATTCCCTCTAGCAATCAATTATCACATTTAAGACATGTCACATTTTTAAGAAAATAATAAAAAAAATAAAGTTAAAAAATGAAATTATAACATTTAAGTTATATATAAAATTATAACATTTAAAATTATAAAAAAATAAATTTAAATTAATTAAACTATATATATAATTAAATTAAAATAAAAAATTTAATTGGCATTCGGTATTCAATGGTATTACCTGATATCTCAAGAGTTCTCCGGATTTAAAAAAATCTCATTTTTCTGTAATTTATTTCAATTAAAATTTTATGTTAATATTTAAAAATTAATAATATGAATTAAATTTTGTCTCTTCATATATCAACATATTTACACATTCTCCAAACACTATTTAACAATAAAAAAATATATTTACGTGTTTCAAGAACTACACGATTTTCACAAATTTAGACTTAATTAATGACTTATAAAAATTCCATTTTGGGTAAGAAAAAAAATTAAAAAATATAATAAAATATCTAAATAGTAGTTGGAAATGGGCGGGAAAAATTTTGACTGCTGTTTTGTTATAATATATATATAGATTATTGTTATTATAAACAATAATTGGCATACCATGTCATAATATTGATGACATATATATATATATATCTGAAAGTAATTACTCAGGAAGATAAACTTTATTTAATAAATTCACTTTCAATTAAACTTTTTTTTATTAATTTTACATAAATTTATTTAAATCATTTTTAATCTAATTAAAATATTACTTCCATGTTATATATCCATTATTTCTATATATACTTTGATTTTTTTTATTTTTATCATTTCATATGATCCAACCAATCATTTTCATTGGACCCACGTCACGGACCGCCCATGCTGGCCTCCTAAATCTGACGTGGCAATGGGCCATTTATGAAGCTTCTTTCAAACCCCATAAAAATAATATAATTGAGGCTGCGTTTCAATGGAAGAATTTTAAAATTTATTTATTTATTTTCAGGCCGAATTCACAAAAGAAGTGTCTTCGTATCGTATTGGAGTCCCGTCTCCAAATTGGGAAGAACGTAGAACGTATTCTAGTTCGTATCTTCTAGTTATTGTTGAGTTCTAGTCTCAATACATATCTTAACTATTTTATATTTAGCTCTTAATTGGTGTGTAATTTTCAACAACAAGAAGAAAAGGAAAAAAAAATTCAAAGTCCATTACGTCACATTTTTTTCTAAATGAATAATGCATTCGATAGAAATAGCAATAATGCACACGATAAAAATTAGAATATATCTCGAACTGAACATAATATCAAATCAAAACTAAAAAGGGTTCGACCATTCTTCCCCCCCCCCCTCCCCCGGTCGTTCAAATCAAAACTAAAAAAGGTTCGACCACTCCTCCCCCGCCTAAAAAAAAAAAGAAAATTAGAAATAAGAAAACTTTGAGAGCATTCAACCTTGTTCACACTACATCATAAGTTTAATGAACTAATTAATTGCATCTCCTTTTACTCTTTGTCAGAAAAACATCGATTATTTTGTTCCTACTAAACTAATGTTTATTAATCAATATATGAGTTGGAAAAAGTGAGATCGATGTGAAAATCATTTAAAACAAAAGTATTTTTTATTTTATTTATTAAATTTATTTAATAATATTTAAAAAAAAAGTCACGTAACTTTTTATTTAGAATTATTGTGATAAATTTATCTCTCCCCCTCTAATTAAATTTATTTTAAACCTTAAGAATAAGAAAAAATAATATATATGTCCCCAATGCATTTCAAAAAATATAACAAATAATCTGATAAAAATCTTATAATATTTTTTATCCTTATCTTGACCATTTTATATTTTGATACGAAAAATATTTTAATATTATCTTAATATAATTTTATCTTACTCATTTTATTAAACACTATTCAAAAAAAAATAAACCATAGCATAAACAACAAAAGTGATGAACAATTTGTGATGGATGTTGCCACTCCATTTCAGAGCCGACCACAACCCCCAAGAGAGACCTGCTCCCAAACAAATTTACATCACTTTTTAACCTACCAAGATCTATACAATTAATCGTCACTAATAATTGCTTGGATAGAGCAATTATTAGTAAAAGGGTCATATATTATATCTAGAAGTTAGTTGATTTCAGTGGTCATTTTGGGGATTAAATTAATTAGATTAGTTTAGATGAGAGGGGAAGTGGACACTTCTTAATTCCCACATTTGTAACTACATGACTTGAATATTGAAAAACTCTTTATTACCGTTTTACATTTTTTATAAAGCATCTATTAACATTTAAGGTAGCGTAAACGGTCTATTGCATGCATTCAGGAGATTGGGATATCGTGATGTCTTGGATTCGAATTTGTTTCTCTACGAAATTGTACAATTGTTTGTGTCTATTTGAAGGATCAAGACCTTGAGCTTCGGTTTGAAACAAACTTGTCTGTTCACTTGGGGTTGTAGAATAGATGGAGTGTAAATTTTAAAGAGGGTGAGATAGATCTGGATCGAAGACTGTATGTGATCAAGAAGTCGCTCGAGTTTCTCAAGTTACCAAAAAAATAACATTTACTTAAAATACAAATTGTAATTTGCCAAAAAAAAAAAGAAGTGAGACCTATCAATTGATCACATGTAGACAATCGAAAGAGAGGTTTGGCAGATTAGTAATGGTGAGCTGTCGAAGAGTGGAGCTTCCTGATCAGATGTTGACGAGAACTAAGGGTTTGGTCAAGAATAGGGATATCCAGTTTTCTCTATTTCCCTATTCATGTTATGGTTCTTGTCTAAGTTGATGTTAGCCGACTCTTTATTATTTATTATTTTTATATGTGGTTGAATATGATTGTTTTCAAACCTTATTTAGGGATTAAATTTTTGAAGCTATTAATTGGCGTCACTGCAAACCCATTTAGTCAATCCCTCAAACCGCCTTTAGAAAGCTTCCAAATTTCCACAAATCACAAATCATTGTTTCTCTTGTTTGAGCAATACATTGTGCATTACAATATCTTGGTCTCTCAAGTTCATATTAATATATATATATATATATAGAGAGAGAGAGAGAGAGTTTGTTTTGTGTCATTTGTCGTGGTTCATTTCCCACTTAATTTTCAAGTTAACTTTCTGGAGAAAATAAATGGATTATTCATGGTCAAGCTAGCTAGCTAGCTAGAAAGATGTTATCTTTTTTGCTCTTTCTATAAATATAAACTAATTCGATCGAGCAAAGTCAAGCTAAAGGTTACAAAGTTGTTAGACACAGGGAAAATTAGGTCATCAAGAAGAAACTAAACAATTTGTTTTGTGTGTGCGTGTGTGTGTCTATATACATATATATATATATATTAAATCACCTCAACATCCATGAGATTGAAAGTTTGCCAGACAATTAAACATTAAACAATCTTTGTCGACTTTGGTGTCGACATCCAAAATCCTTGAAGGAGATATATAGAGTGGAGATAGATATTTAAACCTCTAGCTAAAGTGATAACATGACATGGCAATGTAACATTATCAAAATATTTTTTTTAAGAAAGCCAATCCAAATTTGTTCTATATATGTTTAAGTCTCAAGTCTTTTAGGGAATGACACGTGCTGTTTCTCCGAGCAAATTCAAGAGATAAATTTTAGTTCTAGAAATAAGACATGTGTCAATGTTAGGATGAAGATTTTGGGCAAATGGGGAGAATCCTATCCCATCCTCATCAAGTCTAAGAAATTCTCTTGAAATCCACGGGATACGAGCTGGGAGATCTTGAAGTCTATTTCAAGTACCTCACCTCCAATCACTTTATCAAAGGTAGAAACCCCTTCCCCTCCCCATACAATACTTCTAACATCTCTAGTTTACTTTTGATCTTTCTTTTATAGAGTTAGTACTTTTTCTTTATTAATTTGAGTGTCAAAAACCAAACCGAGGAACATAGTCTCTTCTCATTCCCTTGCAAGTATAGTTTCCAAGGTTGAAATCTAAAGATGGTATATTTTTTCTTTATAGGTATAGTCCTTGAGGTGCGAATGCTAAAACGGCATGCGACAATCAATCATAGAACCATCATCATTTTTCAACTAATTTTTTCATTTATTGAGATTCAAAAAAAAAAAAAAACACAACAGATAATTAAATGAAATATATTTTTAATCTAATTTAATTAAAAATGCTAGTGGGAAACCAATTTGATACATATATAATTCATATAGAATGAAGTCAAAAGTCCAGAGTTATATCCTTATCACATATATAGCTACCTAGCTAGGCCTTGTCCATTTCTAGCTCGACAAGCCATTAAAGCACCCTAATAGAATAAAATAGCTTGGTTAGGGGCAATTAATAATTGATTTCTCCAAACAAGGTCTAATCCTAATTTGTCATGAAATTCTTATTTATAAAAATATATTTGATAGTTGTATTCGTTGTTTAGAAATACTTGGACTCTCACATGCACCATTTTTAATATACTCAATGCATTTGTATTGTTGTGATATAAAACACAACACATTAGTACATAAATATTGCAAATATTGTACAACGAAAGTGTTACTTGAACACTTATTAATTTTGACACTTGAGGTGATATTTTTCATTAATATATTATACATCTAAATTGATACCACATATAGTACAATACAATACATCAAGATTAAATATTTAATTAACATTTTTAGTTTTATAAATAAATGTCCAGATAACATTTTTTTAGGTAGCATTTATTAAAATGAGTAAGATAAGATTATATCAAGATAAAATTAGAATGTTTTCCGAACCAAGATATAGAATAGTTAAGATAAGCTTGTGAAGCATTTCAAGAATTTTATCAAACTGTTTGTTAATTTTTTTTTAAATGCACTAGAAGACACAGACGTCATTTTTTTTATATCTATAAAAATCAAGATAAATTTATCTGAATAGGGAAGAAACAAATTTATTTATTTGAAAAAACCTTAATAAGAAGTTACGTGACTGCTTTTTTAAAAGTCAGTAGATAATTTAACAAATACAATAAAAAATATTTTATATATATATATTTTATCTATCTCTTAATTAATAAATACTAACTTAAAAAATAATTATAGAAGCTGGTGGACCTATAAGCCCTTTAATGGCTGTGAACAAGTTGAATATCTTCTTGCCTTTGCCATTAAAACTAGGGCGGCATTGTGGGTTGAGAGCTTAATTCTTGGGTATGTGTGTGTGTGTGTGTGTGTTGCTTTGATGATGGCATTCAAAGCGCCTGCAACCAAATGTCAACTAGAATTTCGTGGAAGAATCGTCAACACAATCACATGCCTTATTAATTAATATATATTCTTATATTTGTAACCACTTATCAAAGTTTTTAAGAAAGTGCTGTCCTTTATTTTTCCAACTAGAAATATTATTTAAACACTTCAATTTAATATTATAATTGACATTCTACATTAATCTCTTACATGTCTTTATAAATAGAACTGTGTTACATGTACCGAGAATATGTATAAACTCGATGATTAAATCGGACTTCATCCGATGATGATGAATCCCGACCGGGCTTAATCCGATCGAGCTTGATTCATAAAGCCCAATAGGGTTTCATCCACAAATTAAGCTCGATTAGGCTTGATTCATAAAGCTTAATAGGGTTTCATCCAAAGGCGACAGCAAAAAGGCGATGAGATGGTGCAACGGTGATCGATGCTAGGCGCTATGGCGAGGCGACAACAGGATGCAGTGGTGTTCACGTGAGATGCTGCAACGGGGCGATGACAGGATGCATCAACGATCGGCGAGGCGTGTCGCAAGGCAACACAGAGAGAGGTGAAGACAACGAGATGTGTCGCGAGACGACGTGAAGGCGAAGAAATGAAATGAGGCGGAACTTGCTCGAAGCGGCCATGGCTAAGGAAAGATAAGACAACCAATGGCAAGAATGATGAATTGGTAAATTGGGTGAAGGCATTTTTGTGATTTGACGCCTTTGGCCATTCTCTTGGTAATCTACTTATTTGTACAAATAATATTTTTCTTATGAATATGACACAAAAAATACTACATCAATCTAAAAAATCGCTACAAATATTAAGTTTAAACGTCTAAATAATATTTTTATTTTTAAATATAAATACCAAAGATTGGTGCAATGTAAAAATAAGAAACAAGTTGTGTAACATAATTCAAAAAGGTACGCACTTTACTTTGTAAAAATAGATATCGAAACTCGCAAATATAGTTATATCTTTTATAAGATGATTTGAAACTCATAGAATGTCAAGTACATTTTATTATGGGTTATTATAGCATAAAATAAAAATAGTTATTACAGCCCCTAAGGCGTAGATCAATTGGCAAATGAATAATTATTGGGGTGTTGCTTTTTGAGCCCTCAGATTTCATATTCGAGTCATGATCAAGAGATAGTTTAGTAGACAATGACCAACCATGAAAAATAAAAAATACTTACTACCTTCACATTTGGCGTTGTACTAGGGGTTGAAACCTGCCTACTGGGTTCCTTGATTTATCTCTCATGCTGAAATGGTGGAGCCGAACAGCGATGGGCACTCATGATGGTGCGTTAACAAAAAAAAAAATAATTATTACAACAAAATAGTTGCCATTGTCTTAATTATTTTTATTTTTCAACAAAAAAAAAACTTTCCTAATATATATAATTCTTTTGGGGTGCTTTAGTAATAAAACAAAAGTAAGAAGGTATTATAGCTAAATAATAAAAATAGTTGAGATAATTTTGAATTTTAAAATTATTTTTAAATATCAATAACTAACTATTTTTATTCATAGTAGTGACCTATAATTAACACAATATATCAATACCTTATCATGATATATTTTGCTATAACAATTTTTACACCTAGGGGAAATTAATGTAATTTTCAAAATATTAGGAGCACACGTGTAATTTAGTAAAATTTTAGGATGAACAAATGTAGTTTCCTTTAAAAAAAAAAATTGTGGAAGATTTTCTAGCGCACATATATATGGACGTAAACGAGTCTTCAATACATCTCAATTATTTGTACTTAATATTAAAATAAATATAAAAATAAAGATAGAGATATAATATTTTTTAAAAATTCATTAAAATAGATATTTAAATAGGATGAATCAAGTCTCATTTGCATCTCAACATCTATTTCCTTTATGATCACTTATTCTTAGGCTGATGATAAAAAAAGGTCGAGAGACATAAAACTCTGTTACATAAAAGACTTCGTTTTTTAATCCAACCGATACAATTTAATAAAGTAACAATACTTGATTAAGCTATTTATCTTATGTAAATAATACCATATTTTGGTGTCATAAAACTTTGTCAATAAAGCGTTTTCCTAAGATACATAAAGGTATCGTGCCTAAAAAATAAAAAGTTAGCTACACTCTTATAATTTTTAAATAATAACTAATTTTTCAAACAACTTAATCACTATCTCATTTTATTTACATTTTTGCTTAAAAATAAAATAAAATATAATTATCAAATGCTATCTAATATATTTTTATTTAAAATTATTTATTTAGTTTTTAAGTATATATGCACGCATCTATATATATAGACAATATAGAGAGAGAAGGGGGGATGCAAATTGACAAAAGAAGGGCACAAAAATTGGGAAATAAAAGGAGTAAAATCCAAAAGAAGACAAGATGATGAGTGAGATGGGCCCAACAAACAAGTTGGGTTAGGGCCCATCACCGACCAATGGACTGCGTCAGGGGCCGGGGGGGGGTTGAGGGCTTCGTCACAAAACCGCCCGACCAATGGTTTCTCGACGACGTAAACCACTCGACCGTCCTTTCTGCACCACTCGGCCGTCCTTTCTGCATCACTTCTCCCAACCAAACCCTAATTCTCTTCTCTCTCTCTTTTTTTTATTTTTAATTTTTATTCTTATCATAATTAATATCAACTTTTTAAAAGTTACCTCAGTAAAGTGAATCCCAGTTGACGCATTTGATTCAAACTGCGCTCTAAAACTATCTTTCCACTATATAATTTTCTCGGTTGTCGCCGGAGTTAGGTTTGATTCACATTCAGCATCACTCTCTGAAATGTATTTAGTAGTATTTTGTAGATTCTACGTTTCTTGCTTTTCAAGATGCAGAGTCCTAGTGTCTAAATCTTGTACGTGGTAACTTTTCTCTATTATTTGTATCGTGCTCGAGATATGTCTTAATATTATTTCTGTACAGTTCTGTTTTTTATTTAATATATTTTTAATTATAGAAAAAAGTTAAAATTTTAAAATATTATTTCTATGTTTATTTAAAATATAAAAATAAAATTTAATTACTGAGAAAAAATATAAAAACTAAATGGCAACTACCAATTACCGACATATATATATGTATGTATGTGTATGTATATGTGTGTATATATGTATACATGCTTGTATATATGTGTAAGTGTTGGTCAAATGTTTGGTGGGTTGAGAGCATTTATCTTCTTGGCGGTAGTCAAAGGAAGTTAGGTTTAACATTCAGATATTCATTAAATGATGCTATGGAGGAGCATGTAGATAGATTTAATGTCCAAACCAACCTTAGATGTGGGCTATCCATTGCCCTGCAATACTTTAATTCATCGGGTTAGTTTGGGTTTTATATTAGTTTCGAGTTTATCGTTAGGTTCGTGTGTGTATGGACCCAAACGATTTAATTAAAAAATAAAATTAAACTAAATTAGCCTAATTAATTTGGGTTAAGTAAAATTGGATTTCTTTTTGGGAGATTAGGCATTAGCGTCCAAATTTTATTAAAATTAATTAAAAAATGTTTTAACGTAGAATAATGATAACAATGATTGATTGTTATTTGTGAACAAATTGATTTCTATTTAGCTTTTAGTATTTTAATAAAATAATATTTTGTAAACTATAATAGTTAGATTTGGTTGTGAGAAACGAAAACGGAGAAATGGTATTTAAAAAAAAAGAAATGGAAATATTGGGAAAAGGGTAAGAAAAAATATAAGATTTTTTTTTAAATAAATTTTGTCATTTATTCAAACAAATATAAACACAACTTATTTTTGTCTCTAAGGTGATTGTTTGGACAATAGAGATAAAATTGATTTCGTCTTTCACGTCGTTGTGGAACAAAAGCATGTTCTCAATATTTTTTCAATATTGTGAAACGATTCTAAAATTACATAAACGACAAAAAAAATATTTTTTAGTGTTTTTTGGCCTTTCGGGGTAAGAAACGTTTTGAAATGCCAAACGACACTATTCTAGTGTTTCCGTGCATAAAAAATTGTTGGAAATTACACTCAAAATTAAAATGAATTTATATATATATATAATCAAAAAATCAAACTACAATTAGTGCATGAGTTTGAATTTTCTACATGGAATAAATAGGAAGGGACAAGAATGAACTTAAGAAGCATATAAAAAAGGGCATTGTGAGCTGACAGGCCAGTGAGCAATCACCTCTCATCATATATCATCACCATGATCAATTTAAGGATAATAATTCACAATTTGACCCAATCCTAAGTTTGAGATATACATAAAATATTTATTTTACTAATTAATATTTTAAGCTATAAATAAACGAGTTATTAGGTTGATATAACCCACTTAAAGTGATTTTAATTAAATTTTTAAATTTAAGTTCATCTCAATATTTAATTATGTGTGATATAAAAATGCGAAGCGAAGCGTCGACAAGTTATTAGGTCTTTTAATTGAAGGGCCCATTAAAAACCCTTACGACTAGGTCACTCTCTTCTATCTAGATTATAATTTTTCATAAAATAAGCTATAATTGTTTGCTCTATTAAGAACTACTATACCAATATTAGAAAGGGAGAAGGAGAGAAAATAATTAATTAGAATGTATGAATTTTCTTGTATTGATCCGATTTATATATTAATACTTGCCAGCAATTAATTCGTCAAAGGAAAGATTCAAATAATTATAAATTTTGGTATTTTTTAAATTTTTTAATTATATATTCTATTTTTAGTATTAAATAACAAATTACACTAAATACGACCGCCTTAAACTTAAGGGTGAATTCTAGCATAAGGGGTACCCATAACTCCCTCTTATATTTATAACATACCCTTTTCATATTATATGGCAATTCTCTTCTTTTTGGACAGTACACAAAAAGTATATAACCCTGTGAGCCCTCAAAATCTAAAAGGACAAAAGCATTTTTTTGAAGTTTGAGGGTTAAAATGTAAAAGTTTATGAATAAAAAAAATGTAAAACTTAAGGGTGAATTCTAGCATAAGGGTACCCATATCCCATATCCCCCTCTTATATTTACACCATACCCTTCTCATATTATATGGCAATAATTCTCTCATTTTGGGGCAGTACCCTAAAAGTATGTGATAAACCCTGAAAATCTAAGTAGAGAAGAATGGCCGTGATGACCGGCGGCAGGGGATGTGGCCATGCATGCATTGAATTCACGATGATGAGGAGGAGGAGGAGGAGGAGGAGGACCATGCATGGGCCATGCATGGATGTGGATGATGATGAGTTGACAACCCTCTGACTGAAGACCAGGAAGTTCTATAATATTTGACTCACCAGACTCTGTGTGTAATAACTAGCCCGAAGAAGACGACACCTTTCTGGCTTGTCTCAGTGATCAGTACTTTGGGGGTCATGTGGCCATTCTCATTCATTATGCCACCGCTCATTCATGCCGTGGATCCATGTTAATTATATACATTCTTGACTGTCAGACTGCATGCAGACTTGATCAGACTTCCATATATATATATATATATATACACATCCATTAATACTGTCCCCCCAATTAATGGTTTTTGATTCTTCTGTCTGCAAAGTATAGTTATCTTCTTCTCTCTCGTTAATATAAAGGTTGGATGTAAAGGTGATACGAATTACGAGCTTAACGGGATCATAAAAGTCTATAAAATATATATATATATATATATATTATAAAGAAAGTTGTAGACTTAGAGACCGTTAAGTATTTAGATTAAATTTCTAGTTCTGAGATATATTTTAGAAGAAATTAAAATCCCAATTGAAGAGAGAGAGATACAGAAAAAAAAAATGTATGCGATTGAAAAGGTGAGTTATGGATCTAAAAGTTCCGGCAAAGTGATTAAGGACCCAACTTGATGCAAGTGGTCTCCAACACGTTTTTTTCTGTATGAATATGATGTGAGAAAAGTCTTTTTTTTTTTTTTTTTTTTGTGTTCTTATTTTAATTTTCTTCGTACTTGCTCGAGATATACCCAAATTTAAATTATTGACGTTTTATAGTTTTGTTCTATACGATATCTTTACTTATAAAAAAAAAATCTATATATATAGACATGTAGGCATACCATTTTAAGTAGTCGATACATTTATCTTCTCAAATGAAAATTAAATTATCCCACTCAATTAATCATAACTTTGAGATTTTTTTTATTTTTTAATGAGCCAAAAAATAGGGTGTTAATATTCTATTATACAAAAAATTTTATCGAATTAAATATGATTTTCTTAACTTTACCAATCATTTTCGTTGCCGGTCTAATTAGATTCTATAAGATCCTTTATTACAAATACAATATTTATTCGATTCCATTCACTCTTGTCCCAAGAACTTCTTTTCGATGAGACTAAATTAACTTAATTGTGTAAGTGTGAGAAAGTTCAATAAACAAGGAAAGAGTGTCACGTGAAGCATACGACTTTGCTGCCTCACCTCTAATATATGTACAAAAATGGTTTGGCTTGGGGTGGGTTGACTCTCTGAGTCACACGTACGTACTGATGGAACAATATTAATTCTTATTTTATCATTATCGTTATTATTATAATATAATATTAATTAATACCACACCATGAAAGGGTACTTCAATCATTAGACCTTGCATCTAGACAATACTACAAGGGATGATGGCCCAGATAGGTTAAAAGAAAATTTGAGCTAGATCTGGGCCACAAGGCCCGCAATTGTTGCAGAAACAACTTGGGCTTTTCTCCAAACTGTTGTGGTATACCAACTAATAAGAGGGGCGCCCTGTGACACAAGGCTGGAGATGCCCTTGCTGAGGACACCGATACCATTGTGATACCTTAGAATTGTCCAGTGATAGCACTAAGATACAAACGATCTGGGAAACTTATAATGATAGCACAATATACAAAGAGTCTTTAAACATACTCTTCTGCTAGTAGTATGGAAACTTTTCCATGATCAGTCAGTAACAAGGGTTCTTATTTTGCCCAAGGCTTTCTGGTTTCATATATATATATATATATGCAGATGGTAGATGCAATGTCAATATCGTGGTCAGGGAATGGAGCCATTGCAGCATGAAGTCCTTAATCGAGAAACCCGAAAAATATAAATTGCACATATCAAGTATCAATCTAGAAAACAGCTATATGCATTACAACTAAAGTAAATCATTAGTAGTTAAAACTGGCTATGCGATCCCCAAATAAGATCAGATCAAGATTAAGTGTAGGCGAATAATAGATGTCTGGATATTTCTTTGCATTTTAGCACAAACAAAGCATATGATTTAGCTGAAGAACCTGGTGAGCTACTTTGCCTCGTTTTCAGATAGCTTCTTCCTAAGATCCTTGAGAGCATCTACAACCTCTGAATCAAGATTGTGCTTTAACAGCTTACCTTGCATGGAAGATGATCTGGAAAGGCAAAGAAACTGATTAGAACATGTAATATCTAGTTGCCAAAGGCTCGTCGGGTACTGTAAGTTCTAAACCCTGTTTCCTCTGAGAAGCTGGTCCAGAAAAATTTGAGCACTTTGAAACAATTTCATCACTCCAGACTCAATCAACTAAGCTCAAATATGCAACATGCAGCATGCAATAATTATATATTTCTTTTCATATACTTTTACTTGGGAAGGAAAAAATGGAATGGAAAAAAGGCACTACACAAATACCTGTGTTCTTGAAGCATCCTGTCAACCTCCTTGTGTGAAGCTTTAATCTACACTTGAAAACAAGAAGTTGAAAAGAGGCATATGAAAAAATCATAGTAACAAGCCAAAAAACCAAAAAGAGCAAAAATAAAAAAATAAAAAATCATAAAAAATAATTTCGACAACACGAACTCGTTATTCAGATGACCTTTTTTTTTTTTTTTATAACAAGGATCTTTTCACTATTGCTTGCTTTGACACATGCTAACGGTAATTGCACAAGTTATTGACAGTAGGTCAAATTGTAGAATAACCACTAGACCTAATATATGCTCACCAAAATATGTTAGAATCACCGTGATAGTGACTTTTGTAAAGTGAGTGAAACCAACTTAATAAGATCATACTTTAAATAAGCACTACTTTGTAGGAGCAAGAACCTTGTTGTCATATCTAATCGCTCATGACAAGGTAGAGATTGAAAAGAATAGTGCCATGTAGCAGTTTTGCAAGATCTAAGAGTCTTTGAACTCCAACTTCATAACTGAGCAAAAGAAAGGAAAGAACTCAAACTTCATAGATCTGAAAGCTAAGGAACTCAAGTGAGTAAAGTAAGATTGTCCATATTAAGGGTGTCAACATAGAAGACTAAATTGACTTTAGTCTGGTAATGCACCAGACTAAAGTCAATTTAGGATTAAATCCTGGCAGCTGAACCCAAATAGTTAACAAGACTCTTGGAGTTTTCTGAGCTGGAAGCTCATGTTTAAGCAGAAAGAACATATGAAAGTAGGATTAAAACCCGTACCTCAGAAACTAAGGCCTTAGAACTCCAAACAAATGCTCCCTGGAAATATTGACATATTAACGAACAGTAATTTATAACTGAACCAAGATGGAGCAGGCTGCTTATGTAAAAGTTCTATAATAACATATATCACTGAATTCAGTTATGGAACATAAATGTAAGACTACCACTGCCTGTGAACCATACATGTCATGTCACTAAAACCACCAAACAAGATATTAATTTCAAGAGAAATGGAGCATAGGTTAAAATTAAACTCAAGGAATGGAACTGGAGAGCCATTTGGGCAGACAAAACTAATACTTAGAACTGAAAATCATATTGTCTAGTGAATACAAAAGTCTGCTATGTCAAAGCTAGCTGCCAATGACACCCTGTCAGCATCATTTTAATTGTAAGATTTGATTTGATTTTTTTTTTTTTTTTTTTTTTGGGGGGGGGGCGGCTAGGCTAAGAGATTTGATCTTAAACATTCTTTCCATACTTAGGCTGTCTTGTAGTTATTACATGCTTTAGATTGGCCTAATGCTAACTAGACTTTGTATTCTATATAATGATGAGAAATAAGTCAATCAGAGATCCATAATTTTCCAGCAAACTCTTAGTTTTGACATGATGTGATAGCAGGTCATGTTTTTTCATGTTTCTCCGGTCTTCAGTAGTTTGTAAATTACAAGATTGGTTCTATAATTTCTTCAAACATCAGACGTGCGCTTTCTACTTTCGGTGCATTTTGGATAGTTAAGTTGCATTTCATATACTTAGGTCTAGTCCTACTTAGCTCAAACCATTTTGGTTCAAAAGTCCTAACTTAGCTTTTACCCTTTCCTTTTTTCTATCCACTAAGAAAACTTGCCAGCAAATATCAGCATACCATCACAGGCTTAAATTTACTGATCTCTCTAGTGCAGTACTTAGACCACCTTTCCATCTCTTAAGTAGCTAAGTCATTTCCCGCCCTCAAGGCACAGGTCAAGTGGTTGGACCATAATAAGCTGGGATTCGTACTAGTAAGTCATAGGTTCGACTCCTTGCCCTACGTAGTGAGACAAAGCCTCTATCTATAATTTATCTCCTCTGTCAAAATCGAGGGCACGAGCGGCAAGGGACCGCACAAGGGCGGTAATCCCAAGTAGCTAAGTCCTTTCCCTCACTTGAACTTAGAAGAAAAAACAAGAGAGCTTGGAGGCAGAGAGAATGAGAAACTCATTTGTGGAACTCTTAAATTTCATGGATACAAATGAGAGGAAATGGACTTCCTACAATTACAATACATTTGCTAGCATGGCCAAAGAAAAATTTATTCTTCATGCTGGTCCTAGCTACAGAAAAGATATCTACACTTTGTGCTTATCGTTCTCTACAAATATACTCTAGATTAGTATCGAGTGATCCATGCCACATGAGGAGCAGCACCTATCTATGTGGGTGTCCATGTAGAATAGTTCTTGATGTGCAAACAACACCCTCAGAGCTAATGAATTTTAAGAGCCAATGGCAAGGCTCAGACGCATTGAGCAAATCCAATATGCATTATCAGACATTTTTGTTGAATCAGCATAATGACCAACAAAAACATCATCAACATGCATGCACCGTAATTCATCATGGAACTAGTATATTAACTGAAATACGTACTGCTCCATGTGCTGCTTGCTGCTGACAATTATCAGATGTCACAACCCAAACTTTTGGGCATCCATCCTCCTTCAAAGCCACAACCTGTTTGTGAAAAAGTACCATGGTACAACTTCAGAAAGGAAAATAAACAATTGACGGTATCTACAGCTACTAAAAACCAGACATGAAAGGATAAACTGAAACCATGATCGACATGGCATAAAGCAATACTATTTACATCTGACTATGCTGAAGTATACTTTACACAATGTGCAGAGCATCTAATAAAAATATTCAGAAACATTTATATGTACCAGGTGAAAAGGCTGAAGATTCAAGGAATTCTTCTGTCACAGTTTTTTGCTGCAACTGATTCTCTTGAGTTATTATAGGGAGGGGTGACGATGGATCAGATTTTGATTAGTTGCTGCAGGAAAAATATGTTAAACTTCTCTTGTTGCAGAAAGAGAATAAGCTACGAACAAGGTGGTGACCTAATGGAAAAGGTGGGGAGGATCAACTCTGGACTCATGAGTTCGACCCATCATGGTTATGGAGTTGATCTTATTTTTGATAGGTCTTCTATACCCAGACACAGTGAGATAGGACATCTATTCAACTAGCATCCTTAATATGGATAGGTATACAACTATGGGTCATCCTGATCTAGTCAGGTCTTGGCAGAGATAACAGTTGTTAAGGTCACATCCTGGAAGGAGACACGTTAGTTGGCCCCTCCTTATCCCTTGTCTTTTTTCTTTTCTTTTCTTTTTTTTTTTTTTTTTGGGGGGGGGGGGGGGGGGGTGTGGGGGTGGGGGGGTTGTGGATCACATAATAAGATTAGAAAAGAGATGGAAAAATAAACGAAAAAGAGAATCATACTCCCTTTCAATTGATCTGGAAGCATGAACTTGAGGTAAATAAATGACTTGAAGAAGCCAATATTATAGAAGCTAAGGAGTATACCAACAAACATCAAAGCTTACAATCCTGACCCTTCGCCTAAGTCTCCCTTAATCACTTTTTCACTTTGGTAATTTAGCAGTAAACTTCCATTTTTCAATTGAAAACTAAAATGCAGAGGTTCACTTAATAGAATATGGTGCAGATTGATGAGCAAAGCTAGAAGAGAATAAAAGTCAAGTATCAGTCCCAAAAGAGATGAAGCATTATATTATCTAATAAACCATTAACATATGGAACAGAAATATCCTAGTGCTTATATCATGCATAACATAGGTTAACTCTGGTAAAAAAGTGAACAATTTTGCATAACGCAGCCTAGCAGGCATCAAGGTTGTTGAAAAGAAACCAGGTTTCTAGTTTATTGGTTTTCATGTACTTTTCAGAAATGACTAGAAATCTAAGGATCGCAATCAAAATTTAAGGCCTGCCTTTAGTTAATAAGGGAGAAGCTTAAGAGAAAGAATGAAGACCGTTATCTGGACCAGAATCGCCTGGCATTGAAACCACCGCCACTTATTTACCCAATGCTACTAAACAACCAGCCAGTGGATTGAAATATTAAAACTTTTCTGCCACGGCCTTTAGTTCAACTATCATGAGTTTGCTAGCACCAAAAAACAAGTGGAATACCAAGCTTAACATATTAGCAAACTATTTTGGGGGGAAAACACTTATTGTGCACATGATCAGCAGAAATTATTCATAAAGCAGATTAGCAGTAATGTGGATCTCCAGGATACTTGTTTATATATAAAAGGATAATGAAACCTCATTTCAGACATAAACAAGAAATGCTCAAGGTTTGGTATTTGAGATTCCAGGTATTATATGTTGTTTAGAAGGTATCATGAATTCAATTTGATGTGTCAGCTTGAAATTGGTTCTCACTTCTCACCTCTTTCTCGATCCATGCATCAGCACATGTCTCACTCGAGTAAACTACATCAACCCTGCAACATTCAAGCATTTCACATCAGGATTATTGAATTTATCATCAAGAAGATTTTATGAAATGAGAGAAACTAAAATCACCTCCCAACATTTTTATGCATGCGGTTGAGGTAATTCAATATAGTTTTCGGTTCACATAATCATCACAATTATGTAAAACCAAGTTGCATTAAGCTACATTGTAAAAACTTATTATCCAATCACATCTTTTTATCTTTGTACAAGCTTTTATAGTGTCAAAGCCATTCAACTAAATTTTACACATAAAAATAAAGTTGTATTATTAGTGATGCTAGGTTAAATGAGCAAAAAAATATTTATGTCCTAAGGCAGTCTGAAGCAAGAAATTTCAGAGACAAATAGCCAGTCTTGAATACCTCAAAAGGTAGATATACCAGGACTTAAAGAAAAGCTATCAAAAGATCAATTAATATGTTGAATAGCATATAATCAACCAAACTAAATGACAGAATGAAGATGCTGCTTTAAATCACATCCACTTTAGAAAATAGCACTCTTAAAAATATGTATACTGTGTTGACACCAAAAGTGTGTTGTGTTTCCATATTGTACTTGTTGGTTTCACCATGTCAACTAAGTGATGGAACACAATTATATCAATTATCTTCATTCACCACCATCTCATGAAACTTCTTCATATGAAGATGGTGTTGAAACTTCATTTCATCATTATTCCGCCAGGGGATATTATTCACTACCGGTCCCAAGCCCGGATAAAAGAGGAGGGTTGCGTTAGGTAGCCGACAACCAGCGTAAAACCTAGTCGGATCCAAATATAAATTCTAGACAAACTATCTGTTGGGATGTAACCAACATAGAAATCTAGAATTCATGTAGCCAACTCCACATAGTGGGATAACGACTGGATATGTTGTTGTTGTTGTTGACACCAAAAGAAGTTAGGAATTCCATCATTGAAAACAAATGGTTCCACATGTGTTCAAGTGCATGGAATGACAGAGCATAATATTTATATTGACGTCTGCTAGAACCATTCTCATCCACTCTGATAATTAATGCTACAACTTAGTAAGTGTCAGTCACCCTAAACACACATAAACCTCAATTAGCACTTCAACACATGTCAGAATCAAAATCAAAATTTATGGCATCTCATCTTAAATCTAATCCTAACCACAAGTCTACAACAACAACATACCAAGCCTTTATTCCACTATGTGGATAAATCCAATCCTAACTAAAGCAAATAAATCAAATAACCCCAAGCCTAGTGAAATTTTTTAAGTATAAACTGCAAGAACAGGAAAATTAGCAAAGGGAGATTAGCAACCTACATATGTCCTCTCAAGTGTAAGGTTTTGTGTGCATGGAGTTAAATGTGTATGGAAAGCAGATATGAGTATGTAAGCAACAGATCACGATAGGAAATAGATACTATGCCACTTATTTGTAAATCAGCGGTCAAACCTCATTGAATCAGCATAACACATGTATCGTATATATAATATTGAATTGGCAAAAGCTCTTAATAATATCTATAAATAAGTCAATTAAGCAACTCAGATTTATATATAAGAGAAAATGCAGTTTAGGTTTACAAAACAATACCCAGCAAAATCTTCCTTGTGTGTTGGAAGTCCAGACATCATGGCATCAAATACAACTACCACTTTCACCTCTGTAAATTTTTCAAGAATAATTGAGTGAGGTATCATCAACATATAGATAACAAGGCAATGAGTTCCTCCATTTTACATCACTTAATGCGAATCAAGTTTGGAGCAAGAAATACAATTGCATTAAAGTTGTAAAAATCTTAAAAAAGAAAGAAAGAAAGAAAGAAAGTACTAAATTACGAATTGAAATGAGGTGCATCGCATATAATTGGAACTTGGAAATCTAAACCTGAAAACATGCCATCTGCAAGCAATAAAGTATACCTTAATATGTCAAGCATTTGATGGATAACCAGATAGCATTCAGTTTTAAATGAATAAAGGACAAGCTATTTTTTATCCGACAATTTAAGTTTTTCTTGTATAAAAAAATCAGTTGAAGATTAAGTAGTGAACAATATAACATGGAATAATAGATAAGGCACAATAATGGCTTTCAGCATCTAGCATAAACAAGGAAGTTATAAAAGAAAATCCGCAACAGAAGTGAAATTGGAAAATAGTAAAAAGTTGTATAACCACCTATGCAAAAAAGTATCTCAAAAGCCCAGATTCAATAGCGACACCATTAGATGACATGGGAACTCTCACAGTACAAAGTCAGCAAAACGTTCCTCTAGTACATTAAGCATATTTCTTATTTCCTACAAAAACACTCCTACCTCCAAAATTGGGGCCTGAACACCATCTCAGCTAATATTTTGACCAGCTACCTATTCATACCAAAACCATATATGTTTGACAAGATTGAAACTAGAATTTTTCTTTAATTAGCTTCAGTTAATTTTTCCAACCAAATCATCAGTGTTGTTCCTTATAGTACTAATGATATGTCAAAAGCATATATCTTTATCCAAGAACATTCATACTCCTTCATTCAAATCAGGACACCACGTGATACACTTATTTATTAACAATTATAGCTGAAAAGGACTGCTGGAGAATGAATTAATCAATAAAGCAACACGGTGCCAGAGCCCAGCTGCAGCTTGCTTTGGCCGTGCAACATGACCTCCTTAACTGGGAGCTTGGCAAATATGTTGCACAACTAAGCAAGAGTGCACCTAGTTTATTACTTGAAATGGGTTTGCCAAAGCATTTTGAATTGTCATATAAGAAAGCTTGATTAGAGAAGCAAAGCACAGACCTCTTAACAAACTGAAAGTCACTAATTCATCAATAAGCTTTTGGCGAGCAATATCAAGTCTTCCGTTCATAAAATGTTTCTTCAGCTTCAACCAATACCCACAAACATTATAACCATCAACGAGCAAGACAGGGACTGCCGTGTCTATACCTTGGTTTGTGCTGTAAAAGAAATTAGCAAATGACATATGCTACTTCTCTAAATAGATATATGGTATATAAAAAAATACAAGAAAGCCTTAAAAGCATCTGACTAGTAAAGTGTCAAAGTAGGATCACGGTAGAGCTCTGATTCTTCTGGAAGGTCTTCCTTCTCCACCTTCTTTCTGCGGTAACTAGTTGCTGGCTTAGGTGTGCCAGACTTTCTCTTTTGGAACTCCTACAAAACCCTATTTTATCATGAGAGAGGATTTTAACAATATTCTCACATAACTCAGTTAATAACCTACCTTCCATAACCTCAAAAATTGCAAATTTTGCTTTACATTTGATGTAATCCTAGGGGGGGCTGCATCAGAACCCTATCACAGAAAAAGAAAAAAAAAAAATCATCATCATCATAACTGCACCTTATGGTAACAAGTTAGGGTCAATGGCATAGCAATCATAATGTCAATTGACACCTAAAAATCATATTGACAATAAAAATCCACAGAAAATATCAATTTGGCAAAATTTTACACCAAAAGCCCTTCCTCATGCAACCCTCTAGTGAGGGAATGATGAGATAAAGTTCTAAACCATCTTCGTATGAAAAAGTTTCATGAGATGGCGGAAAATGAGGATAATTGATATTGTGAAACTAACTTGTACAACATGGAAACACAATTGTTCACAGGAAAAAGAATAATCAAATCAAAATGAAATTTAAAAAAAGAAAAAAGAAAAACATAACTTCAAAAGGAGGGGGGAAAGAGCCTAACAAGAAAAAAAAAAAAAAAATCAGTTTTCAACTTTTCTCCAAATTTCTCAACATGTTTTCTGTTTTCAGACATGAATAAACTAGGTATAGCTTTCCAAGTCTTGTTTTAGTGTCCTGTTTTCAAATTTCTGAAAACACTCATCTCACCTGGTAACAAAAGCAGAACAGGTAACCTGATGTGGCCTGAACAACTTACAGACCCATACATATTAAAGGTCTGCCCATTTTGGTTAAATAAACAAATAGCGAAGCTCTTCCCAGTGGCAGAGCCACATATAGCCAAGTGTGGGCCATTGCCCACCCTGAATTTCTCAACAAATTTTAATTAGTTAAAATTAATTATTAAAAAAAATTAAGAAATAAGGCGATAGATTAAAGAAAATTTGGGAGGAAAATTTGGAGAGAGCAGGATTGGAATTGGAATCAACAAGCCAAGCCCCACACAAGGCCAAGTCACCACAATTGAAGACACAAAGAAGCCAGCAGCAAGTGTTGCACGCAAGGATTGGCCCCAGCAGTCTGACGCAAAGCGCAAGGCGGCATACGTGGCTTGTGTAGGGGAGGCTTGTGTAGAAGGATCCGATTCTAGATATTCAAAAGTCTTTAGTCTCCATCTCTTTGACTTCCTTGGTCTCTCATCATTCTCTTTCACCATCGCCGATCAAGCAAATTTGGCCGTTGGACGCTAGTCGGCGATAGTGTTTTCTCCTTCTTTAGCATCTCTTTTTTTATTTTGGATGTTTTGAAGAGATTTAGGACTCAATTTCAGGGTTTTTTAAAAGGATTTAGGGGCTCAAGGTTGAGGCTTTTTTTGAAAAATTTAGGAACTGAATTTTGGGGCTTTTTTGAAGGATTTAGCGACTAAATTTTGGCGCTATTTTGAAGGATTTATGGATTGATTTTTTTGAAGTATTTAGGGACTAATTTTTGTGGCATTTTTAATAATTTTAGAATTGCAATTTGAAGGATCCTTAAAACATATATTATTGAAGGATTTTGAAGGATTACGGGACCTTAGTGATCTTGCATAGAAGTTGGTAGCAACGAAGAAAAAAATGTGTATCCATTAATTTACATACTTATGACATTAGTATTAATTCTTCTTGTTGATACTGCTACAATAGAAAGAGTATTTTCTGCCATGAAGTTTATCAAAGCCCGGCTACACAATCGAGATAGAGATCAATGGTTGAATGACAGTTTAATTGTGTATATTAAAAATGATATATTTAATGAAATTAATAATGATGTCATTATGTGACGTTATCAAAATATAAAAACGAATCAAGAATAATTATAGTAATTTATTGATATATTTTTTTTAGTATTATGTAATTTCAAATATTTTGTTGCTATTTTTATTTTTGCCCACCCAGCTAAAAAATTCTGGCTCCGCCACTAGCTCTTCCCATTTTGGAAATTTGCACCAAGAAACGATTTGAAGCCCCCAGATTCCAATTGGGAGTTGTTTGGATAACCATTTGCAAGCAATAGCCATTTTGCAAGTAAAAAAGGAATTAGTATTTCATTACCATGGCTTGAATATACGTTACGTTGTATTGTTATATACAAATGTTAATTGGAGTTTTTGTTATGCTGTCATCTGCAAATGTCTGCTGGATTCTCAGTTACACAGTTCATCTGGATAATAGTTCAATCAACTGATATAATGGGAACAAAAACTGTAATGATAATTACGAGTAAACAAGAAGACAGAGAAAGTACCTGAGAGGAAGTCGAATGGGACTTACTGCTCTTCTTGGCCAGAATCTTGGAAGAGCAATTGCAATAGCCATGGCCATGACAAGATCCGAGAACACCACTACTCCGACAAGCCGATGCAAAGAAGGCTGGTGTCAACGGCGAGATGGTTTTCATGTGACTGCGATACTGAGACGAGGGTTGCAAATTCGATTCTTCACCTCTTCCCCCTAGGCGTGGAATTCCATACAATTCATCTCTCTTTCCCCATTCTCTTTTGGCTCGCCTCCATAGAACATTGATCTTTCTCACTCTCCTTTCAACTTCTAGGGTCTGTATTCCAGTCGGGCGTTCCGCTTGTCAATCTCGCTTGGCTTGAGCGCCCATGGCCATCTCTCTCTCTCTCTCTCTCTCTCTCTCCCTCCTCTCTCTGTGGCCTCCACCAGGCCACGCATTATAATTTTAAATTTTAAAAAAATATGCATTATATATTTTTATATATCATCCAAATAAAAAAATTCATATAAAAAATATAAACAATTATCAAGCAAATTACACTTTAATAATATATTATAGGTATATTATATTATTATTATTTTATTATTAATAGATAATATTATTTATTTTTTACTAATTTTGATATTAAACTCATTACCAACAAAAAAATGTACTAAATATCGATTGAAATTAAAAAATAGACTGTTCTTAAATCAAACCAATTTTTATTAAAATCGTAATTTAAGCACTTTTAAGTGTGACCCATTTACATCCCTACTATGTCTTTTAATTTTTTTTAGGATAAATGTTCTTATATTTATTTATTTAGATAGTATTTATTAATTAATATATAGTTTAAAAAATAAAATATAAAATATATTTTAAATAAAATTATTTTTTATTATATTTATTAAATTTATCGCGCATCCCCTTAAAAAATAAGTCATATAAATATTAGATTATTTAGATAAATTTATCTTTCTCCACTTTAAATAATTTTATTTTAAATTTTATAAATAAAAAAATGACTCATATATTCCTCAATACATTTCAAAAAATTTAATAAAAAGTCTGATAAAAAATTTCAAATACTTCACAATTTTGTCTTAACTATTTCATATCTCGATCTATAAATCATTTTAATCTTATCTTATTTATTTTAACAAATGTTATAGATCGTGATATTTATGTTAATTTTAAAATTTATATTATTGCATGTCATGTTAGTTATTGTTAATAAAATTTAATAAAAAATCAAAATAAAGAATAGGCTGTCACATAAATTAAAGTTTAGTGATTGTGGTAATAAAAATTAAAATATGATAACTAATTTGTTATAAATTGCAAAATCTAAGGATTATCATCAATCTAATTTATTTTTAAACATTAAATATTATTAATTGATTTTAAAACTTAAGATAAAATGTTTAATTCTAAATTTATAATAGTTTGTTCAATATTATTGATCACTTGCTCATATATTTAAATATATTAAATCTTATTAGATTTTATATACCCTAAAAGGCATTGAATTGACGGTAATTAAAAAATGGTTTTGCTACTAAGCGGTCCTTAAAGCACTTATTAAGGCTTATTAGGCAATTTTGTCAGGGGCATTTAATCTTGAATTATTTTTTATTAAACCTCTCAATCCTGTTTTTTTAATGAATAATCCCATAAAGCATTATCCTACATTCTAATTAATTAAACCTTTTAATCCTAATTCCTGAAGATTAATGTTTTGAATAATAGTTCGTGAAGATTAATGTTTTGAATCCTAATTTTTAAAAAATTAATGTTAGATTCTAATTAAATAAAACTTTCAAAATCTAGTTATTCACAATTGAGATTCAGAATCCCACTAAAAAAATTATTAATTTCCTCTATATATTCAAACTCATAAAATTAAGTTTATTAATATATTTAATTCATCATTAACATTCTACATCAAGTTTTGTTCATCCAAATGGAGGAAAATATATTGGATATAAAAAATTCATGTGATTCCTCAAACGTCGAGGAAAACGAAGAGTTAAACATTGAAATGACAAGAGTTAAGATGAGACTTTGGAGTTTCCAATTCTACAGTGTCGAGGAAGAAATAGAGGAACAGCAACTGGGCGTCTCAACGAAGCTAAAGCTCTTCGAGGATCCATGGCAAATAAAAAAAGTTCTGCATGAAAGTGATGTGAACAATCTTTGTAGGCTAATGCTATCAAAAAGATCAATCGAGAACCATATTTTACCGTTGTGGGAGGTTAAAAGAGTAACAAGTATTGAAATTGAATAGGGTGGACGTAGGGTTACTATTTGGGACATGGATACTGATTATACCCATGAAAATGGAGATTGAACAAGAGTTACATGTTTACTAATAATTGGATGACGAAATTTGTAAGGCGGATGGACTTGAAAAGGGGTGAAAAGATTGGGTTGTTCTCAACATTATAAGATCAAGATTTTGTTTTCGAGTTCTTGCTCGAGCTATGTATTAGTAAGAAATAAATAATTTTTTTTTATGATTGGTATAGTTTTTAATTATTATTAATTGTTTCTATTTAAATCGGATCATGCTACAAAATGTCAAACTAAATTGATTTTTTTCTTTTTCTTGTTATTTAATGACATGAAATTTGATATCAGTGTTAGTTTTAAAAAATTTAAAAAATAAAACCTAAATAATTTATTTCGTATAAAAAAATAATTTTAAGAGTGAGTAATAAATTAAATAATAGACCTTAATTGAATATTAGTCAAATAATTTTGTGTTTATGTTCACTAAATTTTGAAAACCAAAACAAAAGAGTAAGAGTAATAATTAATACATGCACAGCCGCGTAGTGCGTGGGCGCGTACAGAAAACCCGACACAGCATGCGCGTGGAGCTGCAGCTTCATGTAATATTTGACTCCCCTGTTATTAATTGAAAATAATTAATAACAGGGGCTTAATCTATCGGGCCCTTCCCAGTCAATTATTGCCACGTGTCCACATTCGTTCCACTGGATCCTTGCCTGTGATTCAATTAATTAATTACCACGTACGGTGGATACGGAATATATTACTCGTAATAGATAATTCTTACCCAGCGCGTGGCACTCAACCCCCTCTTAATAGTGTTTATTAATTAAGATATAATTTTAAAAAATAAAAAATAATTAAAAAATAAATCACATAATTTTTTATATTGAATTGTTTCGATAAATTTATTTTTTTCTTATTCTATATAAATTTATATTAAATTTTATAAATAAAAATATAATTGCTCATATATCTTCTAAGAATAATGTTATTGGTACACCTTTGTATACACCTTAGGCTACACAAATATGTACCAATGAAAAAAATGTCCCTCATGAGGCACATGAAAGCGAGGAATATTTTGGTCATAATATCCCTTTGTGTAGTTCAAGATGTACATCTAACATGATTCTTCTTCTAATGCATTCTAAAAAAATTAACAAATAATTTAATAAAAATATAAAAATAATTTTCAACCTTATCTTAATAATTTTATATTTTGATCCAACAAATATTATAACTTTATCTTGATATAATTTTATTTTTTTTATTTTTAACAAACGTTAGCTTAATTTTGACATCACTATTAGTTTTAAAAAATATATAAAAATAAAACCTAAACAATTTGTTCTGCATAAAAAATCAAATTGAGAGCGGCTAACAAGTCAAAATAATATACAATATTGAATGTTTTAAACTATACACGATTACCATGTTCCAATCACTAAAAACAGTAATTCTACAAAATTTACACATTAATTATTATATTAATCGTATTAGATAGTATTTGTTAACTAAGATATAGAATAAAAAAAGTGAGATATGTAAAATATTATAGACAAAAATACCTTCCATTGTATTTGTTAAATGTATATGGTGACCATTGAAAAAAAAGTTATATGACTTCTTATAGATAAAAAGTAATGTAACTGTTTATCTATAAATAGTAAAATTTATCTCTCCCCGATAAATTTATCTTGGTCCTTATAGATAAAAAAAAAATGACGTGTGTGTTATCCAATGCATTTAAATTTTTTTTAAAAATAATTTGATAAAAATATTAAAATATTTTTCACCTTTATTTTGACAATTCCATATATTGGTTTGAAAAATATTTTAATTTTATCTTAATATATATTTATCTTACTCATTTTAACAAATGTTACCTTAGGATAAACGGTCTTATGCATATCTATTTAGGAAGTGTTTTTTAACCAATATATGAGTTGAGAAAAGTGATATAGGAAAAATATTAAAGATAAAAGTATTTTTCATTATATTTGTTAAATTTACCTGATAATCATTGAAAAAAAGTCACGTGATTTCTTATTTATAATTATTCAAATAAATTTATCTCTCCTCCCTCTCCATAAAAATTTATATTGGATCTTAAAGATAAGAAAAAAATGATATATATACCCCTCATGTATTCTAAAAAATTTAATAGTCAGTATAATAAAAATATTGAAATACTTCTTATCTTTATATTGATTATTTTATATATTAGTTTGGAAAATATTTTAATATTATCTTGTTCATTTTAACAAACGATACCTTATTTTATAAAAAAAACAAATACTATATATGTATATATATTAGGTAATATTTAAGGGTCGTTTTATGGTATTTATATTTTGTTAATGAAATTAATTCTACCCCAAATTGAAACCTAACCCACAAAATAAAATTTAAATCAAAATTCCAACCACATGTCACACACTTTGTTATTGTGTTCCTTACGTTCCATTTATATAGGGTTATTCAATCGTAAATAACTCCATAATATGGTTATTTGGCCATTTCGAAAATTATGAGTGCCAAATTACTTAAAGTATAAGAATTATTTTAATATTCTTGTCAAAAAATAAAATAGCATTTTAATTATTTTCAAAATATATTATACTAAATATCTTTGAGATTTGGTGATAGAATATAAGATAATCTTAACTTTCAAAAAAGATCAACCAATTAATCGAGAAAGCTTAAGAGAAAATGAAGAAGTAGAGTAAGGGGGAAGCCATTAAATTGAAGGCTTTGCTCGCTCATTTTAACACTCGTTTAAGGGATATTTGTTAAAATAAGTAAAATAAGAGGTATTAATATAAATTTGGAATGCATTCCGGATCAAGATATAGAATGATCAAAATAAGGCTAAAAAGCATTCCAATATTTATATCAGAGGCGTTTGTTAAATTTTTTAGAATCCATTAATAATTATATTTTTTCTTTTTATGTGTTTATTAATGCATATGATAAGTACCAAGATAAGAGTTTTTTTTATCAAAATATCCATATTATTAAATTTATGATTAAAATACTATTTTATGATTAATATAATTGTCAAAAAAAATATATTTTCTAAATTCATGTTAAAAATAAATTTAAAAGGAGTTGAAAAGTATAAATAATTATTATTAGAATTACAATAATTCTACCTAGATAATTAAAAATGGCCAAAACATATTTTCATAATAGATAATAAAATATAAAATTAAATAAAATAATTTAAAAAATTGGTGAAATGATTTATATTTGTAAGCACCCCTGCCCGGATATCCCAAGCACCCGGTCTATCCGAACGGAAGCGCCTACGGAAGGGAAAAAAAAAAATAATGAAACACGAGACAAAGACCACCTCGGCATGCATACACAAAAATAAGAACAGCGGAAGCAAAGCTCAAGACATGCATGCACTACGGGTAACCCCGCTAACACAGCGGTCACAACATAAGTACAAGAATACAAACTCCTGTGCCGACACACACGAGACTCGAGAAAAGACCTGGCACAGTACGAAATAATAGAGTAAATTTTACTTAGACATCAGAGTGGATAGGGATTGACGAGACTGCCTGTACACCACATCGACTCTGTCGTTAAGGCTGACTCCCTTGCCATGGCTCACGCCGCCACTACCTGGAATGATGGAAAGCAAGGTGAGTCGAGAGACTCAGCAAGCATAAGGAAGAAAAAACTGAAGGCTACACAAAATCAGAAATCTCACCCCAGAATAAACCCCCAGGTACACACAAGCCATGAGACGCTACAACACAACAGCTCAATAGCATAACAAAATAAAAGCACATACCGGTCCTTGGGGCCCACATAAGACACTTGGCACCCAAATCCCATACCAACCTGCCGCTGTCCTGAAAGGTAACAAATATCTGCAACAAACATGCGCGCGCAATCCCGGGTCGGTACTCCCGTCACCCGTATCCGTCGGTACTCCCGACAACCGAGCCATAGGATCCATCGGAACGGTACTCCCGTCCGAGAACTAAATACTACCAGTATCCATGCAATGCACATAGAAATACAATGGCATAGTGAGCGTCAACGTGATACAAGGCGCCCATACATCCAGGCATCAGGCCATGCTCCGCCAACATAGTAAACCACACGCCATGCATATGCCGCGTTGGATGCAACCTAACCAAGCTAGAATGTTCGTGTCCAAGCATACTCAATAAATGAATATCCCAACATGCATCCCATGTGCATATCAAATCATGAACAGTAATACAAGATATCTAATCATGCAGTAAATCACATACCGGCAGAGCTAGTCAGCAGTGCCCGGCACCGGTCAACGGCCAGTGACTAGGGGTGTCCACCCGACGGTCCACATCAGGGCCGTATAATAGTCTACCCTAACGTCACCAAACGGTTGACCCCTGCCCCACTGCTCAATAGCTCTAACCAAATCATAAGTAAATCCGAGAAAAATCGTAAATAAAACCCGCACGACTAGGAACCTAGTTCCCCAACTGGGTTCAGCATCATTCCGAAAGGAATGGGGGCGGTACAAACCTCTGTAGGCTCACAACGAATAAAATTATAGAAGTCTCGGATTTAATTTAAATTAAAACAAATGAATAATAGTTCAACCAATAAGGCAAGGTGCCGAATTAAAGTAAGGGAGGTGATAAAATACAGGAAATCATTGGGTCTTCCACGGGAATTAAAGATCAGGAAGAGATGGTTAAGAGCTTGCCTTTACACGGCCGTTTCTTGCTTTTCTTGCACACCCGCTGCGAAGTAAAATGCTCACTGACAATAAATAAAATCGCAGTTTTAGTTAAATAAATCTACTGTGTAATATAATTAATTTAGCCGTTTAAAATCTCACGTAAGCACACCACAATTAAAATCTCAACGAGTCTCATATTTATTTTAAATTAAATCACGCTAATAAAATTCTCGAAGCCAGCTTGATAAATTAAATTTAAATCAAACGACTCCAAATTCCATAATTAATAAACGAGCCGAAACAGACGAAGGGAGGGTATAAAATACGAGAAATCACAGGGTTTCTCACGGGAATTAAAGATCAAGATATGAGGGTTGAGAACTTGCCTGAAATCAGCTAATTCCGACCTCCCTCGAGCTCCCGATGCAAATTAAATCATTTCCTAGAAAATAACACAATCGGGAGCCAAATTAATTAATTTTAATTGCGTAAAATTTATAATTTAAACATATAATGCTTCTACTAATTTTTACCCACGTACCTGATCACTTCCCTTGTCGAAAAATCCCAAAAATCCTATTATTTTTTCCTATTTTTCTTTTCTTCTCATTTTCTTCTTCTTCTTCTTCCCTTCTTCTCCCGCGCACTGCTCTGCGCGCCTTCTTCTTCTCTTCCTTCTTCTTCCTCTTCCTTTCTCTTTCTTCCTTCTTTCTTCTTCTCCTTCTTCTTCCTTTCTTCCCCCCGTTCTTCTCCCAGTGGCCGAACCAGCACCGTCGCGGCCACTCGCGCGCAGCTGCCCGCCATGGACGGCCCTTGCTACTCCAGCCGCTGCAACCTCCGGTCAGCAGCACTGTTGGTCCACCCCGCTACCGGTACCGCCTCCCACGGCCGCACGCCACTGCGGCCCGCTGCTGCTCTTCGTCGCTACCATGGCCGAGCAAAGCTCGGCCAGCTCCTATGGCTGCCAGCCACTCCCTCCTTCTATCTCTCTCTCTCTCACCTGATCTCTCAGCCACCAGCTAGCTGCCATGGTCGATTCGGCCATCTCCCTCATTCCTCTGTTTCTCTATTCGGCCAGAAGCTTCAAGAAGCTTCAATAAGAGACACATTTGATGTTTAGCACACCAACACACGCGCACCGCCTCAAATTTTAACACAAATTAATTAATTTAAATTAATTAACTAATTTTAGTTTACACTTTTATTATTTTCATTATTATTATTATTATTATTATTATTATTGGGATATTACAATATTAGTTAATAATATATATATATATACATAGAGAGAGAGAAATTTAAATTTTAAAAATTAATGAAATGAATAATGTTATTTAAATTTTAAAAATTATCAAAACATATAACAATTTAAAAATGTATTAAATAATATTAATTATAAGACTTAAATAAATAATTTTTTTAATAAATTTAAATATTTAAAATGCATTAAATGATATTAACTATTTTACAAGAGGTAGATAAGTAATTGAGTCTTATCTTGAAAGAGCTAGATAAATTTATCTGAGGGGAAAGATCAGATAAATTTATATTGAAATGGAGAGATATGAGGTCACGTGAAATCTTTTTAAAAAATGGTCAAATAAGTTTAACAAACACGTTGTAAAGACCAAACATTCTAAATACTTCTCATATCTGATATTTTCTCTCTCTTATCTTGATTAACAAACACCCATTTATAAATAGTTGAAACTTCTTCCTTCACTCTCGTTATGATCGCGTAATTGATAAAAGAGTTGTACAACTTTATCAACAATTTTATATGAGACTAATAATAAATATAATAATAGGTAATATATTTTTTTAATAGGTAATGGTAATTATTATTATAATTAATATAACTTATTTTCTCAAAAAAATATTTATTATATTTTACTTTTAACATTTAAATAGTTTTATGATTAAATTATTTAAATACGATACATTTATAATCGATTAATAAAATTATCAAAAAATTAAAATTAAAATTAAAATATAATAAATATATCTTATTTAAAAATAAAAAGTATTTATTAGTGATTGTTAGGAAAACAGAATAAAACCCGGTTTTAGCGGCGTGTATATATACGCGGAAACCGCAACTGATCATGCGATTTGGCGCAGAGCTCAGGCACTGAAAATGGCGGAAGAGGGAACAAATCAGAAGCAGCCGGTGTGCGTCACCGGCGCCAACGGCTTCATCGGCACGTGGCTTGTCCGGACGCTTCTCGACCGCGGCTACGCCACCATCCACGCCTCCGTCTTCCCCGGCTCCGATGTTTCCCACCTCCTCGGCCTCCCCGGCGCCGCCGGCCGGGTGGTGGTCCACGAGGCCGACCTCCTCGACGCCGCTGCCGTGTCGATGGCCGTAGAGCCGTGCGAGGGAGGCGGCGTTTTCCACGTTGCATCGCCCTGTACCTTAGAGGATCCCGAGGATCCGCAGAAGGAGCTGGTGATGCCGGCCGTGCAGGGCACGCTCAACGTGCTAGCGGCGGCCAAGATGTTTGGCGTCAAGCGCGTGGTGGTGACCTCATCGATCTCCGCCCTGGTTCCGAACCCTAATTGGCCACGCGACAAGGCTTTCGACGAATCGTCATGGACCGACCTCGATTACTGCAAATCTCGCAGGGTATTTCCCCTCCTTTGCCTGGTTATCAAAATATACATGCATAAACACACGCCTCATTTGAGAACAATGCGATTTTGCTTGATGAGAATAATATGCACAGTGAATGACTTTTTCTCAGATCGAATCCACTGGCTTATAATTGTAGGTCCACAGCACTACACGACAGGTATACTGTGGGAACTGAGGGAATTCAAGTATAGGATTCATAATCAAGGTTAGGTTATAGTTAAAACTTCAAAGGTTATTATTACACATGGATATATGGTTGGGGAATGTTTCGGTATGATACTTTCACAAAGACTGCAGAGGCCCCCTCTTGTAATTGGTGAATTGGTAGCATGTTTGTCTGTATGATAATAGTATTGAAACTTTATTGGTTTGTTTTTGAAATTACAAATAACTAATATAAACAAATTAGAGAGGAATTTTTAGCATTGAGAATATGGTTGATTTTTTTGTTAATAATTTTAATGGTTCTTTAATTAGCTACATTAGTTATTGTAATTTAAATTATTTAAGTTGGTGCCTATGTAGTATTTATGTGAAATTTCTAATGTTGTGAGAGTCACTTTTGCAAGACTAATTTTCTTCATTGTTTGGATGTCTTGTAAGTTGAGAAAAAAGTGCTTTTGTGTAAATAAACATGCCTTTTTGAATTTTTTTCCAATAGCAAAAAGTGTGTTGTATGACAATATAAGTTATTTTTCTACTGGAGAAGTAGCATAAGCAAAAAATATGTATATCTTCATATCAATAGTGCTTTTTGCAGAAGTAACAAATAGAAATTCCAAGTAATAGTAAGCGAACACTTGATTGATCAGGAAATAATTTTATTTTTTACTTTTTCATTTCCACGGTAAAGCTCTAAGTTCTTTTTTCTCTGTCAGTAGAAAATAAACTTATGTTATCATACAAAAACTGTTCACAGCAACTGGCCAAACAACACAAAAAGTACAAGAAAACATTTTTTCCCACTTATTCTGCTAACCCACAGCACAACCAATAGACCGTTAATTGAGTGTTCAGTTTCTAATTGCTCTTAATATAATTGCTGGGGCCATTTTAGAAAACTTTCAACTGGTTTTGCGTATTCCTCTGGACTTTTTAAAAGTCCAAAACTTTCAACTCTTTTGTGACTAAAGCTTCTAAAATACACGGCAGGTTTTTTTTTTGGCGATAATTCTCTATTAACGATGAATGTGAACTAAATAGAATATAAACTTTTTTAATTTAAATAAAATAAAAATGTAATTACGATATTCATGTGCACAAAACTACATTTATTGCTAAGGACAATTCCATTTCTTGTTTTTATATGTTTATTATAAAATTTTGAAAATGATAATAGGAAATAGCGTTCAATCACTTGTTCTCATTTCAAAAACTAAAACAAAAAGTCAAAAACTTTGAAATTTCTTTTCCTTCCCCCGCTCAGTTGATTGAACTTCCCCCTCTCTCTTTAGTCGACTCTCTTCCCTTCCCTTCCCATATCTGGCCTTGTCAAAGAAGAAGAAATACCCTTCAGCCAACCCCAAATTTTAGTTATGTGGTTCATCAATAAGGACAGAAAAGTAAAAAGGAAAAAACTAGTCAAGGGCCTTTTTGTCTATATCAAATTAATTGTTACTTCTTTTTAGTCACTAGAGAAAATAAATAAAATGCTTTCAAACAGAGTTAGCAAGCTATGTGTTAAGATTTCATCTTTTTAACCAAAAATGAAAATAAGCAAAAAATGAAAAATTAAAACCAAAAATTGAAAATGAAATAAACTGAAAACTTTGTAAAATGGTGCTTGATGTATCATATTTTTTGAAAATTGCCTTGTTGTGCGTTTCAAAGTCCTCTTAGTCCTCGAGTCATTACCTATTTCAGTGAAGTGGATAAGCATTGATACCAATTTCGGTAAATTCTTCTTGAGCTTCTTTTTTGGGCCTCTTAACTAGGAAGGGTGGAAAAGGAATTGAATTTCCTTGGCAAAAAAAAAAAAAAAAAAAGGAAAGAAAAGAAATAGTATTGGCAGTTGTAAGAGGAATGTTCTGAAGGCTTACAGTCATAATTTGCATTTTTACTTCGTAATGACAAATAATTTCCTCTACATTCATAAACTATATCATGCTCTGCTGAATACTTGGGAAAACATGTATTACAACAGTGTTGTACTTTATTCCTAGTCACTGGCTACACTTATCTTCTTCACCAGATGCAACTGCTGCATGGTTCCACATACTATAATGCTGAGAAGTCATTAAAAAGCAGAGAAATATAATGTTACTTTGAATTTCAGTGATGTTCCTTTGAAACTGGTATCTGATTTGGCAGTAAGATCTAATAACAATTTAAAATGACTCATTAAAATAGATCTAGTTAGCTGAAAGTTTATTAAAATAGATCTAGTTAGCTGAAAGTTTATTAAAATAGATCTAGTTAACTGAAAGTGTTTTACTTATAAGAGTTTTTGTATATGATAGAGATGGTACCCAGTCTCAAAGACACTGGCTGAGAAAGCTACTTGGCAATTTAAAGAGAAGCATGGATTGGATGTGGTGGCAATCCATCCGGCAACTTGTCTTGGCCCTCTCTTGCAACCTGGTTTGAATGCAAGCTGTGCTGTCCTGCAACAGCTTTTGCAGGGATCAAAAGACACACAAGAATACCATTGGTTGGGGGCTGTGCATGTCAAGGATGTGGCGGAGGCACAAGTATTACTTTTTGAGACCCCAGCTGCTTCTGGAAGATATCTTTGCACCAATGGAATCTATCAGTTTGGTGATTTTGCTGAAAGAGTTTCCCAACAGTTTCCCGAGTTTCCAGTTTACAGGTCTATATTTCTACTGATCCTTTTCCCAAAGCTCTTTCTAGATGGTGACAAATTATCCTCTCTGATATTTATTGGGAAGAATGGTAAGCGTTGTTTAAGTGCATACTATATTAATCCAAATGAATCAAAAAAATGCTACTATCTACTAGCTTGCGCACAAACTCCCTCCTCTCACCCCTCCCCCAGCAGCCTGCATGTAAGCCTGTGGGACAGGGAGTTGGGGGTATGAGAACTAGAACTATTCTTTCTGCTGCTTCAGTTCTCATAAACCTTTTCTTTTGGGTGGCTTGCCCATCTGAAAATATAAACTTTCAAGAAAATCATTCCATCGTTTGAACATTGAGGAACTTAACCTGTTAAAATGAATATATTGTGAATGCAATTAAGTGAAATTTGAAAAATATAAAATATGGAGAAAAATTCTTTCATCACTAGAGGTGAATAATTTGATGTTTCGGGACTGACCATGGTTGAAGTGGTAACAACTTCAGAAATGGAGATTTAGACAACCCTGCTTTTTTTTATCAATCATGCTCCGTGCATTAAAGTTTCCCATCACAATAATTTCAAGATTCTTACTCCTTTGCTTTTTTTCATGTTACCTTATCCACATCCTAATTGTTATTGTAGTGGTGCCACATTGAAAGGGGTGGCAACTTCTTCTTCTTCTTTCTTTCTCTTTTTTTTTTGTTTGTTTGTGTGAATTTCTAAAGAACAACTCTGATGTCTTGAGCATGTCTGTTCTTATCAAGCTTCTCTTGCCTTTATTTGGGGCCCTGGCAACTCCATTTAGTACTCCGCAATAACAGGAGAATGGGGATTTCTTGTCAGTATTATTGTTTATCTTATATGCTTTCTGGTAGTATGCACCACTTTTTTCCTTCACCTTTTTTTTTTTCTCCAATTTCCTTTTATTTATTTGATCTACTGGTCCCCTTATTTGGCTTTCCTAAAGCTTTATGGTTCAGATGCTCCCATGGTGTCCTGTTGAAGCATCTTATCTGTGTGGTTAAGGTTAGCTTGTAGCAATTTCAAGTTTATCTGAAGGAAGTGAAAAGAAAGATGACTCCAAAAGAAAAAGGAACATGAAGCTCAATTTTCATTTAAACTCCATCGCAGGAAAAAAAAAAAAGAAAAGGAAAAAAGAAAGAGGGCATGAGGTATTTTTATAACACTTGTTATGTTCTTTAGTGCAAGTTAAAGTAAAAAATTGTGATTGAATTTATTGGCTCAAATATTATCATGTTTCATTATTTGTTTATATCTGCTTTGTAGAAAAATTGAATAATTTTCTCATGATAATGGTGATTCTGCTTCAGTTGGGCTTTGGAAAACTACCGGCGCTCAAATTGTTGTTCTTTTCCTTTCTTAAAGAAAGCATATTTGGAATTTACTGATGAACGTGAGCAAGATGAAGTTGTTAGTAATTACTTTCTTTGTCCAAAGTTGATGGGAGAGCCTGAAGGTAAATCGGGCCATTTATTTGACAACCCATCCTATCTGACGTTTGATCATTAAAGGATTTGGGATAACTTATTTCAACCATGTGAAGATGGTGGATAATTTTCTTTTTGATTAATTTGATGGTGAGATAAGGCTTGGTATGACATCCAGTGGCTGAATGTTGCTGGGACAGCCTTATATCATCTTTAATTGTATCCCAGGTTCCCAAACAATACAAATAGTCCTGAGATTGGATGTTTAAAGGACTGGGTCTTGAAGATTCAGTTCCCCCTGCCCAAACTGTGCTGAGAATGTAGCCACTGCAGTTAGGCATCATATCTGGGCTTTGAAGGGCAAAAAAGTATGTGCGCGGATATGAATGGTTCCCTTTTCTCTGTGCCAGTGGGCCTGTTTGAAAGTTCACCCAAATGCAGAGAATAGGAAATAAGTAGGTCAACTATGTATTTCATGCATTCTTCCATGCCCTCAAAACAAAATCCCAAGTTAGTTTCAATATTAATGATTCTGTTATGTTCTCTCCGGTTTCATTTTAACATGATCTGTTGATTGGTAGAACGTGTTATAAGAAAATAGGACATTTTATTTGATTAGTTCATCCTTTTAGTGCTTGATGTTGTTGCATATATAAATATATATACACTTTTTTAGGGTTAGGTAAATGAGTTATTAATCATTTTTTAGCTAAACTTCTTGTTTAATGTGTAATTGTCCTATATTTTGCAATCTCTAAACTTCTACCTGTAACAGGTTTGAAGGGGAAACACAACCAGGTCTTGTTGCGGTCAAAGATGCTGCAAAGAGATTGATTGATCTGGGATTAGTTTTTACACCAATTGAAGATGCTGTCAAGGATACAGTGGAAAGCCTCAAAGAAAAGGGCTTCCTGCGGCAAGAACAGTCACAATCTTAGATATTTCATGCAGCTACAATTTCCACTGTTCCATATTTATTCTTTGTTTAATTTGGAAAATAATGCCGCATGACAAGAAGATTCATCTCTTATAGGTGTTTGTTCAGTCCAGTTTGTTTCTTTCCTCTTTTTTTTGTTTTTTTTTTTTCTTAGGCAAACAAGTTGAAGATTACTGTCAATTTTATTATGGAAGAAAATTTGTTTTCTTATATTTTGAAGACGATTGCCACTTCTATTTCTTATTGCTTGGTTGCAATAATTTTAATGTGGGCTTGCTACCTTTACAACACCATGCCCCTGGATTTGAGCGAAAACCAAGAGAATCAATCCAAAACCCAGCTCGCAAATGCAGGAAAAATGCATAAATTATCTTTCTCAAAGTAGTACATGCAACAATGTTTTGAAAATCAGACTGGATCGATTCCGGCATGACTATTGACCCTTGAATCCTTCCATTTTGAGTTTTAACCCGTTTGATCATTGACCTTTCTCGCTTTGTTGGATTTGGTATCTGGTTCAATTTTTATTTGAGCATCAGTATGTAAGCCCTTTTTTTTTTATTTTGTTTGTTTTATTTTGTTTAGTTTTTAATAATGTGAAGAGAGAGCATGGATGAATGATGGGGAGAAAGTACAGCCACTCATGCTTCCAAATGAGCAGCCAAACCAATAGATTATGACAAGGTTTGTCCATTCTTGCAGTTTGGCATGCTAAATTAGCTTATGTAGGCACGTGATTAGGAGACAGTATTGGGGTGCTCTTTGTCACCGATAACCAGGCAAATTTAGGTGAACCATAAATGAGGTTTGTAACTCTTATTCGTTTGCCTTTAGTTTTGTTTTGGTCCTTTTCTCACTGCCCTTTCTCTAAGATAAAAGAGATTCTTTCCTTCTAAAAGAGAGCTCCATGGCTCAAGGGTGGGGAAGATGATGCACATGGTGTGTTGGTGGCTTTCTTTCTTATGTGTGTGAGAGAGATAGAGATAGAGATAATAGAGGTCAGTTCTAATCATGGACTTGCCTCTGGCATTCCATGTGCTTCAATCACCTCTGCCACTTCATATTATTCTACTGTTCCCATCCTCCTAAAACCCTTCTCTCTCTCTCTCTCTCTCTCTCTCTCTCTCTTATATATCTGCTTCCAATCGTCCTCTTTCCTTGCAGTGACAAGAGTATTTGGAAGCAGCTGACACAACAGAGAGATGAGCAATAGCCCAGCTGCACCTTGCTCTAGATCCTGGTAATGACACTGTTACATTCACTGTTTTTGATCTCTGGCAATTGGGTTTTCTTGTTTCTCTGTGTTCTTATTGCTTTTTCTCTGGGTTGCTCTTAAAGGTCCATCAGCGAGGATTCCCTGAGAAGGTATGTGTTCTTTGCAAGTGAGAACTGCATTCAGGAGCTGTTGTCTGCTTCAGACTCCAACAGGGTTGGATATGGCAACGATGGCTGGAAGATTGTCACTCTTGACAATGGAGTTGAGATCTCCAAGCGCAGGTCTGGCTCTCTTCACACTTTCCGCAGCCGCTGGCTCCTCAGATCAGTCTCTCCCCAACAGTTCATCACTGTGGCCAATGCAATCGATGCTGCAAAGGTAGCATAATCTTCAACCTTTCCTCACCATAATCATCAAGAACATCAGTACTCTGTTAAATGATTGGATCTTTATTTGATCGTAGAATCTTACTTTCTATCTTCAATATGGAAAAAAAAACAAACATAGAAATTCATCATCTTCCATGGAAGTCCAATTAATGTATTTGTTTTGCATTACTGGGGCAGCAATGGGACTCTGATTTGGTGGAAGCAAGGTACATCAAAGATCTTGAAGATAACCTCAGTATCATCCGGCTGAGGTTCGGGGAGAACTCGAAGCCTCTATTCAGGAACAGAGAGTTCATAGTTTATGAGCGACGCGAATGCATGGATGATGGCACTCTGGTAAGCAGTCCAAAACTTAAGAAACTTTAATATATCATGCCTTTATCCCATTACACGAGGTTTAGTTCTTTCAGGATGGTATCTTCTGTGAGGCCAGATTTGCTGTTTTTTAGTATTGAGAGTTAGGAATTGTGTGTGTGCAGGTGGTAGCAGTTGCTTCACTGCCCAAAGAAATAGCAGCTGGACTCCACCCAAAGCAAAACAATGCCATTAGAGGACTCCTGCTTCAGTCAGGCTGGGTAGTTGAGAAGCTTGATGATGACTCCTGCATGGTCACCTATGTTGTTCAGGTAAATTATTTGGTCCCCATTCCTGTGTTTCTAATTCTTTTATTTTTGTTATTTTCAAAACTAAAATCTTCTCCATTTTCTTATAAAAGATAATGTTGTAGATAGACATAAAGTTAGAATTCTAACATTACCCACGTAATAGGATAAGGGTAAATTACAATCACTGCTCTTGATATTTGATAAAAGGACATATACACCTCATGTCATGAGAATACTTTGTATTTACTTTTCTCTCACTATTACTTTATAAATGTTAAAAATTTTGTTATTACAAAGTACGGTCACATTTTCTCTTCCCATCTCTTCTCCTCATTTGAAAAATAGCTAGAATTCGATTGCTTGTTTGTCAGTTTCTCTCCTAAACTATCAGATTCTGACTAATTCTAAATAAATAAAATAAAAGGTGAAAAAAAATGTGAGAGTATTTTTGTTATAATAATAATACTTTTAACAATGATAAAGTGGAAACCATAATTAGAATTGTAAAGTAAGGAAATGTTATTGTTATTTCTTAAATGTTTGAAATTTATCTTTTTATCAAATTTTAAAGGTTTTAAGTGTAATTTATCATAGAATAAAGACTTGATATATTTTTTAAAAAAATATATAGTTTTTTTTTTTCTATAACTGAAAAATTAATAACACAGCAAAAAGAGAAATTTTACACAAACAACATCAAATGAGCCTTTTACAAATGGGTTCTCTAATAGACCAAAAATCAAATGAAATTGCATCTCAATGTCTACTTTCATAAGCTAAACAAGCTCTGATAGCTCTTCCCATTTTGGAAAACATTTGCAGTTGGATCCTGCAGGGTGGCTGCCAAAGTGCTTTGTCAATCGTCTCAACACTAAACTGGTCATGATCATTGAGAACCTCAGGAAATTAGTGCAAGCTTGTCCAACTAGCAATGGGGACCCATGATTATGATTGTTTATTTGCGGCGATTACTATGATCGCTATTATTATTAAAAATATTATAATTAAATGTCACATCACTTCTCATATGTAATTACAGCATCAATTAAAAATTATGTTCATAATCATTGTACTTGATCTTGCTTTTCCCTCTCCTATCCAAATGGGGGACAAAATATCCAACTTTTGAACTTTGACACACATTTTCCCATGATTTCACCTACGCCAATATGTTAATAAATAGGTGAAATGATGGACAAGATAGGCATAATTTATAATGTATATATTTATATATATATAATATTTTTTATTTGATATATAAATTACAAGAGCCTACACTTTATGAGACTGTATAAAATAACTTTCACAACAACATAAATAATGTTTTACTTTGCCCATCAGATTAAGCTTATCAAAAGGGTCAAAAAGATCTAAATCTCATTGCCCAGCCTTTGCCTAATTCCTCTTTTCCTTTTCTCAAGGTCATGCGATCTCTAACCGCCAACATTGTTGCCTTCGTTTTGTGCCATCGCATCGTCGTCTCGCTGTCATTGTCTCGTTGGATGCAACGATAGGTTGCAAGGCGACAGTGTTGATAGTCGTACGGCCTTGGAAAAAGAGAGAGATGAGAGAGGCGAGGCTGGACAGTGACATTCCTTACATATTTGTATTTTGGGCAAAAATATTTTGATCTTTTCGACCATATTCTATAAACCTCTCGGTGAAGTTTTTTAATCCTATAGTAGAATTCAGTTTGTCATATGTATTCAACAGTTTGGTACATGATTCATCTGTTAATCCACTTAAAATGAAGGCGTGATGGATTATAGATTTTAGAGAGAGTAGGATAATTCTGATTAAATATTATGTGTTAACTAGAATATTTTCAAAATTTTTAGGTTAAAACTAAAAAAGGACATGATAATGTAATTTACTATTTCTACGATGGTGATCAAAACTTTTAAGAGTGAGGGATTATTAAAAGCAGCCTGGGATCTTGGCTTTTGTTAAAGTTAAGAGAAAAGGGTGATCCAACCAAGGTGGGTTATTTGATTAAAGTTGCATCCCTATTGCACTTGCAAAACAAACAAAATGGGCCACAAATGTCAATTTTGTCCCTCCCATGTTTCTTGTTTAAAGGTTGATGCCCAAACAGATTCTTCTATTTATTATTTCGAACCAGTTATTGTTGGATGTAATCTGTTATTTAATATAAAAATAATAAAAAAAGATTCAGAATATCAAATTTTATAATTATCTAAGTTTTTTTGTTTTAAATGAAGTGTCGGACAATTCGAAAAAAATTATGTATTCTAATTAAATGTGTTAAATACATATTTTAATTTATGTACTTGCACGTTATTTTTATTTAAATATTTAAACTTTTTATTGATTCAAATACACCACTATACTATACAATCTCGAGTTAATTGAATTTCTAAATTTTTTGTTATTTCAATTACACCATTGAACTACACAATTTCGAATCAATTTCACATTGTGCCAAATTTGTTGAGAACAATGGATTCACGGGTATAATTAAAATGATAAAACATTTAAATATACAATTGACTCAAAATTGCAAGTTAATGAGTGTTTTTAAAATAATAAAAAATTTGAGTGTCTAAATGAAAAAAAAAATATAATAGTTAAAACATATATTTTGCCAGTTAGGTGCTCTCTCTATCTTTTAAAAAATGTTTTCTTAAATGAATTGTTAGTGGGTACTAATATATCAAAACAATCCAAAAATATTTATGTATTTTAATTAGTTTCTCTTTCTTTTAAAAAAAATATATTTTGGATAGAAGAGAATGACATATTATCCCTACAATTTTGTTAATGAACACTTTTTTTAAGTGACTCAATAACTTATGTAGGGTGAGCAACATTTTGATTAAATACGAATAATTGAATTGAACTGGTCGAAGTTATTTTTAAGCTGTAGATCAATTCAATTTGATTTTTAAGTTTAGTAATTTCAATTATCTTGATTCAGTTCAATTTTCGTATTGAAAAAAATTAAAATAACTAAATTAATTGAAATATAAAAAAATGATGCATTTTTAATCAAAATTTTGGTTTTTTTCGATTAGTTTGATTTTTTTCAATTATTTAGTTTGAGCATATATTTGATCAATTTTAATCCATTCAATTTGAACAATTTAGCTAATTCGATAACTAAACCAATTGGACACTCACCCCCCTAAACTTAGAACTCTCCAAGGCCAACTTAAAGAGTTGGTGAAGCCCTAGGCGACAATAACGCAACCAATAGTAGCTTTTCCTCTCTTTTTCTTTTTCTCTTTTTCCCGTTGTCCTACATGAGCACTGAGCAATGTCGCCCCCCCCCCTAACCGACAACCATGCATTTGACGTCTCTTGCTTTTGGTCTCCTTTCTCCCCCCAGTGACCACATCTCTTGGTCTCCCGACTTTCGTTGGCGTTTGTTGTCTCCTTTCATCAACGTCTGCAATCTCATTCCTCTTGTGTTTTTTTCTCTCCAACGTCTTCATATCTCTTTATATCACATATAAATAAATATTGAAGTAGATTTATACTCAAAAATTTAATTGAATCACTTTAAGTATACTTTATCGATTAAATTAATTTTTAATATAAAATTTCAATTAATGATGATCTTTTTTCTTTAAAAAAAAATAAATGTGTAACATAATGATCAATCTCATGATAAAGCAAGCGATGGGTGATAGAGAAATCACATCTGACAGGGAAAGATCATTAACCAGCATGAAGGGCCAGATGACTTTTTATTAGATGCTTGAAACAATGATTTAATCCCAACCTAATAGCATTGACTTTACCAATTGAGATTTGATCCCAACCGTTGAGATAAAGCACATGATTTATGGCAATGGCTTTAGTTTCAATTTCACAAGATGATACAATGATTGTAATTAGATTCTCTTTAATTTTGATTTTTTTTTTTGCACGACTCTCAATGTTCGTGTCTTGATTATATTATAAGAAATAAATCACAGATTAAGCATTTAATCTTTATGGAGGACAAATATCGAATTCACAATCCACTAGATTGATACCAACATATTGTTTATCTAATCGCTTGATCTGAGAAGTGATTACTTTTTACTTAATCATTAACATTTGTCACATTTTTAATTTGAAATTTTGGTTTTTATTTTAAAATACAAAAAATATTTAAAATATAATATTATAATTTTGATAGGAATTAGCAAATTGATGACGGGCATCTCGACTCTAAGAAAAATATATATATATATATATGAGATAACATTTAAGTCTATCAATTTAGATTTAATTGAAAAGTCCAATAAGATTAAACTTGAAGAGTCGAATCTAAATCTAAAATATGTTTAAATATTAACTCAAAGTTATCCAAATCAAGAAGACAAAAAAAGGATCAGGCCCAAGCCCATTCCCATGTGGCAATGTGGGTTCTCCAAGTTAATTGAGGGGATTAAATTTGATCATCCACGTGATTTATTTTCATTCCTTTATTGATTTCTTAATAAGTTTATATAAGGGTATGATTTTTAAGAAATTACGTATTCTATTAATTACTCATTAATTGTATTGCTGTTGTATTATTTAATATTGAGTATAGTGATTGACTTGAGTATCGAAGAATTTGTCGATAAACTAAAACCCTATTTTCATTTACAAGTTGAGCAAGTTTAGACAAATTTAAACTCGAGATCACTAGGGATACCTTGGATTCGAGAAACATTAATTGAGAGCATATTCATTATTTGGATTTGGTGGTGATCCACCCCAAAACCCTCTTTACAAATTACTATAAATTTTTTATATTGATTATCAATTTTAACTAATACAGTTCATTTGACAAACCATGACTTGATGCTGATGTAAAAAAAAAAATTAAAATAATTTAAAACATGTATTATTTTTAAATATATTTGGACAGGTAGTATTTAAAAAAAATCTTCAAAATATTGGCAAAAACTACACGAAAAATGCATAAAAATTGCTTTCCCATGCTCGGCCTCCCAAACAGGCCCTTAGTTTACCCATCCATTTTGACCGCCACGGTAACGCCGCCGTTTCAAACCTGCCGTTACCAAGCAAGGGTTACCAAATGGGGACGCCAATAGCCACCGCAGGCGGCGGGGGCTGCCGCCACGTGGTGGTGGAGCTGCCGTTAGGGAATGCGGCTGCGACGTTTGATCTCGAGAAGGCGGTGTGCAGCCACGGGCTGTTCATGATGGCCCCCAACCAGTGGGACTCCCAATCGAAAACCCTAACGCGCCCGCTTCGACTCGATCCTGGTGACTATTGCGGCAATGGCGGCTCCGTTCTCGTACGCATCTCTCAGCCATCTCAGTCCCCTCGTTCTGTCCTTCATCTCAGTGTTCTGGACGCCGATTCTCTCTCACTTCAGCACCAACAATCGTTACTGGTATGTATGCACACTTGTGTAAGGGATAATTACACAAACACGACCCCTAAACCTATTGAGGTTTCGCATAATATTCACTCTCCATAAATTTTCTGTTTACAGAAATGTAGTTAGATTATCTTCAACCTAACAATGATACATAAGTTTTCATAAAAGAAAGATCAGGGAAAATAGTCAACACCTTTACAGAAGATGTTGACAAAGTTACAAGTTTAAAGAAAATATTATTTGAGGGGTATCCAAAATTATCCTTCAAAGTTGACTTTTTGATGCCTAAAACTTCTTATTTTTTTTGGATTTGTAATTCTGCAAACATTTTCTCTACATTTGGAAGGTGTGTTGACAATTTTTGCAGAATTTTTCTGCCTAATGATCTAGATCTTAGGGAGATATTTGTTAGATTAAAAACAATTCAGGTAAGTTTTTTGTAGCAATAGTAAGAAGTTTAATGGAAAGTAAATATTATGTCAAATTTCAGATAGGTTTCTCTAATTATCACTACATATATAGATGTAAATCTGTTTTGCTCCCGGTTTGGTTGATGTGGATTGGTAGGCTCAAGTGAGGCGAATGCTGAGGTTGTCGGAGATGGAAGAGGAGATTGTTAAGGAGTTTCAGGAGATGCATGGAGAGGCTAAGGAAAGAGGCTTCGGGAGAGTGTTTAGGTCTCCAACATTGTTCGAGGACATGGTCAAGTGCATCCTACTCTGCAACTGCCAGTAATCTCTCTCTCATTACTGCTGTCAATCTTGCTGTATAATCTTTGGAAAGAGAAAGTCCACTGATGAATCAGAATCAAACATAGCCTAAGGGAAAGTCAAAATTTTGCCCACAAATGGGTAAAAGTTATTTGCTCCATTATCAGCTGCTCATTGCAGGTTTGTGGAAGTCTTGTTGTACTGGAACTGTCCTTAGTCATTGGGTTGTTTACAAATGGAAGCATAAGGTGGTAGTTGAGATGAGTAATGAGTAAAATCCACACACCAATCCATAATTTTGGCCTAGGAGCAAAATCTTTTTCTTTCATCTCCACATAGCACTTTTTTTCATTGGACCATCTCCAATAACAAGAGCCATGAATTTAGGGGTGAACATTAATTTCCATCTGATTTATACATGGTATTATTGTCAGCCATAAAGCCCACATCTCTCATGGTATCTTATGGAATGTTCCAGAAAAGTGAGAAGGCGTCTATGGAAATGGAAAAATTGATTTGCTTTCTTTTGAATATCATTCCATTATTGTTGCCTGGATATCTTTCATACTTATTGATGCGGTCACCAATCAAGACTCGGCTCAAGGCCGACCCAACCAAACCAGAACAGTATCACCAAAATAGTAGTGCCATAATGTTATTTTAATACTTCTTAGGTTTTAGAATTCTACTTGATTTAGGATTTTACTTTATATTTCTACTTGATTTAGGATTCTATTTCTTGTTTCTACTTGATTTAGGATTCTATTTCGTGTTTGATTAGGATTTTATTTTTATTAGGATTCTAGTTAACTTTTATTTATGATTTATTTTTATTATGATTCTAGTTGGATTTTGTTTTCCAAATATTAGATGGATTTGGATTAGCTAAATACTATAAATATGCCTAGGATCTAGAGTTTGTAATCAAGTTTTAATCAATCAAATTTCAGTAACCTATTTGGGTTTTCTTAGCAAAACAATCTTGTTTTTGCGTCTTCTTGAAAGCCAAGCTTCGGCCATTGAAGTTTGCTCTTTCAAGGGTTTATTTTGGTGTATTTTTTCACACACACGCTACACGCTGCGTCAGGTGGTATCAGAGAGGTTAATCAACCAATCCGATGGCCAATCTTGAAGGTAATGGTAGCAACCAGCCTCGTGACGGTGATCAAGGGTTGTCCGCAGTTTGGAGAGCAATCGAAGAACAGCGGGAAGTAACTCGTACTATCCAGCAGCGATTGGAGCAACATAGCAACCAATTGGGTACCTTACTACGAGTTGATGATGACAGGAACCTAAATAATGGGGTGAATCAAGCCGGAGCGGGAAGATCACCCATTAATCATGTCCTTGTTAATCCTAGAAGACCAGTGATTGAAGATAGCGATGAAGATGATGATTTTGGTCGAGCAATAGCTAACCCTGGTGGTAGAGGGGTTAGGAGGAATACGCATCAGCACAACCACTGGGGCAACGATGAGTATAAACTAAAAGTTGATATTCCTACATTTAATGGAGATCTTGATATTGAGGGGTTCCTGGATTGGATCATTGAGATTGACCGTTTTTTCGAATACATGGAGATCCCAGATGAACGACAAGTAAAGTTAGTGGCTTACAGGTTGAAAGCCGGTGCATCTGTTTGGTGGGAGCGATTAAGAGAAACGAGATTGAGGGAAGGCTGACTGCCAGTTCAGACATGGAGACGAATGAAGCAGCTGTTAAGAGGTAGATTTTTTCCCCTTGACTATGAACAATATATGTTTGAAGCTTATCAAAGATGTGCACAGGGAATGAAGAGTGTGAATGAATATACCTCTGAGTTTCTGCGATTGGCGGAGAGAAACCAATTGTCAGAAAGTGACAATCAACAATCAGCTCGTTACTTGAATGGATTGAAGCCTACTATTCGTGATAAAATTGGGGTTCAAATGGTTCTGAGTGTGCAAGAAGCAAGGAACTTAGCTTTAAAGGCTGAGTTAATGTTGAGTGAGAGATCTCGTAATGACAACTATCATCGGTATAGTGGGAATGAAAATAAACAACCAGCTTTTGATAAAGGCAAGTCGGTTCAAGGAGCGCAACCCTCCAATCCACCCCATACAGTCAACCCTAATAAGGCTACAACGGGGGAAAACATTCGAGGTACTACTTCTAATCTTCCAAAATCCCCTAATCCTTATGCAAAGCCTATTATTTTAAAATGTTTCAAGTGCAATGAGGTTGGGCATCGATCTAGTGATTGTCCAAGGAGGAAAACAATTAACATTGTAGAAAAGGAAGAGGAAGATGTTGCTGAAGAGGAAGTATATTGCGGGGCCTGATAGGGAGGATGACGAAGAAAATTATGGACATGGGCAATATACCTGTGTAGTGAGAAAGTTAATGCTATCTCAAAAGAATGGAGATACTACTCAACGACATAAGCTTTTTCGCACGAGATGTACGGTGAAAGGAAAAATCTTTGAGTTGATTATTAATAGTGGAAGTCAGGAGAACATCATAGGAAGAGACGTGGTGGCAAAGATGCAGTTAACTCCTGAAAAACATCCAAGCCCTTACATGATTGGATGGATCAAAGAAGTTGGTGGCATACATGTGGATGAACGTTGCAGGGTGCCTTTCTCTATTGGTAAGTACTCCGATGAAGTCTATTGTGATATTGTTGATATGGATGCTTGCCATATTTTATTTGGGAGGCCTTGGCAATTTGATGTGGATGTTAAGCACTCGGGTAGGAAGAACACATATCAGCTTGAGAAATAAGGTGTGCGTTATTCTTTGTTACCCATAGTGGAAAAGAATCAAACCAAAGCTTCTAAAGTGGAGCTTGATTTCGAAGATTATGTTGTCCCATCAACCTCAACGTTTGCAAACTCAGGTCTGATTTATGCTGCTAACATGACAGAAATTCCAAGGTTCTTGACTCATATTGGGGTATTTTCCAGTCCCGATGGCTCAAGCATTGCCTCGTAACCCAAGGATGGTGGTGTTTCTTCTGATCGACTTGCGACTGTAAAGGAGATGGAGGTCATGGTAGCAAATCCTTCTACAGTTTATTCAAGCTTTGGCATGGTTGAATCTAAGGCAATAAGAACATATTACCTTTGCAATTGCAAAAGCAAAATGGTCACATGGGTCTCTTTGTGGATAGGGGTGTTGGATCTCCTATGCTAGTTAACTCAACTGCTGCTATAGCTGATCAAGTGCTTAGACCAAAGGAGGATTCAAGCATCAATATTTTAAGTGATGGAGAGACTGCTGGTAGTCATGGAATAAGCTTTTGTTCGAAACAATTGCAAAATAATACTTCTCCAGGCAAGAAAAATCCACAGATGAATTCGGAAGCTGTTGAGGAGTCAAAATCAAGAAAGCTGATGAAAAGAGAAGGACCTATGATAAAATTTACCATATTAGAAAAGCACTTAAGATGTAATGTTCAACGTCCTCAATCTAACAGTAATAATACAGTGGAGGCAGATGGAAACAAACATGGCGATGGTTGGACCCATGCCAACCCAGATATGGCTAAGAAGGGGAGGAATGTCTTTGCTCATATTCCCTTAGCAAAAAAGTTCAAACGGTTTAGGAAAATATCGAGCAACGGTTGCACAAATAAGAAGTACAAGGCGACAGCTGAAAAGCATATGAAGCACAAGTTATTTGAGGTTGAAGATGAAGTCATGATATTCTTTAAGAAGGAACGGATTCCAATAGGAAAGCAAAACAAGTTCAAATCAAAGAAATATGGTCATTACAAGATTACGAAGAAGACCAATGATAATGCTTATGTTGTGGATTTACCTAATCATATGAGTATTTTCAAACATTCAATGTGGCTAATCTCTCTTCGTACTTACCGGATGTGGATTTGTCCAAACATAATCAAAATTCGAGGTCGAATTTTTTCTCAAGTGAAGGTGAATGATGCGGTCACCAATCAAGACTCGGCCCAAGGCCGACCCAACCAAACCGGAACAGTATCACCAAAATAGTAGTGCCATAATATTATTTTAATACTTCTTAGGTTTTAGAATTCTACTTGATTTAGGATTCTACTTTATATTTCTACTTGATTTAGGATTCTACTTCATGTTTGATTAGGATTTTATTTTTATTAGGATTCTAGTTAACTTTTATTTATGATTTATTTCTATTATGATTCTAGTTGGATTTTGTTTTTCAAATATTAGATGGATTTGGATTAGCTAAATACTATAAATATGCCTAGGATCTAGAGTTTGTAATAAAGTTTTAATCAATCAAATTTCAGCAACCTATATGGGTTTTCTTAGCAAAAAAATCTTGTTTTTGCATCTTCTTGAAAGCCAAGCTTCGGCCATTGAAGTTTGCTTTTTCAAGGGTTTATTTTGGTGTATTTTTTCACACACACGTTACACGCTGCGTCACTTATGCTATTTTTGTTGGTTACCAGGGGCTATGATTTTGCACCTGGTAGTTGTGTGGTTGAACATTGATGGTATAGTCTGTTGCACAGATCCAATGGAAGTATTGAAATTGTCATGTGTACTGTCATTCTGTGTAGGGCTTTGAACTACTTCTTTTGTTTGATGTTCTATGAGCCGAAAAGATAATTTGGCATAGCTTAATATCTGCTTGATTTTTCTAGATGGTCTCGGACATTGAGCATGGCGAGAGATCTTTGTGAGCTTCAATTGGAACTGCAGTGCCCAGCATTTGGTGTATCATTTGATAAAGTTGATGATGGTGCAAATTTGAGAAACCCAACAGTTGTGACTGAGCATTTTACTCCAAAGACACCTGCAGGAAAAGACTCAAAGAAGAAGATTGGAGGAAAAAGGCACCCCTCTAATTTAGTCACCAGGTTCTGGAACACCAGAGCACAAATGGAAGTAGAAAACGAGACAAATACAGGGTCTGCAGATTGCTCACAAGAAACTGCAAAATTATCTCCATCCAGTGCAGAAGAGGACTTGCCTCATTGCTGCAATGCTCATCAGACTACTTCTGAAATTTGTAAAGCTTATTCAACTGAAATAGATAGACCTAATTCGTGTTTGCTTTCTGATCTTCAGTCCTCTGAAGGCGTAGATTCTCTCTCCTCCACTAGGATTGGGAATTTCCCTAGTCCAAGGGAACTAGCTAGCCTTGATGAGAAGTTTCTGGCTAAGCGCTGCAGTCTTGGTTATAGAGCAGGTCGCATATTGAAGCTTGCACAGGGTATTGTTGAAGGCAGAGTTCAACTGAGACAACTTGAAGAAGCTTGTGGTGAAACAAGCTTGTCGAATTACAGCAAGCTGGATGAGCAACTAAAACAAATTGATGGATTTGGCCCTTTTACGTGTGCCAATGTGCTCATGTGCATGGGATTTTACCATGTGATCCCAGTTGATTCTGAAACTATTCGGCACTTAAAACAGGTTCTTTTTTTGAAAGTGTTTTGCTCACTCACTGCCCCCTGCTTGAAGTTTGCATAATAATTTTGAATGTTTATTAGTACAGGTTCATGTGAGAAATTCTACCCCTCAAAAAGTTCAAAGAGATATTGATAAAATATATGGGAAGTACAAACCTTTTCAGTTCTTGGCATACTGGTATGTTTGTACTGCACATCCTGCTTTTTTCCATTTAGTGTTCTTCAATGGTTAAACTTGTTTTTATGATCTTCTCATTTTTCAGGTCAGAAGTATGGCATTTCTACGAGGAATGGTTTGGAAAGCTAAGTGAAATGCCCCCTGCTAATTATAAACTTATTACTGCTGCTAATATGAAGCGTAGAACACCCAAGTCAAAAGAAAAAAGAAACAAAATGAGGCACGGAAACAGTGCCCAAACTAAGAGGACCAAGTATCTCAATAGAGAGTCTCCTATTTAAACAAGTTCTCTTGTAGGATTTTGCAACGATCAGGTCAGAGCCCAAGGTGAATGGTGAGTGAAACGCCTCTCTCGTCTCCACATTAACTTGACATGGAAAAGGAGTGGGGCAATGTCTTGCTTATTCCTCATTAACTGTACAAACATTCCTGGCATTCTGCCAAACTAATTTAATGCTACACATATTTTAGATATTGCCAAATGTATGTGCATGCCATAGAATATGTCTCAAATATGTTGACTAGTCATGGTGTGCACTACTTGTGCTAGTGAGGTTTTTGTGGCATGCTTTCCGTAAAAGGAAGGATTCATGTTTAGTGCTCTTTTAACCAGGTTACTCTAAGTGTGACTTGTTGACCAATGCTCTCTCTTTGGATTGAACAGACAAGACACTAATTCCTTTTGAGACAAGGTTAGTTTTCTCTCCGCACTTGGCACACTATTTCAAAAATTCTTAGATCTTCTAGTTTACTAGCTTATCATGATGGTGCCAATATTGATCTATTGTTGTCTCCCTTAGGGCCAATTTGTCTTTCTTGTATATCTAAATAGATGCATGTCCTACGAGGGGAAGACCCTTGAAAGATAGATACATGCCTTTCATGTTTATTGGTTTATTATATCCTGCCCTTTAAATTTCAGAGCATAACCTTGAAATTATGCCATTAAACTCTTGAATCTGAAGCATATTCTTAGGATTGATTTTATCAATCATAGAATTAATTAGAGCATAAGACTGACTGTAAATGGTCTGATCATAGCAGCATAAGGATGCTCATACATATATGTGGTAGAGTTAAGTAGCATTTGACATTTGACATTTGACATTCGACATTCGACAATGGAACAATTACATAGGATTCAACGAAGATGTTGAACCAACTGGAGGACACTTTTGGGGGGGTTTATTCCATTCCACAATGCCACAGTCAGCTAGCCATTGTGACAGCTCTGCCCGGACTTTTGACAGCCCATTCTCTGATCCAAATATTCAAACCAAAAGTAGAAAGATTCAGTATAGAATAATGATATTTCGACCTACTTTCTATTTCGAATTGTGATCCTCACAATTAATTTCCGAACATATTTGATATTTTGCTGGATAAAACTATCAATTTAGTGTCAAAAGTGTTGAAGGAGGATTTTAGGGGTGTCAACGGTTAGGATTGGTTCGGTTCTATAAAAATTCAATAATCAAACCATTTTTAATGGTTCCGAAAAAATAAGAACCGTAATCAAACCATTATATGTATAAAATCAAACCATGATCAATTCGTTATATCGGACCGGTTTTAGTTCTATTTCGATTCTATTCAATTAACATTTAGCTTCTAAATATTTTTGTAAAATATAAAATTACAAATAAATTTGTTAATTAAAATAAATTCATAACTTCATTAATGCTTTAAGTTTTGAAATAAAAGTAGACCAAAATAATTCATAGATTACCTCATCAAATGAGATTACATCGACCATTTAGTATAGCAATAGCGCATAAAAATCTAAAAATAAAAAAGTTCATGAATCTTGTTAATTTTCTAAGAAGTGATACTATTTATACGTGTATATATATATATACTAAAAAAATTATAATATATTTATAAGTATAATATCAGTTCTTCTTTGGTTCGAATTATGGTTTGTGATGCGGTCACCAATCAAGACCCGGTCCAAGGCCGACCCGATCAAATCGAAACAGTATCACCAAAATAGTAGTGTCGGAACAATATTTTAATACTTCTTAAGTTTTAGAATTTTACTTGATTTAGGATTCTACTTCATGTTTCTACTTGATTTAGGATTTTACTTCATGATTCTATTTGATTTAAGATTCTACTTCATGATTTTACTTGATTTAGGATTCTATTTCATGTTTGATTAGGGTTTTATTTTTATTAAGATTTCAGTTAACTTTTATTTATGATTTATTTCTATTAGCATTATAGTTGAATTTTATTTACAAATATTAGATGGATTTGGATTAGTCAAATACTATAAATATGCTTAGAATTTAGAGTTTGTAATCAAGTTTTTTCAATCAAATTTCAGCAACTTATTTGGGTTTTCTTAACAAAACAGTCTTATTTTTGCGTTTTCTTGAAAACTAAGTTTTGGCCACCGAAATTTGTTCTTTCAATGGTTTATTTTGGTTTTTTTTTTTCACACATGCGCTACGTAATGCGTCAGTTTGAAAAAAAAAAAAAAACCAAACCAAATATATCGATTCTTAATTTTTTAGGACCAGAATCTAATAATTAAATCATAGAATTAATTCAAAAGTCATGATTCGGTTCGATTTAATCCAATTCACCGATTTTTAGATATTTTTCTGACACCATTAGAGGATTTTGGTTGGATATATTAGAAGGTCGAAGGGTCTTACCTCAGTAACAAGGCTAAGATTGAAGTGGGATATCCGGCAAAGCATCCTTGAAGGCTGGATGCTTCTCATATGCCTCCTTAAGCCTAGACAAAAGTGGGTATTGCATCTGTCCCACAAAAAAAAAATTAAAAAAATAGTAATAATAATAATAATAATAACTTAATTCAAGTCGGATTAATTTAGTTTTATTTTGTGTTAATTGAGTTCACACATTGATCATTCAAGAAGAGGTTCTATAACTTATAATAATGTACAAACACTAATAAAATTACCATGTCAACATTGAACCTTTTGATGGCTGCATTGACCTGTGGTGCTAGAAACAAGTCGGCCTGCAACCATTTTACAAAATAAAAATATGATGAGGGTACTAAAAAGTTTAAATTTGAAAGATAAATCAAGAGACTCAATAGTGTTCATGCACATTCATTGTTTATTTGTTATGCTGGCTTTGAGCGCTTACAAATGTTTACATCAAAATAAAATTGTAATCGATCCCAGATACTACCATCATCAAAACATAAGAATATTAAAATGTATGCAAATTAATTGGAAGGAAACAAACCAGACAGACTTCATCTCCAGTGGCATATTTCCCAGCATGATCATGCAACAGCTTCTCCAAAGCTGCAACACGAATATTAAATTCAAAATCATTTCTATCTATATTCATATTATCTTCTCCTGATCTATATACCCTAGCTCTTGCTATCTTAGACTTACCCACGAAGCCTTTTTTAATATGGTACTTTGCCCAAATAACCTTCACTTCACGATTGACATTGTCTCCCGTATATTTCTATAAACCAAAAGGCAACAAGAATTGGGAAAAAAAAAAAAAGAGTCAAATAGCAAATGTTTGACTTAGTTATAAGCTTCTTACAAGGATAAGATTATAAATAAAATCGACTGAATGGCTAAAATTTATAAAACCAACCATTATATAAAGACTTACGGCACTTTTGGTTCAACAATTATTTTATAATTAAATTAATGGTCGAATAGATTGGTGATGTGAGTGTAGATTTATTTATATTGGGTACATGAAAGGATAATAATAACATTCAAATAAATTTAATTCTTCAATATACTGACCCCTTTTAGGGATATTTTACTAATAATTGATGGTTTCCATCTAGAATTATGATTCTTAGAAGGTGGTGGGAATAAATAAATATATATATTTATATTTATAATTGAAAACATATAAAACAGAATTGTACATATGTAACGTTAGGGAATATTAATAATTGATGTTGTCGGTAGTGTTCGGATAATATTTTATTTTATTGTGCAACTTGTAATTACAAAAATATCATAGTAGAGGGAATATTAATAATTTGTATTTGAATGGAGTACTCACCGCTATAGCCAGATTCTGGAAAGGTTGAATGCTTGTTGCAACAATATTTGCAGCCTGTCACGCATATTGCAGGTAGCATTTTCAGGATTGGAAGAAGGAAAAATAAAATAAAACTAGCAATAATTCTCTTTTTATTAATTAATATTATGTTACTCGGATCTCGAAATAGAAAGTAATCCACAAATACAAGACTCCAGCTCGAAATCTTTTTTTTTTTTTTATAATTCTAAAAATTTGTACAAACACGACTATAAAAAAAAGATACTTGCGAAGCATAATAATATCAGATGAAAATGCTATTTGAACACTCGAGTTTGACATCTTTATTTATATTCTATATTGATGTTGGGTATATTTGAATTAATATAACACGAAATATAAAATATCACTATAATTGCCAACATTAAATATACAAATACCTGAATATTGATAGCTCTTTTGTCAATATCACGAGGGAGTAGTGGATGTTGAGGATATGTGTCGTCGAGGTACTGCACATTGTTGAATGAAAATTGTTATTTTTATATTTCTATGCGATTTATGTTTTTAAATTTTTTAATCTTTAAAGAGTTGTAGTTGTACGTAATTTTTTTATACTTTTATTTATAAAGAAGTTATTCCTATAACTCTGCTTCATCGCAAACTCATTTTGTTTAAAAAAAAATAAAAAATAAATTATTATTATAAAATATCACCCAATAATTTGAGCTAATAATTTAAATAGGTACAATAAATTATAAATCTACGACTCACCGTTATGATAGCCAAGGAATCGGAAATGATAGTGTCTCCATCAACCAACACCGGCACATAACCAATGGGATTGAGCTTTTTAAACTCTACGGTAATTCAATACACAACTAATTACATGTACTTTTCATGTCAAATTTTGCAACTAATGGCTATATATATGTACACACACATGTTTGTGTCCCACTCACCAGGGCTTAGTTGCTCTCCTTCTGACAAGTTCACAAATTGGTACTCGCATTCCAAACCTGTTTTCTTATCAAGCCACCATTAAACTCACACCCCGAAAAGCAACAAAATTGACTTAATGTAATCTATGAGAATATTTAACCTACGAACAACATTATTGATAATGCAAGAGAATGGACCTTTCAAGTTGAGGGCAATCTGAACTCGGTTCGAGCACGAGCTTAGATGGTTGTAATACAACTTGAGCTTCTTCTTTTCTTCTTTCTTTTCCCAAGGGGACAAAGATAAAGATTATAAACATAAAAGATAAGGATGATAGATGGGAAGAAGAAAAAAATTGGAGCAGAGAGAAAGCACAAACCATGGGTGGCTGAAACATACAATGAATGGAACTGCAAATAAACGTTGTGGCCCTTATAAATAGACGGACAGCGTGGGAGTGGGGTAGAATGTGATATATTGTTCAAAACTTCATGCCAAAAGTGCAATACTAGGTAATCGTGAGTCAACATCATGGACCTCTTCAAACGGAATTAAAAATAAAAAAAGAAACATGTTGGCCACGTGTGAATAATTTATTTGTTCAGTATTTTCTAGGGAATATTTTAATATAAAAATAACATGATTTGGGGCCCCCCATGATCTGTTTACCATGAAAGTCAACCCACGATCTATTTACCATCTTTTTTTAGTTATATTAAAAAACAAAAATGCTATCTACACAAAAAAAATATATATTTTTTTTAATTAAAAAATTTATAAGACAAAAAAATATTATATACAAGCATCGATAGGACATATCCCAAGAAAAAAAAAACTAACAATACAGCTCTAAGGGTTTAATTACAAATTATTTAAGACAACTTGAAAAAAATATGTCATAATTGAAAAAAATATATTTATATTACATTAAGATTATATTTGATTGGACAAAATAAAATTAGACAAAATAGTGTAATTTTGAGTCAATATCATAGATCTCTTCAATAAAAATTAAAAAATCAAATTAGACAATAAGTTTGATTAATTTAATTATTTTAATTAAAAAATCAAATCAAAAATTAAAAATCAAACTTTTTTAAAAAAAAAAAAATAGAGAACAAAATATAAGATCAAGCACAAGATGACAAGACTGCAAATACTGTCAGGCCACGTTTTTTATTGATCAATCAATTGTCAGATGCCGGATGCAGATTCACGTGCCGAGTTTTGCTCTCCCCCCCCCCTCCTCTCTCTCTCTCTCTCTCTCTCACCGAAGCATGAACCCACCATCCCAGAAATCGGAACCCTCACTGGCTTCATCTCCTACTGCCGCCGGCGACAATCTGACATTTTCGGGCCGCAGATCGGGCGCACCTAGAGGCTCGTACAGCTCCGGCGCGCATCCCCAACACCTCCGGCGTGAATCTCCTTCTGCCGTCGTCGGTCCTCACCAACAGCGGCGCTGGTAGCGTCTCTCGCTCTCTCTCTCTCTTCTGGAACTTCCCGCTGCTGCCGGCGACGATCCCCTGATTTTTGCAACTTATTTGATTTTGGGAGATAGCAATAATGGATAATAAATTTGTTAAGTATAAATTATAGATAGTATTTTTTTTAATATTAAATTTACACACTCAAATAATAAAATTTGATGGATAATATCTAATTTTCAAATAATAAATTTACATACTCAAATAACAAAATTTGAGTATGTAACGAGCACGGGGGCAAGCCGCAGAGAGAGAAGTGAGGGAGAAGCATGTAATTTGTGTGGCAGTTACAGGGTATTTTCGTCATTTCTCTCTTCCGTGCCTACAGGTAGCAAAATAAAATGGTGGGCTTTATAACATAAAATAATATATTATTATAAAAAAAGGTGTTGTATAATTATTATTATTATTATTATTATTATTATTATTATGTGGACTTTATTGTGGAATTATTGCATAAAAAATGTCCCGTCGATGAGTCCTCTTGTTGTGTCGCAGCCGTCCCCTGCTAGTTGAATCCGAGAGCGATTTTGTTCACCCTCTTTAACGAGGTGACCATCACTCCCGTTCCGTTATTTTTTACCCTCACAGCTTGTGTGAGGGTGATGGTCACCTCCATGTACCATTTCGTTATTTTTCACCCTCACAGTTTTTGTGAGGGTGATGATCACCTCCGTTAATAGGGGTGAACAAAATCGCACTCGTTGAATTCGTCTTTGCGCTGCCCTCTCTGTCATTCTACGTCTCTGTCTGTCGACTCCCACCTTTATTGGTGAGTGCATTCTTGTAAAACTTACAAGTTAATTCGTACAAGTCTTCTAGTTGTGAGCCTCTACATGAATCAATTTGTCTATAAAATCAAATTTTAATTGAATCAAAGTTGAATAAAGAGTGAACTCGTTAAGCTTTAACTGTCCTCTTATCAGTGTTTTCCCTTAGTGTCCGATTGCTTGGTGTTTGTGTCTTAATGTTATATTTAAACGTTATCTAATTTGAGTATTAAGTCTGATGATATAATCTTATTTGTTATTTAAATGGTCATATCTTTATTTATAACTCTCTATTTATATATGAATAAGTCTCTAAATATTATGATGGTCTTTAGTCTTAACTTGTTAAGAATATGTGATAAAAATTTATAACACATAATTTCTTAAATATGTTCTTAATTCTAAGATTTTTCTGAAAGATATTAAAATTAATCGATGAACGAGGATATGGGCTAACCTTTCATTGATATGAAATACTAATGATAAAGAGTAGTGAGTTACATGCTATAATACATGAGATGCAAATTGTAGAAATATGGGTGGGTGGTGGGTGGGTGTTCATTGAACATCTGTTGAATGTGATGTCTGTAACGAATCACATGACTAGGAAGATTAATGATCTGTTGCTAACTTTCGATTGTGTATCTGGTCATTTGACCAGAAATAACAGAGTTATTTTGTACATTGGTGTTAGAGATTTACTATTGAGTAGAATCATTCAGTGTGAGAAGTGGGAATGTTTTCTGTGTTGTCTCTGTGTAGTGATATATGGAGACAGATGTTCGCTAACAAAATCTATTATCTTCTATCAAATGAGGGTAAACATCTTATGCGATCTCAGTTGGTTGGTGATTATAAAAATCTTTGGCTAAAGTATGCACAATCAGAAAGATGTCAAAAAAAGAGTTTCGGTGTGTCATCTCAATCACCACAGATTGGATTTTGCACAGTTACCAAATTCTTTGAGTTTATTCTATCATTGGCTCTCACTTAGTTAGAATGTTAGTGAATGAATTATAGTGCACGAACCGCAAGGTTTTTTGGGAGTGTGGTTTGACACGGTTTGAGAAATTTTCAAACTGTGTGGTTTGCGGTTTGCAATTTTTTTAGTTCAGTTAAAATTGAACGGGCCAAGTAGTGTATTAGTAAGAAAATTAAAAATATCTAATAATTAAAAAATTAAAAATATATGCTTGCTTGACCATGAATTATATTGTAGATTTTTGTGTTATTTTTATATTATTATGGACATGTGATTATGTCGTAAATTTTAAACTTTTAAGTTTATAATTTTTATTAAATTGTAATTTATTTTACTTTTAAATTCAAAGATATTATAAAAATTTAAAAATTATGATTTTATACATTTATTTTTATGTTTTAATTAAAAAATTACAAGTTAGTAGAGGAAACACTAAATGAAGTAATAAAAAAACACTAAATCATGGAAATTGCACAGAACTAAGCACCGCAAAATGCGGTGCAATTTGGTGTGGTTTGTGCACACTAAACTAAACGACACAGCTTAGTTTAATGTTAAATCATACATATAATTTCATGTATTAAATCTCCTTTAAACCGTTCAAACCGCAATATGCACACCCTAGAAAACATCTCCTTTGCATGTTGAGGTCCACAAATATAACATTTGTTGCATCCGGATAAAAAGTAGAACAAATCTATTATTATTAATTATGATAAAGAGGTACAACCCCCCCCCCCCCCCCCCCCCACCACCAAAAGAGTGCGCCCCAGTCTCTCCCTTTCTTCCTTCTTCTCCATTCCGCTTCCTGTGCTTCGTGCGGCCGGCGTCTGATATGTATATAGATATATATTATATACGCGGCAGCCGTCCATCTCTCCCTTAATCTCTCTCGGCTTCTTCCATATAAATATATATGCGATATATATATATATAAAGGGATATGGTGGGCGTTGAAGCCAGTGCGTCCGAGGGCTTGTTCTTCTTCTTTATTTGCCTTGATGCCATCTGTGTATATACATATATATGATATATTATATGTAGTGTGTGTGGTTGGGCGTTATGTGATTGAAGGAGGAGATTGCAAGGCGCTGCAATCACACGGCTCTCTCTCGTACGCAGTTTCTTGGAGAAGCGTTGATGGACGGAAGCGTCGCGGGAAATTAAAACCCAGAAAATGGACAGTGGTGTAGATCCGGCGAAGGAGTTCGTCGTGGCCATTGCAAAAGACCAACACGGGCAGCCAGTGACCAGCATCTCCAGTGCGGCAAGAGTTGCCGTCGGCCGGCAACGGGCTGTTGCAGGCAACTAGCGGCGGTCTTCGTTCGTTATCCAACAGTTTCAGCTGCTGTGACGGCAAGAGTTGCCAGCGGTGACAGCGATTGTGGTTTCCGACAAGCCTCCGTTATATCCCTCTTAAGGTTCATGAGATGAGTAGCCCTTTGGAAGAACGATCCCAGCTTCTATTCACCTTCGTATGGTCCTACCAGGAGTCCAATTAAGGCCGTCTAGGCACTCTAGGGGTGGACTAACTTGATCCCCTACCCTCGTGGGGATGGTTTGGTTAACAAAGAGCAGGTACCGAAGCTGGTACGTGAGCTCAACAAGGAGACCGAAATGTTCGAGTCAAACGCGCAACATAAGCAACCAACATGTTCTTTTGAGTTTAAGGTAAAAATTATTATTTATTGCATTTTCATATTGTATAGCTGCATATGACTGTGTATCATTGTGTATTGCAAGAAACAAGATGTTTTCACTACTTATTTATTTGATTTTTGAAAAAAAAATTAAAAAATGAGTTTGTCTTCTTACATCTATTGCTAAGTATTAAGGTGTGCAATCGTTATATCCTTTCAACTTGGTATCACCATCAATTCATAACTCCGATTGCTTGGTGTTGTTGTCAATTTACAAATACAAATTGTAAGTTGAGCCACCACTAGTTTACAAATATGAATTGACGTTTTCATACTCACCTGCTTAGTGCTGTCATTTCCATGCAACACAAATTGATTCAGAGCTCTAATTACTTGGTGCCGCTATCGATTCAGCTTAAAGGGGCATGTTATTACTTTGTCTATTTCTTTTTTTTATCTGTTTCTTGGTTTGATATCTGTGCACCGCTAATTCTTGTCTATTTCTTCATTGATACACATATTTATCTATTTCTTTTTCGTCTACTTTCATTAATTTGATTATTGTTAGTTTCTTTAATTTAAAAGTGAATTATTGTTGATTTTATCAAAGAGCTCATCGATGAACTTATTTTGAAATAGGTACACCTGTAATATTCTAGTATTTTGAGAATAATAATAATTAATTTTGTATTTAAAATATTTTTTGACATCAATTAGAAATTATAATTGAGAAAACTAATGGGTTTAGAGTTAGTAGGCTAACTTGAAAAATGAAATGTTAAGTAAATGGGCTTAGAGTTAGTAGGTTAAGTTAAAAAAAAAAAAGAAAGAAATGTTAAGTAAATAAGCTTAGAATTAGTAGGCTAAATTGAAAAGAAAAAAAAAGGGTAAGAAAATTGGCTTATAATTAGTGGGTTAAGTTGAGAAATGAAAGGCTAAGTAAGTGGGCTTAGAGTTAGTAGAATGGGCTTAAATTTATGTACTAAATGAAAGAATAGTCCATTCAAAATAAGATTTAGTTGAAAAATAATTAAAGTAAAAAATAATTAAAGATAGTGGGTAAAATAATGGAGAAATGTGGAGACAAAGTAGAGTGTGGACAAATAATCAAAGATAATTGGTGAATTAATAGAGAATGTGAGAGACAAAATATGATGTGGACAAATAATCAAAGATAAATGATGAATTAATGGAGAAATGTGAGAGACAAAGTAGAGTCTGGCCAAATAATCAAAGATAATGGGTGAATTAATAGAGAAATGTGAAAGATAAATTAGTGTATGAACAAATAATTAAAGATTATAAGTAAGATTTAGTGAAAAATAATTTTTTAAAAAATGATAAAATAATAAAAAATAGTGGATTACTACAATTATACTAAACTTAATTCAACCTATATAAATAGAGGAAACTTGAAAGGTTTGAGGACTTAAATTAGAAAGAGAAAAGTTGTAAGAAAGAAGGATTTGAGAGTAAGAGAGAGATTTGAGAAAGAGAAATAAAAAATATAGAGAAAAATACCAAAAATTTCTAGAAATATCCTATAGGTTGAGTTTAATAGTTCGTGTGAAAATTTGTGGCAAAAAGTGTTGTTGGATACGTAAACCGAGACTTCATCGCAGTATAGAAGAATACCGAATCACTCCGCGGGAAGGTAAGTTATCTTCAAACATTTCTTTAAAAATTCCAGAAATATTAGAATCATATTCTAGAATTTTTGATGGTGAAATTGGAAGAGAAATGCATGATTAGTATTTATTATGGATTTTTGAGGCAATAGATGCTTGAAAATCAAAGGGAAAATGAGAAATAAATAGAACATGGATTTTATAATTATGAGAAAATTTCTAGGGCTTAAGAATATTGTTTTAGGAATTATTGTGAAGAGAAATTAAGAAAATTTTATTAGAAAATATTTATTTCATAATCTTGAGGAAATAATAGGAGGAAATTGGAGAAATTAGAAAAATTAGAGAAAAATTAGAAATCTGATTTTCTTAAGTAATTATGATGCCAGGGTACCTCAAGGTTCATAATTGAGTATAATTGGAAGTCCGATGCAAATTTTGAAGCAAAATTACGCTAGGGGCAAAAATTATCTTTTTACAAGGTAAGTGGTACTTCCCAACTATGTTTAGTTTTATGAAAAGGGTTGGTTCGTAAGTGATTTTCCCAAAACCCAATTTTATGTAAATGGTTTTATCATGTTGTCATGTCTTGATGTGAATATGTTCATATAGATTGCATTTACATGTATTGATGATGAGATATGCATATGAACACGACGATATTATTGGTCCTGAATCGCATAAGGGTTTGAGAGTACGGGCCAGGACCGCTGCTCTACCAAGAGTGCACCTATACACCTCGACCTGGTAAGGAGACTGTGAAAATGGGGTGTAGCAATAAGGTACGATCGGCTCAAACCAAAAGAATAGAAAAGGACATTTTGCATTTTACATTTATGCACGGAATATGTTTATTGTTCACTTACTTAGATGATTTATCATCTAATTTGAGTTTTATCCTTGGAATATTCAAAAGTTCAAGATGGAGATTGTAGCAGAAATGAGGATGAATGAGGCATGAAATGGCACTTAGCAAAGTGCATGATGAATTGTATGATGAGTTGAATGTATGTTATGTAGCCCATGAGTTTAAGTTCTGCCACTTTGAAATTCTGAACGTTTGAAAAATGATGATGTAAAACTCTATTTAGGGTTAATGTTAGTTGAAAACTTATGTTATGTATTAAGTCATGTTGAGAAATTTATGTTCTTGTGATGTAAGCACTGAATTATGATTAATGTTATGATGTTATGTTCGATTCTAGTTTCCGCATTTGATATTTATGATGATTCTCCTTAGAGATAAATGAATTGAGCTTTTGGGATTTATTTAAAGAGTGATATGATTTAGCAATAGTTTTAAGAAAAAAAAAATTATCCCAAAATTGTCCTGCGATTTAACGCACTCGGGAAACGGGGCGTTACAACACCCGTAGATGTATTACATTCATAAGGAATAGTGTTGTAATAATCATGTTATTAAGCAATATTAATTTATTTTTTTATAAAATTATATCATTATAAACATATATTTACATACATTAAAATTAAAAGATATTTTTAATTATTTCTAAAATCTTACAATTTTATTATTCAATTTTATGATTTGATTTCATGGATCTTCCTTCAATCCCACTATAAAATCTCGAATTTAACAACCTTTGGTGACTGCTAGTTCACAAATATGAATTGACGTTTTCATACTCACCCGCTCAATGCTGTCATTTGCGTGTAACACAAATTGATTCAAAGCTTTTGATTACTTGGTGCCGCTGTCGATTCAGCTTAAAGGGGCATGTTATTACTTTGTCTATTTCTTTTTTTGTCTATTTCTTCATTGATTCACATATTTATCTATTTCTTCTTCGTCTACTTTCATTAATTTGATTATTGTTAGTTTCTAGAATTTAAAAGTGGATTATTGTTGATTTTATCAAAGAGCTCATAGATGAACTTATTTTGAAACAAGTACACTCGTGTATGTATTTCATTCGTAAGGAATAAGGTTGTAATAATCATGCTATTAAGTAATTTTAATTTATTTTTTTATAAAATTATATCATTATAAACATATATTTTCATACATTAAAATTAAAATATATTTTTAATTATCTCTAAAATTTTACAATTTTATTATTCAAGTTTATGATTCGATTTTATGGATCTTCCTTCAATTCCACTGTAAAATCTCGAATTTAACAACATTTGCTTGCCATCTTCGACCATATCCAACTCTCTAGGTCGCCATCTTCGTCCTCCTGCGTCCAGATCTACCTTTCTACATCACTATCTTCGCCTCTATCCTTCTCCACTTAAGTCGTCATCGTCCTATCTGCTTGCATCGTTGTTTGCCCTTTGTTTGGTATACTCTCTTTCTTTCCTTCTCTATTATTCAATCATAGTTAAATTTATGCATTTGGTGCTCTATTATTCATGTTGTTCTTCACTGATATGTTTGTTCAACATTATGGTTTATAATCTAGTATTTATGTTATTGTGAGTTGGTGATCTATAATTTTTTCAGAATTCATTATTGATTGTTGTTGTTGATGATGATGATGATCTATATAATTTATGATGTAGATTTTAATCGCACTAATAATATATTTATTCTCAAATACCACCTAATTCATTAATTAATTACTCACTTTTTCCTTTTAGCATACACATAAAATTGTTTATAATTATTTACATTAAAAATAAAAAATATCTAAAAATCAATTCTATTAAACATGCAAACGCGGTATTAATTATTTACATGAAGAGGTTGATCCCTTTTCCATGGGGAGAAAATATAATCTTCCCTAATAGAGATAATTCTTGGGATATTGAAAGATATCATTGATTGACTTAATCTTCTTCTTTATCTCTTTCCAGTTCAAAATCATAATAAAGATTATAAAGATAAGCGGAGCTCCTAAGTCTTGACACGTGGCGATTGCATATTGGTCTTTACTAGCACACATGGCTCCGAGTTAATGGTAACCTCCCAAAGGTAGTACAGTAAAATTGTCCCTCTGTAAATATTCCCTCATCACTTAGTATCTGGTGATTGACATCACAAATGATAATACTCAAATAAAACGGTACTTTAAACTATGAGTATGTTTATGCAATCTAAGTGATTATTTTGGTAAGTATATTGGGGTTATTGGTACAACTATTAATCTTAGAATCTTAAAACCAACATAATCTTTAGAGAATTTGGATGGTTGTAGAATATGATTTTGAAGAAGATCTCCTCGATATTTTTATTTTAGTGTTAGGAGAAATATATATATATATATTTATATTTATTGATTGTTTTGATCTTTAAATTTAATTTTTTAATATAAAACTTGGAATATGCCCTAACTTAACATGGTAGACGTGTTTTAGTTTTTTTTTTAATAAAATTCTTATTTATTTAAAAGAATTATAATAAATTCATGAAAAATTTTGGCAGTAAACGAAAGTTTAGTTCGTTTAAAATTTTATTTAAAATATAAAAATTAAATTATAATCAAATATCACACAATAAATTTTTATTTTTTAATTTATACGTGCATAACGTGGACGAAAATTTTAATTTATTTATATTTATATTTATAAAACTTTATTTATTTCTTGCTACCTAATGTCTGTGTATATATTATGTATGTATATATTCCTTGCTGACACTTGAAGATTACTTGTCATTTTCCCTCTCCACCATATGATTGTAAGTACCAACTTTTGCCTTTCCTTTTCCTTTGGATTGGATGTGACCTTTGAATAGGTCTGGCCAGTGATAGTGATAGTGATAGGATAGGTAAGTGTAAATAATAATTTATCGATTGATATTTTACGGATATAATTTATTTTTTATTTTTTTGATAAAATTTGAATGAAAAGAATATTAGTATTGTGGTAAAATTGTTTGAAAAATTAGTTTTATTTAAAGACAACGAGATTAAGTCTTGTTAACGTAATAAATTTTTATTGGGTAAATAGCAAACAAAATTTTAATCTTCTCGTGAGTTTATAAATTATCTAAATATTTTAATTTTAGTAATTATATTTCAATGGACTCAATTGTATATAATTATCTAAATATTTATAAAATTAATTTAAATAAGCGTATTCATGACTTGACATTTTAAATATATAATAATAATATTATCATATAAAAAATATAAAAGTAAAAGATAAAAATATAAAATAATTTCCCGCCAATTGCCCACCTTTTCTTTTTTATTCCAAAACAATGACATATAAAATAGAGCAGTGGGGTCCACAAGCACATATGGTTTCTGTCGGCGCGACAGGAAAGCAAGCAAACAGGCAAATATTCGTGGAAACATTCGACGCGTCTAGAAGATCGATTAGCCGTTGGGTTGTCTGCAGTGCGAACGAAGCTAGGCCGGAGTGGATGGGTAAAGCGATCTTCCAGCTCCAAACCGTAACCGATACATTTTCCCGGGAAAGGAAACGAAGGAAAATCCACAAGCAACGTAGAAAATTGAGATTGAGCAGAGCGTTAGACAGTCTGTCTTTGTCAACTAGTAGGTCGTCACCGTCAGAACCCAACTCATAAATCAAAAGAAATAGAAAATTTGGGCAATCCAACACCGCCCCCCCCCCCCCCCCCCCCCCCCACATGATCCGTTGTTGGGCGCTTCTTGGATCGAAACCCACATGCCATTGATGCCAAAGTTCCACGCTACTTCTTTTTCCAGATCCCTGTGAGGATTGTTAATCTGAATCTCTATCGCCATTGTTGAGTTGGGAAAGCGGCGAATTGGAAGATGAGTATGTACGGGGATCCGTGGGGAGGGGCGCTGGAGATAAACGCGGAGGATTCCGGCAAGGAAGACGACCGGAGCGAGTACGACCGGGCGGCGCTATCGCGGCCGCTGGGCGAGACGCAGCAGAGCTGGCTGCTGGGCCCGGCGGAGCAGAAGAAGAAGAAGTACGTGGATCTGGGCTGCATCATAGTGAGCCGGAAGATCTTCGTCTGGACGCTGGGCACCGCCCTCGCTGCCGGATTGTTGACCGGATTCATCATCCTCATCGTCAAGACCGTGCACGCCCACCGCCACCACCACCAGCAGGAGGACAACTACACAGCTGCACTGCACAAGGCCCTCATGTTCTTCAATGCCCAGCGATGTAAGTAAAATGTACATGTGCTGTGTTTTTATGTGTTAGATAGCTCCTCGGATTTAAGTGTAGAACGCAATCTGATTGTGAAACAGGGTATGTCGATAGATATAGGAGACCTAATCCGCTTGTAAACGGGCACCCCTAGTTCAATTAGTAAATTATCCCACTAAGGTATGATTGAGGCCGATCCAAGTTAAATTGTTTGTGTCTTCTTTTCTCTTAATTTCTATATGGGATGTGAGTGACCCGATCGTAACCTTACACGTGATGTGTTGATTCTATGCATTCAGATAACAGTTTTTCTGACTGATGATTATGTGTTAGTTATTAGCATTTCATCTTCAAGCTTACAAGTTAAAAGTTATTGTCCGTTGACTTGTTTAGGAATTTGTTTACTACAAGTTAAACTTGTTACTCTGTTCTTATTTCTGTCTAAATTTAGATTTGGGTATGTATTTGTATTTCTGCATATACACACATGATCTGGCTTTCATATAATGAACACTAGAGATTTGTTTTCTCTTGTTTGATTCCTTTGAATTTCATATTCAAAGTTGCACTCAAATCTATTCATTAAGAAGAATCAGTTCAATACGTTCTTTCTTATGTGGCCATAGGTGCTATACTGGATAGAAATTCAAGAATCCATCTATGTGATGTAGGAAAAGGATACAAAATGGTGGAAAATGTAGAAATCTTTCTTCTTTTTCATTGGATTATTTTGTTCACGATGATTTGCCATTGCTAAGAGGGGGGAACAAGCAAACTTGGAGAGAAGTGGCTTTGAAACACTATTTGGGGTATTTGTAGCAATTGGATTGTCGTCGTTGTCTTAATCAAGGGCAAGACCAAAGACAACAACTAGCCAATCATTTTAACTATCCATGTAGAAGATAGATGAGACAGCAGCCTGAAGTTTTGAAGAATGATTCTTACAGCTATTTATGCACACTTGATTCCATTCCTTCATCTATTAGCTTGGTGTTTTTTGCGTATAACCATTTGATTCTTATCCTTAAATGCTTAAAATTGCAGCTGGAAAGCTCCCAAAGCACAATAATGTCTCTTGGAGAGGAAACTCTTGTATGGATGATGGGAAGGGTGATTCGTCATCTGTAATTACGGATCTTGTGGGTGGCTATTATGATGCCGGGGATGCAATCAAGTTCAACTTCCCTGCATCTTTTGCCATGACCATGTTAAGTTGGAGCGTAATTGAATACAGCGCAAAATATGAAGCTGCTGGAGAACTCAAGCATGTTAAGGAAATTATCAAGTGGGGGGCTGATTACTTTCTCAAAACCTTCAATTCCTCAGCTGATATCATAGACCGGGTGGCTGCACAGGTAAATTTCTGCATGGTTTATGCCATATTTCAGAGCTCTAAAATAATTTATCGGTTTCCTTTGTTCTCTTTTCTACTGTTACATGAATAAATTTACATATTACTCGCCTGCAATCCTTTTGAGTAGATTTTCATGTTTATTTTTGCAGTGCTTGTTGCTAAATGGCATGATTCTAGTGCATACTAGGGTTGTTATTTTTGCAACCTTTAGTACATGCAGCCTGATCTTCCTCGTTCATTTCCCTATTTGTGTGACAGGTTGGGGTGGGGGATACCTCTGGAGGGCCGAGTCCTAACGACCACTACTGTTGGATGCGCCCTGAAGACATTGACTACAAGCGGCCTGTATTTGAATGCACTAGTTGCTCAGACCTTGCTGCAGAGATGGCTGCTGCTTTAGCCTCTGCGTCGATTGTTTTCAAAGATAACAAGGCCTACTCGCAGAAACTTGTCCACGGTGCAAGCACCCTTTTTAAGTTTTCCAGGGAGCAGCGTGGCCGATACAGTGCAGGCACTGCAGATGCTGCAATTTTCTACAATTCTAGTAGTTACTGGGATGAGTTTGTCTGGGGTGCCGCTTGGATTTATTATGCTACTGGTAACTCATCCTATCTTCAGCTTGCTACTAGTCCCGGCATTGCCAAACATGCAGGTGCCTTCTGGGGAGGCCCCGATTATGGTGTTCTTAGCTGGGACAACAAGCTTGTTGGAGCTCAAGTAAGTTGAGATTCTTATTATAATTCATTGATTGCAACACATAATTTCATTTTAGAAGTTGCGCTAATGACCTATTTTGAAGGGTGAGATTGAAGACATCACTAAATTAGAAGCTCCCCCCCCCCGCCCCCCCCCCCCCCCCACACACACACATTCACAAGATGATCTTGGATCTTTCTTGCATTTTCTACTTTTTATAAGAATCTCTTAAAATGGATCCATCTTATTTGCGATTTCTTCTCCTTCACATTCATCCCGCTTTTTTCTTTTTCCTCCCTCTGCATTGGTTTGTTTCTATCAGTCGTGAATCATGATCTTTTTATATGTCAATGGCCTTACTAAAATTTCCATTCTGATTTTCATCAATCAATGAACACTAGGATTGTAAGTTTGAGAGGACTAATTGCTATTGCCTTCTGATATTAATGTGTTTAGGTGCTTTTGAGCCGTTTGAGATTGTTCTTGAGCCCTGGCTATCCATATGAAGAAATTCTAAGGACATTCCATAACCAGACCAGCATAGTTATGTGTTCATACCTGCCATATTTTAAGAGCTTTAACAGAACAAAAGGTATGCCGATTCATCGACCTCATTTCATAGGTGTGGGATTTAGCGTTTAGGGTTTAGTTAGGTGTAATTTCAATGGGTTCTCAATCAAACACCCGGTGGCGTTTTGCAGGAGGCTTGATTCAATTAAACCATGGCAACCCTCAGCCTCTTCAATATGTTGTCAATGCAGCCTTCTTGGCTACTCTTTACGCTGATTATCTCGCTACTGCCGACACCCCTGGATGGTACTGCGGGCCTAATTTTTTCTCGACAGACGAGCTGCGCAAATTTGCAGAGAAACAGGTTTCTAATGCTCCACCCCAGTTCCTTTCTTTTGCATCAATGGATGGCAACCGACATATCATGTGGATTTCTTTGTTTACGCGTTCTTCTTTATGTGCGACTTAGGTAGCTAGCACTCTGTTGCTTTGCAGATTGACTACATCCTTGGCAAAAATCCCAGAGGGATGAGTTATGTTGTGGGCTTTGGCAATCGCTATCCCAAACACGTCCACCATCGCGGCGCATCGATCCCCAAGAACAGGATCAGGTATGACTGCAAAGGAGGATGGAAATGGAGAGACACCTCCAAACCCAACCCAAACACAATTGTTGGAGCCATGGTTGCGGGCCCTGACAGGCGCGATGGTTTCCACGATGTGCGTACTAACTACAACTACACAGAGCCTACTCTTGCAGGCAATGCCGGCTTAGTTGCTGCTCTGGTGGCTCTTTCCGGTGACAAGTCTGCCGGGATTGACAAGAACACCATCTTCTCTGCAGTTCCTCCAATGTTTCCCACTCCCCCGCCGCCACCGGCCCCTTGGAAACCATAAGAGATGCCAATGCCAATGCCGCCTGCTGTCAGCATCGTTTTCTCCTCGACGTGTGACACCACCTGGTTAGATGATTTTGCTGAAAACAGTAGTCTTTTGGGCTTTCTTCAACATTGCTATAGTGAAAGTAATACAAAGAATGAGAGAAACACAGTGATCATAAGCTCTAAAGATGGCCGGCCGGGCTGAGCTAAAGAATGAGAGAGTATAGCTGCAAGTTTGAGCTTGTTTTTTCATTTGTAATCTGTGATATATATATATATAGCATGTATCTACACAGATCGATCATGTACTCTTTCAGGTACTTTAATTTGCAATTTGTTCGAAATAAAAAGCTTCACCTTTTGCCCAATGATGGGTAACCTTTCCTTTCCCTGATATGCATGTAGAACGTCTAACTGGCTACCACCATCTATGTAGAATGAGTCAGGCAGGCTATTTGTACAAAAAGGTGGATTACAGAATCATTTAGAGTATAATGAAATATCTATTTTGCTCCCTACAATAAATGACCCAAATGACCAATTTTGCCCCTGTAATACCATCTCTCTCTTCCTTTATCTCTCTCTTACTCTCCCTCTCACACCATCGGCCCTTGCAGCAAGGCGACAAGGCAAGAGCAGGCGAGGCGGCTCAAGCGAAAAACGGCGACAGGTGGTCGGTTACAGTAGCGGCGGGTGGTCGATTGATGTCAAAATATTGCGATATATCACTCCTGTAAAGCATTCTGTAAGAATGCTTCTGTACAAATAGCATTTTCCATGTAGCATTTATGACTTCATTGGATTGTGGGGGTGCGGGGATGGGGAATTATGGATAAGTCTTTTAAGGCAGTTTTTTTCTATAAATTGTTATTATTTTTTTTATAATTTCTCTAGATAATATTTATTAATCAATATATAGATCGAAAAAATTAAGATCGAATAATATTTTAAACTTTTGTCATTTTCAATAAATTTGTTAAACTTATCTGATGACCTTTAAGAAAAAAGTCACGTGACTTATTATTTGAATTTTTTTTTTATATGCATATCTCTCTCTCCTCTCAATATAAACATATTTTGGTTCTCACATATAACAAAAAATGACGTTTGTGTCTTGCAGTACATTTAAAAAAAAATTAACAAACAGTTTGATACAAATATTAAAATACTTTTCAGGTTATTTAATCATTTTTATGTCTTGTTCTGAAAAGTATTATAATTTTATTTTAATTATTTTAACAAACGCTACCTTAGCGATAAGAGAACGAGTAGTCAGGTGTGTCAAGAATTTATGTGTTTGAGAGTTCTAAACAATTATATTGTTTCAATTTGTTCACAGTAAACATTATTAGGTATGTAAATCATATGTTATGATCAAACCAGATATATCCTATGTTTTGTTTTTATTTTTGTGCTCGATTTCACATTGTTTTCCGTGACAAGTTGTTTAGCCATGTTGTAGATTATCTTTGATATACAATTTTTTCTGTTTTTTGAGAGGGCTTGTAAGTGATTTTTTTTTTTTTTGGATTTATGTAACTATATCCTTATTTTGCAAATAAATTGTTTTTATAACTCAAACTCTAAATGCTCTAGTCATGTATGAGCATCTGACCTGCATATTTACACACTTTTAATTTATGAATTGGTCCCCCGATGTATCTATATTGAAAATATCCATTATTTTAAAAACTATATTGAATTCATTGGTCAAATCATTTGAGCGAGTAAGCAACCAAATATTCAATCTGATTAATTGTGAATCATTAACAAAAAGATTAATAAATTTTTTATATAAGTTTAAGGTGATTTTTAAGGCATAGACTAAGACTACTATAGTTTATGCCTTGGACAGTCAAAATATAAGGGGCATAAGAAAATGACATACTTGAAGAGATTGATCACTTAGCAAGACACATTAATAGGTTGATGGTGTGTGTCAAAAGGATGTGGACGTCGGCAATAAATACGTGATCGCCGATCAAGTGATGATGCTGCTCAACTTAAGTGTTCATGTTGCAGGACGATGAGAGGAAGAGAGAGACAATTGACTTTTGTTTAATAGTTGAGATGAATGAACTGAATTTTTTTTTATTTGATATATTGGTTCAATTTAAAATATTTTAAGTTTATGCCCGTGTATAGATTGAACATGGCAACAATATTCGTATCTCATTTAAATTAATAAGATGATGTTATAATAATTAAAAAAATTGAAATAGAAGGAGTTTAATCCGAAATACGTGATTACAAAATTAAAGTACGACTAATATTTTATTTAAAAACCTTGGGAAATCAAACTAAGAGCAGATAGTGTAATTTCCTTAAACCTGTGGCCGGTACGTATAATTTTGGTATAATTAAGAGAAGAAAGTGTAATTCGTCGATTTTATATTTCGAAGACTTTTAAGAGCGGTCTGGAGCCAAAAGAAAAACCCTTGGGACCGTCGAGAGCGTTCTCAAATGTCACAATTCCTCCCGCCGCTTTGCTTCACCGCCTCTCCGGCGGGTCTCCGCCGCCTTCTTGTTCTTCTTTGATCTCATTAACAGAGTCGTAACCGTGTTCAATTGGAGAAGAATAGCTAGTAGTAGTAGTAGAAGCAGAAGCAGGCGAGAAAATGGGAAGCAGGTCACTACTGGTTGGGATGGAGGTCCCGATCCTCGGCAGTGACTCCGTCAAGTGGTTCGAAGTCTCCGTCCCTTCCCCGTCGCCGCCGTTGTCCGCCGCTGCTAACGGTTCTCCTTCAGCTCTACCGCCACCGTCCGCCGATGCTGCTTCCTGCGCCATTATTGGGGACCCTCCCCACTATCTTATTTGGTACTTCTCCTTCTTATCTTTTCCGCACACATGCCGAGAGCACGTAGTTGGAAAGAGTTTCCACTCTACACTAGCTATGCTTTCGAGAAGCAAAAACCTTCTGAAGCAGCAATTCTACTGCAATGTAGTTCTGGAGACAGGGTATTAGGTTTCCGAGTTTTATCCGTTAATATATTCACCTGATTGAGGCTGTACTTTAACTATAGAGAAAAAGTTGCCTGGTGAATTATGCTGGTTTATGTTAGGGCTGCAACTGAACAGATATGTCTGTGGGCGACTTGAAGCTCGGCTGAATGTTGGCTTGTTTGCGACGAGTTATTTAATTAAATAAACCAGTTTGAGCTTGGTTTTTATGCTAGATTTTAAACGAACTGAGATTGAGCTTGAGGGTGCTCAATTCATTTGGGATCGCGAACAATCTTGTTTAAGTGCTCGATTGTTCATTTGTGGCTCGTTCCGAAATTGTGTGTGTTTTTTACAATCTCGTTTATGTCTCGTTCCAAAATAGAGGGTTCACCACCTTAAGGAGCTTTAATGTTATCCATTGGAAAATGAAAAAAAGGAAGTTTCATCCTTTTACCATCGCAAGGTAAGAGGAAAAAGAATATATCAATAACCATCTGTAAGATGTTTGAGTTAATGAATTTTCCCATTTGATTGGCCATGAACTTGTTATATTCTGCAATAGGTCATTTATTCATTTTACTTCCTTTGTTCAAATTTATCTTCTTCAAGGTAGTTGATAAACTAGTTTACAATGGTGTCATTAACTTGCTGGCCATTGTTTAAACTTTTATCATTTTTTATTCACAATTTTGCTGTTCAGGTTTAATGAGCAAGCAAAGTTTGCAAACTAACTTTGAAGGAGCAAACTCTCTTGTGACCCCCATGCCCTTATCCGTTTGGTTCGTAATTTTTTTTGCTCCCTTTCTTCTACCTTTTAATGCTGCCTATGTATGGGGCATGTCCTTGTTACAATCTGATTAGCTTTCTTTGGGTCTTTCTCCATTCATTTCATTATTCTTTTCCAAGTAGGCATGCAAGATATATAATCATGGGATGCAGGTTGCGTGCATTTGGCTCTGACAAGGTTATAATTATTGGCAATTTGTCAAGTGGGTTATGGTCTATGTCCCTTTTTTTGTTGCCATGCTGTCATTTGCTAATAATTCTACCTTACCATCTTTTTTCCCCCTCTTGCCAATGATCCCAACTCTTCTCACCATTGGAGATACTCTTAAATTTCACTTTGCATTGGGGATACTCTTGATTCTCCAATGGAAAAATGGCTAGGGAACTCATCCAATTTGACAGTAATTTGAGGCTTGTGCACTTGTGTGTTACAGGAGAATTCAGAAGGATCGCCCAAATGCTCTTGAGATAAATGAACTCTGTGGTTATAAAGAATTTCCAAAGATCGGATTGCGAATCATCTTCCAGGATGCACTCTATCCATTTGCTTTAATCTGCAAGGATGAGGTTTATCCATTCTTTCTCTGTCTCCTCTTCCCTCCCCCTATATGTTCATATCTCTTTATTTATTTTTTTATAAGTAGAGCACAACAGACATTAAGAGCATATTTTTAGGTGAATTCTGGTAGAGCCTCTTATGACTTAATAATCTTCCCTCTTAAATGCAGACCAGTTGTGCATCCGGGAATCCATACTTGGTTTACGCATTAACTATCTCAGGAGTTGCTTACCTGTTCAAACTCAAAGAAATTTATAGTTATGCATCTTGCTCTGTTTTCCCGCTAAATGAGATTGTAGAATTAAATATTCAAAATTATCTGCACAATGGAGCAATAACAGCTGTAGCAGCAGCAGCAGGCTGTCTAGTAACTGGGAGAAATGATGGGTCCGTTGGTTGTTTTCAACTTGGCATACTTGACCCTAGTGCTCCAGGTGACTACTGTTTTTGATTTTTGAACATATCTACAACTATTGCTACTTGCTCATTAATAATTTGGTGCCTTTCTCTTACTTTATTTGGATAAATTTTATGACTTTATGGGTTCTCTTACCTTTTCATTTGGTGGAGTATGGAAGGACCTGGATATTGGATTTATGATTTTTTATCACAACATTTCTATTGGTTTCTATCTGAGTGAAGCTGCTTTTCTGCTGATATTTTAAACCCTATGTTGAGGATATTTTAGGTTTCTATGATCATGCTTGAGTATTCCTCACATTTTACCTGGTGAAACTTGCAGGTTTTGTGTATGAGCTGAGAGATGATGCAGGTTTAGGTCGCTTATGGGGTTTAATGTCAAGGTGCTTTCTTTTGCTTCCAGATTTCAATTTATTCCAAAAGCTGTCACAAAGCATCTTTTCTTGTCCTCCATAATCTCATTATACTCAATTTGTTCTATAAGAGGGTGGGGAGAGATATGGAGCAGTTTAAGGTTTCATACTATATACTCACTAATCTGTTGTCGCTGAAGTTGAAAGTTTTCTGTTTGTTAATTTTACTTCAAAAGAATAAATTTTGAAATGTTGGTTTTCCTTGTGAACATGTGGCAGCATTTTCCAGTTCTTTGGGGTATATAGAACGTTGGCATTGGTACTTTTTGATTTGTTCATGGAGAGTTCCTTAGAGGAGTTTGATTTTAAGCAATCAAAGGAGTGTGCTTGATTTTTGCCCAAAGGAGTTGGAATGATTGCTCAGGGAGCACTAAGTTGGAGAAGCTGAGAGGAGCATGGTTGAGATACTCTTTGCTCAAGCGTCCAGGTAGCCTACAATGGAGTTCTTGCTTTGATGAAGTAACTTGCTTATAGGTGCATTATTGGTTTACTCATGGAGTGTTCTTTGGAGGAATATGGTTTTAAGTTACACAGAGGAGTGTGCCTGAATTTGCTGAAGGGAGTAAGGGTGATTTCTCAGGGAGCACCAAGTTGGAGAAACTTAGAGGAGCATGGTAGAGGTACTGCTCGCACAAAGTAGTTGACAAGACCAAGGTTCTTAAAATCGAGATTCTAAGTGGGATCGTAAGAGGGTCCATAAAATCGGACTGTAAAATCAAATCGTAAAATCATAAGATTTTATGAAAAATTTAAAAATTCCCTTTAATTTATGTAAATATATGTTTATAATCACATAGTCTTTATTATAAATGAAATACATGTACTTATTTCAAAATTACTTCATCTATCAATTTCAAAAATACTAAATAATATGAAATTTTTAAATATTAAATCCATCATTTATCATCAATTTATCATTCATCCATCCATAATCAAAATTTCAAACAACAAGCATTACCATCATCATCAACAAATATTGTTAAAAATAAATAAAAATACTAAGTCATAAAAACAACAAATATTGTTAAACTTCTACATTATGTCATTACATTAATTAAGTTATCAATACCAAAGAGGTATATTTGTTTCTTGCTAATCATCAATCCTAATATAAAATTAGACCCACCCATGATCTAATTGTGACATATTTAAGATTAATTATTCGAATCTGCACCTACTTGTACGTGTAGATAATAACATCACAAATGAGAATGTACACATAGGCACAACCGCACAGCACACTCACTCACTCAGTACATCAATTGAATGCAACACAAAGCTCGGCACAATGCACACACAACAATTGATTATCGAACTTAGTCACTCTCACTCATGACTGACTCATATACTTGGGTTGGGTTTGATTCTTCAAACTTTCAAGGTGAATGGATGAAGAAGAAACGCCGAAACAAGATCGACAATGATAGGGTTTGCAGAAGGACACAGCAAGTAGACACAACGAGCACACAGACACAACATCGTTTAGGGTTTGTAGAAGAACAAAAATGGGAGATTGACAATGATTGTGTGTGTATATGTATATATATGTTGGTTAAAGATGAAAATATTTTGTCTCTAACCTCAAAATTGTGGGCCGGAATAAACTCGGTAATCTCGTGAATCGGGTCCGATTCTATAAAAACCCGATTCTACAAGCAACTTGACTTGTTTTATGCCTCATGACTCATAAACTCATAAAATTGTACGAGTTAACTCGCAATTTTAACAACAATGGACAAAACTCTATTAACCTTTGTGTTATGGAGTTGTTGCCTCAGTTGACTTCTGCATGGAAGACTGGCTTTTGTGGAGTACAGCAACTTGGGTGTGGAGTTGAGTATCATGTTTGAGTTTAGGTTAGAGATTGACTTGAAGACTTTGGTTTCTGGAGGCCACCAGGACAAAGTTGTTTTTTTCCTGTAAAAAAGATGTTAACTTGTTACATGTGGGCACAAGCTTTGTTACAATGTTGCTTGTGTCCTCCATTAATGAGGACGTTGATGGTTTAACTATAGGGAATGTCGTAGGTTGATGTTTGTGATGAGCTGCATAGGCTTGGTGGAGGTAGAGTTCTTAGGTTAGTTGTGTGCTTGGGGGCTGTTGAATGTTGGAAGCTGGTGTCAGCTGTATGCTTGGTGGTTTCTTCTTTTTTCTTTTCTTTTCTTTTTTTTTAAAAGATCTTAGCCTTGGAGGAGGTTGGGGGTTATTGATAATTTTGATATTTAGTTTAAGCTGTTAGTAGTATAATGGAACTGGCAAAATTGAAATACAAGTTCAGTGTGTTTTTCTATCACCATTATGACTCCATGTGCCGAGCAACGTTTCCCTCCTATTAAGTGAGTGTTTTAGACTCAACTTCTCCTAGAAATAGAAAAGGTGCTGGTGTTAAGTGAGTTTCCAAGGTGAGCAATGACTTGTGTATTGATTATAACTTATCACAAGGTTGCTACTGTTCTTTTGCAGGCACAATGCCTGTTTGCAGTGTGACAGATGGCTTTGAAGGTTATCTTGTTTTACATTGTGGATATGTATTAGGCTATTGTTATAATGTCAGAGGTGTATGCCCTTTGTATGAAATAGGCCATTCATGTGCTGTTTTATCACATGGCATGTTAAGACATGTGCTCAGCTTCGAACTTGTCTAGTTGTCTTTGGAGTTGGTAGCTTTGCTAGAATAGGTGGTGCTTTGGCAATGTGCTCAGTTGCTTACAGATATTCCTTTTTAAGATGCTACACATGCACTAAAGACTTTGGGCTCCATGTCTTGCAAGTAATATTCAGTTGGAACATGCTTGACTTGCTATCTGCATTATGCACATACTTGTGGAAAGGTTTATGCTTAGCTTGTGCATGTCACAATAGACTGTGTACAGTTATACCTTTGAAGCATAGCGTACGTTCCTTTCTAGATGATGTTGCTAGTTTTCTTGCAGCATGTTAATTGTTGGCTGACATTGTGTTGCCATCACCATTATTAGGATTAGAGCCTTAAACCTCAGATATGTGAAGACTCATCACATACAAGATTGAGTTATAAGTGGTGGTTACAAGTGTACTTCCGATACACATTTTTAAGTACTTGTCAGGGCAAATAATTGGTTTTGACTAGTCTGACTTATCAGCCTGTGTTACACATCCAGGCTTTTGGTGTATTTCTTACCTTGGACTTCATACTCAAAACAATTTTTGTTGTCTTCCTTTTGTTCTACTTGTTCTTTGCTGTGTATTTAGAATATTGCTTGGTACATTGTTGGTGCGTAATGATATCATTGACATATGATCTTGATTAACTCTGGATGTTCCAGAGGGACATGTGTATCTTTTCCAGAGGCAGAAGTGATTTATAAATATTGATTCTTAGACTGTCTGGCTATTATTTCGTTCTTCCAGCTGTGCTTTTTATTCTCTTACACCACCACTCACCGTACAAAGATGTAACAACCTGGAGTAAGAAAGAGGCCTATAGTTAGGAACTCGTGTCTTCAATTGCCTTGAAAATTTCCACCCACAGAAAACTTCAGTATGCCCTGCTTCACAGGATGAGCAGACTTGAGCATATACCTGGCTGACCAATTCTAGTTAACCCCTTTAAGTTCTTTATTTTTTAAACTGTTTTGCTCTATGCAATTTATTTCATGGGCAACTTAATTGGCTCTACCTTGAGTATCTTTACTGTTGATGCAGCCTAAGTCACTGAGTTTCCCCTCAATGATTGCCATAAGCAATTTTCCATTTCACTTTGTTATTCTTGAGAGCCCATGTTTGATGTCTTATGACATGCATGTTATTTCCTTGCAATCATTTATTTACATAAACTGCATGGTTAGATAATTTGTTCTGAAAATTCATGCAGGCGGTCGATATATCCTGTGCAAGCATTGGTAGTATCAGAGGTGCATGGGAAAAAACTTATTTTTGTGCTTCATTCTGATGGGACCTTACGAGTTTGGGATTTTTTAAGTCGTAGCAGACTTTTCAGTAATACCCTGAGCATGTCAACATCAACAGGCAATTCTGACAGTCCTTTGTCTAATTTTATGTTCTTTTGTATTTTTGTGTTGTTCTTCAAGTTGCATTAATTAATGTGTTTCTGTTCTTGGAATTCCTTGTGTCTATTTTGCATCTCATTTTCCATTTGGATCTTTTTTTGGTCAAATTTTTTGACATCTCTTTGAATGCTCGGCAATGTTTTATTTCATCTTTGATTTCAGGAGCTACATTTGTAAGCTTATGGGTGGGTGAAGCAAACAATGATGCAAGTGTTATTCCATTGGCCATCCTATGTAAACCATCTCTGGTATGTTTCCTTAAAGCAAGTAAGGATTTTATAAAGCCTTTTGAAATGGCCTGTCTTCCAAATTTAAGGCATGAAGGCAGTCTATTACGGGCCTTCCAGACATTTCATTTCAAAGTTTCCAGTATGTCATGGAAACCTATAACTTCTTTAAAGGTGACTGATTCCATTAAAGCAGTTACAAGCAGCAAAACCTTGTAAAGTACAGTGAAAGTATAAAAAATAATGTTGTGCAAATTCCACAGAAGACAACAACAACAACATATCCATCCTTTATCCCACTATTTGGGGTCGGCTACATGAATTCTAGATTTCCGTGTATTTCTGTCTTTTGTCATATCTTCATTTAGACCCATACACTTCATATCAAACTTTAATGTCTCTCCCAAAGTCTTATTGGATTTGCCTCTACCTCTTTCTTTGACTAATTGTTCCATTTCATTTTCTCTTCTTACAGGGGCGTCTCCATTAAAATCAACAAAAGCCACAATGGATTAACCAAAATTTTCCTCTAAAAAATTATATAAAAAAGTTCATTTAGGACTACTAATCACTAAATATGCCTCATAAATGTTGCATTGATTATGCTCTGGAAAAGTGCCACTGTCCAGTTTTTCTCTAAGCTCTTTCTAGTGACTGTTCCCTTCTGGCACTGAATGACTCAATCTGGTACAACCCAGTTAACTCAAAAATGGTGGGGGAAAAAGGAAATACAAGACTCCATAATTCCCTAGCTCTTGTGATATAGCAAAATTTAAGTATGGTGGCAGGATAAAGTTGTCTGAGTTTGATTTCAGAAACATCATACATGGTGGATTAAGTATTAATATCACAGTTTTTGCATTGGTACTGACTAATTTTATTTGGCCCAACCATAAAGGAATTTAGCAATGGGATCATCTCTGTGTATGGCCTTCGCTATTGTCTGGGGGAGAGGGTGATTTTACTGTTAGATTCTTCAAAGCAAGACATCCCATTGGAGGAGGTAATCTACACTTTTATCATTCTTATGGTTCGTCTGCTTTATTCTTTTTAGAAGAATCAATTCTTCTATTCACTGTTTCTGTTTACGCCTATGAAAAATGACAGGGTGCCCCAGTTGATGTAAAACTTACTTCAAGCAAAATATGGATACTCAAAGAAGATGGACTAATCGCGCATGAATTTTTTAACGCACCTGATAATGGGTAAAGTATTTCCGTGCATTGTACTGATTAATCAATTATACTTAATGGAAGAAACATCATTTAGAGCCAAAACCCATTTTATTCAAAATATAAAGTTTAAAATTCCAATAAATATGAATATAGGAACTTTCTAAATTCCGCTTGCCAATTAATCCTAACATTGCATATTTCTATCTAGAATCTAGACATCCATTTGCTACTACAGTATCGCTTCTAAAATTTGTTTACCACCCACAGGTGCAGTTTTTTTGAATCTGAAATTACCAAATAACTACTCTCAATCTTTTCTGAAAGAATTTTTGGCTATGTTATGTACACTTCCAACCAGATTTATGGGCCTGAAATCTTCATATCCTTAACTTCCATCTTTTTTAGGAATTAGTGAAATAAAGGAATTTAAATTTAATGAAATAATGTAAACTTGGTAAGAAATACGTCTAGCTTCATTTATATTATTATCCATCTATTGAATTTCTTGGACTGTTTTATTATTATTTTTTTGATGTTAGTGCTTAATTGATCCTTAAAATTTTGATGTTAGGGAGGGAGCCCACTGCTTCTCTTTGCAGGAAGCATATGTTGCTGATCAATTGTTTCAAAGTTCTGAACATTCTTCAGATGATCTTGTGTGTCTTGCTCAATTAATATTTTCCTCTGCAAAGGTAATACCCACATTTTTGCTGCATCATCTGGGATTACTTTAGTTACTTTATTTGACGAGTCCTGAAATTTTAGTTGGTTCACGTTTTAGCATAAAAAGTTTATACTTTTCCTGCCAGTCCGTTGGCTATTGGTGCTGGATGACCCCAGGGGCGTGCCATTGTATTTAGGGTAAATTACACTAACTGTCCCCGAGATATTGCCTAAATCAAGAGACCACCCCTTGATTTTTTAAAATTACAGCAGGTATCCCTGAGGTTAAAAACTCATGCCAATTTACCCCCACAGTTAGATAGTCGCGGTTAAAATTCTAAAAATCTAAAATGCACTTAATTTAAACTCTCTGTCCCTCAATCTTTCTCCCTTTCCCTTATATTCTTCTCCAGCAATCTCTCTCCAACATCTCTCTACCCAACGGTGGCTCCCTCTTTCTCTCTCCTCCTCTCTCTTTCCCCATTGCTGATCACCGCAATTTGGTCTGCCCCGTAATGTGGTTCTCCCATTTGCAGGTTCTGAAACTCCATTGCAGCAGCTATTTTCCCCATTGCAGATGGGATCTCATTGACGCAGCATTAAATCTAAAAGTCTAACCTGAAACTGTGCCACATCTTCTCTACCATTTCTCCTGCTGGTGATGTCTGACCACAAGATCCAATTGTTGCCACTGCACTGCTGCTGAAGCCTTAAACCAGTGCCATTGTACTGTCGATATTGTGACAGCTCAAACAGGCTATTCAGTAATCTTCCTCGACTGCTGAAGTCAGCTGGCACCCCTCCTAATCTGATGAGAAGGAATCCTTCTCGTCTACATTGGGGTCACACTCATTCTCCAACTGGCAGAATGAAGCTCTTGAAGAATCAAAAAATTGAATCTTACATCTAACATTGACGAGCTTGATTCTGGTGATTTTGCCTCAGAAAGTGGCAACAAACGCAAGAATCAAAGCACCCCATTTCCAGAAACTGTAAACACAAACATCTTTCCCAATATCTGAAACTGAGAAAATTAAAAAAATCAGAGATGGGTTTCGCAAGCAGTTCACTGCTGCTTTGAAATTACTTATCAAGCTGAGCTCTGGAATCTCCTTTTACCTAATAATAGCTGAATCTGAGAAACAGAGAAAACTAAAGAAAATTTTGTTGATGAGAACACCTACTGAATGAGATGAAGGGACTGGAAAACCCCATTGCTTTTACTTTGTTTATATATATATATATATATATTGAGTTTATACACATTTATATTTAATTATAATTTTACATTTATATGTATAAGTGAGAGAGGAGAGGACAGGGGTAAAATGCCCAGTTTATTTAATTTCTAAAAGCAAGTTAATGGCAGGGGTGTGCATTTTAATTTCTGAAAATGGAGGGGTGGTCTCTGTAATTAAAGGTGCGTTTGATAGGGGTGAAAAATGAGGGTGAAATTCATTTTCCATTTAAATTTCAGAAAATTCCATCAAACAGTTTTTCAATTCCATTGAATTTGAATTCCATCTTAGTTCAAAAAGTGAATATTTACCTTGAAATTAAGGAATTGGTATTCCTAGGGAGTTGGGGTGAGAATTTAAATTCCATGGAATTGGAATTCCGCCCCACTTTCCACCCCCTAATCAAACACACTCTAAGTGTCAGCTCAGTGGTGGTCAGTGTAATTTATCCTTCTACTTAATTTTTCTTTTGAGGGGGTAGTGGCACATCACAAGAGGTTGATCTAAAGTATTCAGAGTGTAAAATTACTAGTGAAATTGATCTCTTTTGATAAGTAAAAATGTCATATCATTATTGTTGAACCGAGGAGGAACCACCTGTCTTCAGAGGATAAAGACGGCATTAGCTCTTTCTTTTTCTCTTTTCTTTATTTGATTGCTTTCTGTATTTAACTTTGTACAGAGAATGATTACTATCATCAAAATACTGAATCCATTGCAATGTTTGTTCATTTGTTCAATTAGAGGAAAGCTGTCCCTGAGGATTGCAATGATGGATGTCAACTCTGATTTTTTGAGTTATATTTGTTATTTGATATCAGGATATCCTCTTAGAATGTGCTTTTTTGATTTGTCACTTATTGCATACTTCAAGGATTACCAGCAAAATGTCATCCAATTCCTTTGTATGCATGGATTGCTTCAATAATTTCTGGTCCATATGTTGACTGGTGGCTGATTATTGTGTCTTATGGCCATCACATTGAGCTTTCAATGCTAAACACCATTCTTAGCCAAGATACCACATATTTAGAGTGCATTTTTAAACTAACTTTTAATGAGTAATAGGAGCATCTTCAACCTTGTCTTATATCAAATTCTTTTACCTCATTTTAGAATCACAGATGCAGCTTGAACAACAAATCAGGTTTAGCCAGAAAAAAATGCTTCAATCTGGATATCCTAAATCAAACAGAATTATAGATTGACATTCTGTTATTGAGTATCTTAAATTTTTCATTTTCAATTCAACTTCTGCTGAATCCAAGGT